>NW_015544176.1:116876-151725 GCF_001515605.1 Sinocyclocheilus anshuiensis
CAGTATAGGTGTGTGTATTGTAGGAGCTAGACGACATATGATGACGTGTGACGTATAGTAGTGGTGTCCCAATTCTTAGGGGAATATTTTCACCCCTACCCCTTGACACTCTGTTTCAAGGGACCAGGGGAAGGGGTAGGCGGAGGGGTAGTTGAAGGGGAAGGGGTATAAAATAGAATTGGGATTGGGGCTAAGTACATCCTGTTTGGTCCCATGCCTAGAACAGGACGTGTACAGCTCATGTCATGTTACCTCTTTTGCATGTCCTAACGACTCTAAAGGAACAACTTTGGTAACTCAGCTATAAAATGCGTCAAACGATTATCAGACTAAAAATGCAATTAGAGACATTGTCAGGTCATAAACTTTGATAATTAGCATGAGTTCATCATGCAACAGATAATAATGAGGACCCAAAACCTATTATCTTTAGTGTAGTTGTGGATTTATTCAAAGTATACAAATTCTGACACATAAATATGAGCATCCCCCAACACACAAGCACTGAGTGACAAACTGACACATTTGAGTGTGGAAGTGGATATTAAAAAAAAAACGCTACATTCGAAGTAATACATTACTTCTTTTTTGTAGTATGATAAACTCTTTACAAAAAAATCAGATGCTGTAAGTTCATAGTTTAGAAAAGGGAATTGCTAAAGTGCATTTAAACATCTCTTGTCCTTCAGGGAAGCACACAATGTGGGTTCAGCTAGAAATGACACCAGTAGTCCTCAAACTTGGGAGAAGCTACTGCACCAACATGTTGAGAAGGATAGTATACCTTTAATCTCTTACAAATCTTGACAATCGCCACATTCACCTGTTGAACTACTTTAGTGGTTACCCTTCTCCATGACTCCAATCTGATTTAAACATTTGTGCCTTCCCAAACAAGTGATCCATAAAGCTTATTCTGGTTCCCCTGACCACCGGGACAACAAACACCCAGGGAAAATGACGGTTGGCCATTCTGGATAAAACCAATGGGGGGGAAATACATCACCTGAATGTATACATTGGATTTTTCATGATGTCCATGGCAGCTTTGGTAATCAATCCCTCTGTTTCAAGACTTTACATGAATGCTAGGATACTAGGATATGTGTAACACTGCAGACGCAAGGACAAAGACTTCAGGGATCGGTCTTTGTCATTTACAAGTTCATGTCCAGTGTTGTCCTTCATGAGAACTCAATGTACCACAAGACCTGTTGACATTGTGTAACACGTATTGATGTAAATGTTCCATGTGATCGTCCCACCGCTGCTACAATCCAACAACCAAAGTGGTAAATCAATATTGTCCTCTTGCGGTCTCTGAACTGTATTTATCCAGAACCATCTGACTGATAGAACTCAGCCCACGGAAACAATAATTCCAGGAGTGCAGGGGCCACAATGGCCCATGGCACGTCACCAGCAGAGCCATCATAGAGGCCTACCACCACATCCAGCTCACATCCCATCACCAAACAGTCATCTTTTCCTCTTCTGCTGCCTCATCATCTTTCTCCGCTTGTTGATCATGGAGTGGAGACGTTCCAGGCCTTCTTGTAGACCTTCTCCGATGATGGCACAGGCCGGTTGGAGGTGCCATGGTGTATGAGAGCTGAGCTCGTTCAGTGCCAACATCCGTTCAACCTCACCTAGTGGCAACGCGCTGCGCAGGTCCTGCTTGTTAGCCACCACCAACACAGGCACCCCTTGGTTCTCCTGTAGCCGTGTGATCTTATGCAACTCCGTCTTGGCCTCCTCCATGCGCTCGGCATCTACTGAGTCCACTACGAACACAAGGCCATCGGCGCACCGCGTATAGGAGCGCCACAGAGGCCGGAGCTTTTCCTGACCTCCTACATCCCAGAAATGAAAGGCTGCAGTCCGGACTTTCCCACCGAGAGTCACCTTGATCTTCTCCGTGTTAAAGCCTTTGGTGGGAACAGTGTTCACAAACTCATTAAAGCGTAGCCGGTACAATACGGTAGTCTTACCGGCACAGTCCAAGCCGAGAATAACAATGTGCAGGGCCTGAAAGGATGGCAGGCAGGGAAAGATGGCATGGGGCTCTGATAATCCATTCCCCATCTTGTTCCGCCACTCTGATGAGGATGAAAGCGAATGCGGAGACTCAGGAGACCAGGTGTCGCCGCTACTACCGCTGATGCTTCACCAAATATTCACAAGGCTTCTCTCATTCCCCTGAGAAGCTGCTGCTGCTATAACCTGAAACCAAGTGAAAAAGGAGATGATGCAATGAGGCCAGCAGTGGAACACCATGACACACACTCAGTTTTACAGCTCTCATTTACTTGGCTGTTCATTCTAAGTCATTCAGTTCCAGTGACGGTGAATGAAGGATGAAACAGCAGGAAGCCCATTTGCACATGTAGCGCCACAGGGGCACCAGAATTACGCAGCGGTAAAAAATCCTAGTGCGCAAAGGCTCCTGTCCATCTATTCTTGCCATTTTATTGTTCAAAGGTAGTTGCCAGTTGCAAATAGAGAAAAAGCACAATCTGGTCTATGAAAACGGGGGAAACATGAGTCTGTCGCAGATCTCTATGGCCATCTGTACAAGCGCTTAAGGAGGGGCTCATCTCCATACATAAATGAATTTGGTAATCATTTTCTCCCAACAAGTGATTCAACATGAGAATCATTATTATTTTGTGCGCTAAAAAATGTTTAATGGGCTTCAGAACGCTAGAGATTCATTAACAAAATAATAAAGTTACTCTAAATTACATTATTACACAGACTAATGTTATTTTTCTACAATTTAAGCTTTGTAAGCACCCGCGTATGGAAATAAAATCGCGTTCGGCACCCACCTTATTTAGTGCGATCCTTGCGTTACTCGTTAGATGAACATGTTTACGACTATTTCCCAAATATTGTAGCCATTCAGATCAGCTGAGCCGACAAGTGTATCCACTCCCTGTAACAGCGCCTGTTTCACCGACTGTACGGCGGTGCTGCCTTCCACTTCATTCTAGCAGGCTTGGCTCCGCCCACTGTGTGGAACAACGCGCTGATTGGTTCAATTTAGTGAGCGCGTGTTATTTTCCTTGGAGTTTGATTGGTGAAAAGTCAAGCCTATCGTCTTTTAAGACACACCTCTCCGTCACCTGTTCATGTCGCTCAAGGCGTTTAAAGTTTGAGAGACGTGCTTACAGGTGAGCGTTACTAGGTTATCAGTAATTCAATTATTTAGCGGGAAAACTAAAGGATGGGTGTGCAGGTTTTGTTTCAATGCATTATTGGGAAATATCCACTTCATCCAATAAGTTAATGTTTTATTGAGTAGAACACTGCTGAAAAGATTCAGTGGGAATGAATCATTCAGACTAAATCACGAACCGATTCAGTCCGTTTTGTTAACGCGTTTGAGCCATTCATTCAAAAGAACCGACTCAAAAGAGTTATTCACGAAACGGACATCACTGGTTCCGATTATAACAGATTATTAAATAGACAAAATATAGAAAACACATGATTGGTGACTATTTACGGGTGGGGGGGTTGTCTTGCTGCTGAATTTTAACTTTAAGAGAAGTAAAGAAAAGGTCAACATGTATGAAATTAACTGTGTGGCAATAAACAGAAGTGAGCCAGCGCTATCAAAGAAAGGAGGTGTATCAAAGTGTCAGAACAATTAGCGGTGCTATCAAAACACAATCAGCCCGTGATTGACGTGCTGTCAGTCATTTACACCACACATCTATTCTTACACCGGAGATCTACTCAATACCCTAGACTGCCATCATGATTGCCCGTCTTCAAACAATCGTTCGTCTGATCTTCTTAATAAACTAGTCAATTCAGTACAAATTAGTCTATCACTTAAAAAGATGACACTAGAACCTCATTCCAGTGTTTAAATGTCCATTGGAAATATGCATATTCAACAAAGATTGGCAAATACACGAAATGCGTTTCAAAAATCATACATGAAAACTAATGATTGTTTTAAATGTAATGTTCTTACAACCAAAAATCTGAACTTATTTTAAGTAAACATATACAATTTTTATAGATTAAACAGCACACAATATGTGAAACCTATAGTTTTTTTTTGGCGCCGCTACTACCGCTGATGCTTCACCAAATATTCACAAGGCTTCTCTCATTCCCCTGAGAAGCTGCTGCTGCTATAACCTGAAACCAAGTGAAAAAGGAGATGATGCAATGAGGCCAGCAGTGGAGCACCATGACACACACTCAGTTTTACAGCTCTCATTTACTTGGCTGTTCATTCTAAGTAAGCATGCTTCTCTCTTTGCCATTCTAAAAGGCACACGGCTTCAACCTAGCTGGGTGTCATTCAGTTCCAGTGATGGTGAATGAAGGATGAAACAGCAGGAAGCCCATTTGCACATGTAGCTTATGAATTTCCAATGATGGAATTTGTGCTTTAAACGCATAGGGTTAAACGTTTTGTTTCACTTGTGCGCCATCTTGTGGTATTGAAAGTTATTGCAAGTATTATTCCTGGTCATAGCTGTTACCCAGTGGGGGAAAAAATGTAAAATGTGAACTAATGTAAAATATTTTAGGATGTGAATCAAACAGTCACTTACTAAAAACCCACCAGTCACCAGTGATTTATATTTATATGAGACAGAGCAATCTTTTGTGTACATGTGTGGCTATACTAAGTGTCCTCACTCACGGTGTTCCACCCCTCACCTGTTGAACACCGACTATTGAGCCAGGGACCTCACGAGTTAAAAATGCTCATAAATGTTCCAGATGATGTTAGTCTTTAAATATAATGAAGTGTACAGGTGAGGGTTAGTTTAAGGGGTAGGGGCCAGCAGGGCAGGACTTAGGGGGGTGGGGGCCCCTGGGCTTGAGGTTATGTTTGGGCCCTATACCAACACTACAAATGCCCTCAAATAGAACATCATTATGGAATAACACAAAATACACAAACATATGCTTTGAGGTTCATACATAGTACAATTAATATGCAACATATCTAGGCTATAGTCAAAGTTTAAATGTAATATTAAATATTCATTATAATATAATAAACAGGATGTGTTCTCTCAGTTGAGAGATCAAAACCCTGAAATAACTTTGAACAACAACAACAACAAAAAAAAAAAAGCCAGAGATGTTGGCTTATTAGTATTATAAAAGTCATTGTCATATTTGTGTCCTCTTATGTGGGGTTCTTATTTAATCAATAAATTCAATCGAATAAAAAGACATCCTGGCTATTAACAATCAAATGAAATCACTATCAACAAAATTCATAGATGGATTGTGCATAATGTTAAGTTTAAATATAACATTTTATTAATGTAAAAATATTAAATGATTGCAAAAATGAAATAAGCTACTTTTTAAAATATGAAACTTTAACCGCCAGTAGGTTTTTTGACGGAGCAAAACGGAATTTTGTGTCTGAAAGTTACTCTGCAAGTTGTTGTTTATTGTACATTTGCCATCTTGCAGATATTCGAGGGAAAAAAATAGGACTCTTGTTTGTGTGATAGGCTAAGTCCTATATCATAGGCATAGCTATGTTATAAAAACAGAAATTCATTAAATTGCTATTTTTTTTTTTAAATCATTTTGATGACATTTCTGCCCCACTATGTGTAATGGCAGTGAGATGGGAGAGAGTGCCCAAAACTCTTCAGATCGCATAATTTAGTGGAACATTAATATAATATAAAATCATCCTCTGTAAAAAATGAGGCATGCACACATGAGAATTTATCATTATCTTTCTAAATGTGCGCTCTTTTGGGCTAAAGGCTTAATGGAGCTGTTTGAAGTAGCCATATGTTCACAAATTAATCAGCGCAGTCGCGATTCAGTACGTATGTCCTTCTACTATGTGAAATAATCATAACTAGCCTACCAGTTTATGCTGTTTGATTATGGCCTCAAAGGTAGTAGTTGGAAGCTGCCCCAGCTGCGGCTAATCATTTCTGAATTCTGACTGGCATATAACGATCAAATCAAACACGTAAACGGGCAAAGGCGGGGCCCATGGGCTGCAGCCCACTCAAACCCAATGGTAAATCCGGCCATGGGGGTCAGGTTATGATTAACCTTGTATACAAACAATGGTAGTCTATGGCTGCGTTTACACTGCAAGTCTTAATGCACAGATCCGATCTTTTGACCATATCCGATTTTTTTGGCACGTCTGTTTACATTCACTTCAGACACGACTGGTATCCGATATCTGTGTTTTAATCCCCACCCAAAAGGATTGTCTGCAGTGATCGCTTTACTGGTAGACCCTCGGGTTTTAAATGGCCGTTAAAATTATTTATATAATTCACTTGTTTGCAATGCTTCACAATCGCTCGCTCGCACGTGGTTGCATGCGTTCGTTCTCTCTCTCCTTAATTCGAATTCATTTCAATAAATATAATCTTTATTTCACTAAAGAATTCCACCTCTAACGAGCTGTTGATAAAATAGTCTGACAAATTAAAATTACCGTTATTTTCCGGTCTTTATCCGTTCAGTCCGATTTTGTGCTGCAAAACATCCATGACAGCCGTTGTCATGCTGGCAAATAATAATGGCCATTCGACGTGAATTATATAAATAATTTTAACGGCCATTTAAACCCCGAGGGTCTACCATGTGAATAGTAAAGCGATCACTGCAGACAATCCTTTTGGGTGGGAATTAATGTAAACACAGATATCGGATACCAGTCGTGTCTGAAGTGAATGTAAACAGACGTGTCAAAAAATCGGATATGGTCAAAAGATTGGATCTGTGCATTAAGACTTGCAGTGTAAACGCAGCCTTTGAGATGTTCTCACTAGGTTAGTGAAATAATATGATTCCCGCCTTCTTTAATGACTTTAATTACGAGTGTATCATGCACTTGACCCAACTATTTGGCTGCCCATGTACAATGCATTATCATTACATATTTAACCATTGTTCCAATATTGATTGAGTAATTAATTTTGAAGATCCCTATGTGCAGGCTGATTTTAAAATAATGTTGCAACATTGTATCCTACTAGGATCAAATACTTACAATTTGCATGTACCAAATGAAGTAAATATTTACAAATAGTTCATTGGGTGTCATGAATCTTCACCCTGAAATTTGCGTTTCTTAAGTGCTTGTATGTATGACGTGTCATAGTAGTACCGTGGTGCTCCTGGATGTACCAGTTGGTACATGAATTTTAGCAACATGGTATTATCCACTTAACCATAGTATTTCTACGGTATTTTTGTGTGTCTTGGTGGTCAGCAAAACTACAACATTACATTTTGAACGTTTATTTTGAAGTATTACTTGTGTTGTAGTTCATTTTTTGTCTCTAGGGGGCTCTTGTGTACTGCATTGACTAAAACAAGACATTTTTGAAAATGTGAATTGATTCTTTTATTGTACGATTTCAAATCATGCTTACAGGAATCCAGAGCAGACATATAAATCTGTGCAAACAAATCAAAGAGAAATACACAACTTTAAGATCTGATGTATATTGAGTAACTTTACATGTTGGACATGATGGCAGATTTTTAGGCTTTATAATGGAATAGTCCAATAAACAAATTTTTCTGTTTTATCATTCCAGTCAAGTCTATTGACTTCAGGGGTTTCAGGATTTCACTTAACCTGCAGTGATTTCACTGCTCTTGCCATGAGGTCACTGTCCCACTGAGAGGCATCCCACCCCAGGAACCAGCCGGTGAAGGTGGGGGGCTCGTGTCCCTGCTTTACCACCACAACAGGTGTCCCCTTGTCCCGTCCTGATGGGTCTGTCTCAATGTAAGTCTTTGCTTCAAAGGAGCAAATACTTATTCAAAAAGCTGAATTACTATATGTATTAGTTTACAAAGAGAAGACATCATAAAAAGACTGATTTTACATAGTTATGTTTAAAATGTATCTTTTACTTTTGCATGTGAGAATAATGTGGTTTATTCAAGTATGCTGTTAAACCTGTTCACATATAAAGGGGTTTCAGTTTGTATTCAAATTATGTAGAAAAAAGTTTTAAGGAATGTGTGCCTAAGGCATCTCACCGGATTTTACTGACTCATTCCTCTCCACCTCATTGGCATCCTTTCCAATCCACACAAACACCTGAGAGATGAAATCAAGAATCAGTGGCACGTAGCACACGCTAATCCATGAAAGTCAGGAGATATCTTTAAATACTAAAATAAAGATTGTCAGAAATCTAATCAGAGATGACTGCTGTCCTTTGAATCTTCAAGATAATCTCGGAGGAAGACATAAAGAAAGATAACTCTCTTACTTGATCCCAGACATCCAGTAACATGACATCATCCTCTGCCAGGTCATCTTGGTTAAACTCACCAGGTACTTCTTCAATCTATAGTAGTAAAAATGCATGTTTAGTGTCCAAACAGCAGTTTGCCTGTATGTAGCAGTATCTGAGCAGTTAGCACAGGAAGCCAAGTCATGTTTTACATTTTCAGCATAGTCTTCAATGCAGAATTTGTATCGAAAGCAAAAGCCTAATGTGAAACAGAACTGGACTTTGGCTCTCTCTTATCAGGTCTAGGATACTCACAATGAACTTTCCAGTTTTGTTGGAGCAGGCGAACAGGCGGGGAGGATGTGCTATAGTTTTGCTCTCCAACATCTCGGACGTCTGATACTCCATCTTTCCACCCAGAGCTTTCCAGAAGTCCACTTCAAATGGGAAAATGAGCAACAAGTATGTAAAAGTTAAAAGATGTAAACATCGTTCCACTCCTGTCACTTACCAGTGTGTGAGTATGAAGTATGAAGAGTATGAATTGAGTCTACTGCACATTGCCCGTACCTGGCTCATTTCCTTCAGTAATTGGCTTGATTTTGCACTTCAGCTTCTCACTCATGTATTTCGCCCCTCGTTCCTCTTCCTCACTGGCCCCCTTCCCTTTCCACAAATACCCATCCCCTTTAGGCAACTTCAGCAGGTAGGCATCATTGCTGTTCAAACTTGTTGCTTTAGCATCTACCTGTTAGACCACAAACCAACACTCTCTAAGGACATATCTAAACTGAAGTTACACTTAAAAATAGGTCAGCCTAACCAAAGATGCTCAACGCTTTTTTGGAAAATTAAGCAGATCTCCACCATCTTGGCCTAAATGATCTGCCAGTGCTAACCAGAATGACTTGGATAGTCAACCTCAGCTCCACCACATGGTGGTCTAGCTCATCAACCACCTAAACCAACTTGGACCAGCTAGTACTACTACTCGCCTCATAAATCCGTGTAATGGTGCCCAGGTTCTTGCGCACTTGAAAGAGGCGTGTTGGAGGTGCTGGTGCCTGTCCTCCCTTTCTAGAAGTCCCATTCTTATACACGATCAGAGGCTTGCCTTTGAAGAGACTCAGCAAATGAGGTGGTTCCTTTCCTTGAGTCACTCGCACCTGAATGGACATGAAATGGAACAATGGTAAGATAACAATACCAGTCTAGTTGTGTTTTCTTCTAGATTTTCAATCAGGGCTGCAGAGCCCATCTTATCTAGTCAGTAATCCAGACCCAGTTACATTCAGTAAATTAGTATATAGATCAAATTCAAATCCCACTCACCTGAACAGCATGTCCTCCCAGCGAACGGTCCAGTTCAACAGTGAGAAAGGCTGAAGCTGTCAGTTCATCTAATGTGCTGCTGGAACCTTGCCTGAGGGTGAAAGCATAGAGCGATAAGCCATATTTGACTCTTTTTGTGTATGATTTGACTTCCCCTCTGGAAACTATCTACTTCTTTGAGGCTTACCAGGTGTAAATGATTCCTCCCTTGGTGTAGGTATATAAAATGATATAGCAGTCTCCTCCATAGAATTGACCGTATGTCTCTCGGTCAACGGGAACCTTGGTATCACCTGTAGTATTACCACACTCCACCCTCCAAATCTGTGAAACAAGACCAGATTAAGAATATCTGTAAAGCATATTCACAGGTTGGAACAGTTGAACAGATAGAGATGAAGCACAGCACACATAGAAGTCAATTTCAAATCAAGCAGCTTTCTCTTGGTCAGTACGGTGAATCTGCATGACCAACTTGAACCTGTTGCAAAATCTGCATGGTGACAGCTTAAAATTGCACTTTTTTTTTTCACTGAACAACGGTAAATGTGACCACACCTTTAGAGAGCAAAAGTCATTCAGCAGCTTATCAGAATTTTATCTTCTAGTTTCAATTGAGAGTCATTTTGAAAGTAAGATGCTCATTTGTGCCTATGCCAAACGTCAGCAAAGTTTAACTTATACAATCTCTGATCTCTTGTACGCAAATTGTGACCTGTGTTTTTCCAGTGCCGTTGTCAACCATGTTGTACTGAGCAGCCATTTGATGGGACTTGTGCAGCTTGGAGGCATCAAACTGTTCTTGTTCAATCTTGGCGATCCGCTCAGTGACAAAGACTCTGCCTAGACCCTCAGCCTGGTCCTTGTCTTTCCAGCTTTTAAAGAACTGCTTAAAAATGGGCGTCTCTCCACCCTCCGGAAGGACCTGGATCTGTGTACAGGGTGAAAAGACCTGGGTGACCCAAAAAAATACTATACATTTTCCTTGTCAGAAAAAAAAAATGTGCCAAAAATTTTATTCAATTATAATGTAACAATTATCTACCACAAAAAGATGCATATTAGTAGGCCCAATATGTACCCTAAGTTACTACTGTGAACCTTTTAGAGCAGGGGTGTCCAATTCTGCTCCTGGAGGGTTGACATCCTGCAGATTTTATCTCCAACCAGCTCCAAAACACTTGCCTCGAAGTTTTTATTGAGTATGAAGACCTTAATTAGCTGGTTTAGGTGTGGAGCTAAGCTCTGCAGGACAATCGCCCTCCAGGAACAGGTTTGGACACCCTTGAATTTAGGGGTAAATAAGGTACAAAATTGTCCCTTTAAGTGTACTGCTCCATAAACAAGCTCTTGTACATTTTTTGCATATTTTGTTTCTGCCAGTTTTGCTATGGTGATTCACTCATTCAGGTGAATGTAAATGATAATACAGCAAAACATATACGCATATCTAATGTTTCTGAACCTGGGTATTGGCAGGATATCCCATCTGTTTAATGAAGCCCTCAGCTGTTTTCATGGCCTCCTTCCTTTCATTTGGATTTGCCTTGCGGCCTAGATCATCAAAAAATAAGCTCAAGGAATCTCAGTAAGATGGTTACACAACCCCTTCATTTAATGGCTTCAGTTTACTAATACCTTTCCACACAAAGATCATTTTGCTTTTTCCATGGTCCAGAATGAAGCATTCCTCAGACAACAGGTCACTCTGGTTAAACGGATTTTCATCTGACACAAGCGAAACTTGCATTTTCCCTGTTGCATCTGATACCTGTAAAGTGCAATTGTATTGAAATAATATTACATTTCCATTGTGTGCATGTGTCAATTGAATTTGCATATAGATGAGTTAAAGTGAAGTTTATAGACTTGTTTACCATGTAAAGTTTGGCCATTTTCCTGTTTGACATGTCTGCAACCACATCCTCATTATCGTCACCTTCAGGGATTTCAGGCTTCTCACCAAGAACCTGTGATGTGCAAAGACGAGGTATAAAAATGTCAAACCTTCCAGCTAAACCTGATATCGTACTGCCTATAGCAAACATTAGGTTAACTGTAAAATAGTTAGTGGTGAAAGATCAGCTCTATCAGTAAAAGTAAGCTCTAAAAAGTTCTTCCGGATGGTTAAGATTGGGTTGCATGCAAATTCTTTTTTACTTAAGATGTTTGATGGCCATTTTTTTTTCATACCTTCATCATCTCTGCAGGCTCCTGTCCTTCCTCTACAACCACCAGCTTGGCCCGTCCGCTCCTCTCGTTGTCTCGGATACCAGTAGCTACCTGTGCAGCCTTGAGGCGCTCAAACTTGTTGCACTTAGACCCACACCATTGGTAGATCACCTAGTTTCAGAAATTTTTAAGTGGTGGCAATCCTAGCAATATGTGCTCATGTTTGTTACGGGTACAATAGCAGACTTCCTAGGAAGACATTTGCCTCTGTTTTGTTCTTGGCAATTATGTTGGTGACAAGATTTCTTAAGAAATCATTTTTGTCACCTCTACCTTTAAAAATGCTACCATATAGTTGTTTTTACATTTTGTCATTGTGGAATGGTATCAGTCAGGATTTGTCTGTTCTGTTTATTTGACTGTGATCTGTAAATTCCTTTGGAGAAGTGAGAGAGTACAGCATTAAGTGTGCTGTCAAATACTTTAGTCAAATGGTATTGTCACATTTAATCTTCCTGCAAATTATCCTATGTAACTAATGGTCAGTAAGAGCCTGTTAATAGCTTAAAAGATGCATCTGTTTTTAGGTGTGAGACGTGGTTCAGCCCTTGTGCTCTCATAACATTTGCTCGACACAGTATGTTGACAGTCAAGTAATTTGACAGCAATCCAATTATCAAACCCACCCAAAGTGCATACAGAAAGGATATTAAATACATGCTGCACAAGTGAACCAGCCAGTTATTGTCTATGGAAAATGAAGTGTAACATATGGCATTTCTTATGGGATTCTATCTGGATTATGTTAACTGTGAAAGGTTTGAAGGGTTGAAAGGTTTGTATTACTCAAAAATAATTATGAATTTGGTAAGTCATTTAACAATCAAAGGTGATTCCCCTCCTTCTTAATTAAGTTATCAGTCATCATTTACTGCATGGTATTTTGCAGTGATTTTGAGATTTTTTGCAAAAAATTACTTAAGGTTTGCACAAACTATTGATTTCAGAAGGTTTGGAATACAGTGCATATGTCATTATGGATGTGGATCTCTTTTTGTACAGTGTACAGTGTAGATATTTTGCTAAATAATTCCATGGATGTTCCACATAAAAAACCAAAGTCTAATCATACATTTGGAGTGACATGAAAGTGAATGGATGTTGACAGAATTTTCATTTTTAGGTTAAATAATCCTTTTAAAAACACCTAACACAGCCATTTGTATGTTTGTTGCAAATCTTACCGCTCCCAGATCAACTATGAAGCAGTCGCCGTTGTTGAAATTGGCCCAGGCGAGAGGCACTTCTGTGGCCCGGACAGTGCGTCTGCCCTTGATGTGGAAGAGTCGGCGGGCACTAAGATCGTTAGTGACCACGTGATGAAATCCTGATGCCACACCTCCGGTCTGAGGAGGTAGGAAAATATTTTTTACAAAATTCCTGCTCTTTCTTCTTGTTTTTCCAATTTTAAACCCTTTCCATTTATAAACCCGCGAGTCATTTTCATTCTGAGGCCAACTGCAACACTGAGGAGAATGTCCCCAAACATGTGCTGTAACACAACATCCCCTCAGACCACATGTTTAAGTTTATGTTTCTGAAAAACATAAGGTCCTATGTACAGTAGGAAGGTATTGGAGTAGCTTTACACTGTGAAGTTTAGGAAACTTTTTCTCAATTTGCAAATAAATACAGCAGCAGCTGTCAGTCTTTCCATCAGTTTAAACAGTAGCTTTGTGTTTTACCTAAGACAAACCCGAAGTAAAGTGAAGAATAATGATATGCTGTTGTGAGTAAGTGGAGCATTAAAAACTAAAAGAAAAGTGTTGTGAGAGTAGGTCTAGAGGGTTAGAACTCGTCTCATACCTTATATGTGATCCCGCCTTTGAAGTAGCTGGTGAATTTGATGGACTCAAAACCCTGGATTTCACGGTACTGGACCGGTTTTCCCCTCAGGTAGTCATCCATCTGAATGGTAAAGATTGCTGCTGCTGTACTTTCATCCTGGGTACAATCCTTACCTAGAAAGAGAGAAAAAAGGATCACCTACTTCTGTGGCCTATTCATCCTTTTTCATTCAGGTTAATAATTAAGTGATTGTTTTTCTTTTTTCTTTTTTCTTGTACACTTTCAGCTCATCAAATGCATGAACATTGCATATGCAAATCACATAGAGCTGTTTGTTTTCACAGTTGATGACGACTGATATTCAAAGTGTTTATTCTGTTTACCCAGCATACATTTTTACTGTTTAAAGCCTGCTATATTAGCTGTTGCCTGTGACCATAGATGTTGTCAGAGGTAAAATGCCCGTTCTATGCAATCTGCTAATTTTGTAGTAGGCTTTTTAGGGTAAATGTCTTATAAGACACGATGGGCAGAAACATCAAGGAATCCATCTGCATTGGAAGTGGTTAATGACTTATAATGGAAGCCGTTTTGTGTGTGCGTGTGTGTGTGTGTGTGTGTGTGTGTGTGTGTGTGTGTGTGTGTGTGTATGTATGTGGTTATAGCCACAAATACACTCAAGGCCAGAACATCTCAGTGATATTGACAGTTCTGAAACATCTAATGGAGTAGAGAAAGTGCTTTCTCTCAGCAGTGTAAGGAAACTGTATTAAGTACACGTGGTTTCTGACAACTAAATGGCTTCTATATTTCTGTGATATTTTTTGAGAAAACTGGTGACATTAACATAACTTTAATGTCATATTTTTCATTCTCATCTTCATGAGTTTCCTGTTTTCTGTTCTTTTGCAACTTGACCACAGAAGTTGGTTTTTGAAATTGATGTGAGAGCTTTTTAAAGCAACCAGAGCATGTATGCCTGAGGCATCTCCAGTAAAAATATAAAAAAACAAAGCCCTCCAACACAAAAGCATGACTCAGATCAATGGCAAGTGAGAGTGTGCCATATTTTAGTAATGTACTATTCATGATTTTGAAAATCACATGACATTTTGATGTTATAAAAAGGTCAAATTATATGTTATTTTAAGAGATTTATTCATCCAGACCTATGTCACATTGAGGGTCTGCATCATTTCATGTAATAAGGCTCTTCAAAGTATCAAACTGAATCTTAATTCAGAAATGAAAATCATGCTCATCATATATAAGGTGTATAGATGAAAGTCCAGTATTTATATCAGGTGAACCAGTACCTGCTTATGAGAATAAACTTTACAACCATCATAATTCTAAAGATTCATTTAACAAAATGTGATTATTTTAAAGGGGGGTGATTCTTTTCTATATACACTGTATATTCATGCAGTTGCATCTGGACTAATCTACCACAGTTAGTCCCATAGAAATTTAGCATTAAAACCTTTTCTGAGGACATAAATACACTTGTACATGATTAATAGTAGATGAGATACTATGTCAACGCTTATTTTGCATCAATATTGAAGATCATAAATTAGGTTGAAAATATTTCAGCTGCAGCTGAAAAAGGTGATTCAATAAGATGGGTGGGGTTGAGGTTAAATTAGGTTAGGTAGAAAATGTATATATAACAAAAAAAAACGGGGAAAAACAATTTAGGGGAGGGTAATGTTATATGGAGATCTCACTCTCAATCAGTTACTTCATGCAGCAAATCCTTCACTGACACATGGTTTACCCATGTGACTAACAAGGAAACCTTTATTTTGAGGGGACAGCAAATTTACACTGTTATACAAGCTGTACACTCACTACTTTACATTGTAGCAAAGTGTAATTTCTTCAGTGTTGTCACATGAAAAGATATAATAAAATATTTACAAAAATGTGAGGGGTGTACTCACTTCTGTGAGATATCTGTTTCTCTCTTAATATCATTTTTTAATATGGATTTTAATTTTATATTTTCAATTTATATTAAAAAAATTTAATGTCTATATAGTTTTTATACATTTATATTTCACTTTTAGTTATTTTTGCATGTATTTTGTATTAAATATTTCAATTTATACTTTATTTCAAGTTTTTATGTGATTATTTGTGGTTTTAGTTTTAGAAGCTCATACATATTTTATCATATCATATCTTTTTTGTCATATCATTTTAATGAGGTTACTATTATTTTAAAATGTGAAAATCATTCAGTAGATGTGTTTTAACATTTCAGTGGTCGATCTTTACAGAAATGATAGAATTTATTGTCACTGAGCATCAAGTTTCATTTTAACTAAAAGTGAGACCAGTAAACAATCTGTGTTCAAAGGAATTTTCCAAAACACTTTAATTATAACTTTAGTCTAATCAATAGTATTTGTGGCATGTTGTCGAGTACCACAGAAAATATTTTCTTTTACAAGGAAAAAAAAAACTGTTCCACGTTCCACGTTTACTCAGTTTATCTGCTGGCGTGTTTACAAAGAGCACATCTGAGTGTCATGTCAGCTAATTTGCCCTAGTCTTTCCTCAACTTTTTAAGTGACTTAGGTTTTGGTGTTTGTTTTTTCAACTAACATTAAAGTAATCATACAGTTCTGGAATAGTTTGTGAATACAATTTGACTTTACTTATACCCTCTTGAACATTAAGGAACTATATTAGTCAAGCTAGTGAGATCAGTCATTTTACTGTTTAACTGCAGAGTCACATGCAATATTAAGTAATATAAAATATTATACATAGTACATATATAAAAAGAGTATTTAAAACATAAAAAAAGTTGATTCAAAAGACATAAGCTCTTTTATAAATGACAGGAAATCCGCTGCTTACCCAGCCAGTAATGCAGATGATAGTAGCACGAGTTCTTCTGTCTGATAGTGTGGAGCACCAGGTAGGCATCACCTATATAGAAGCTCCCGTGTAAGTTTTCAGGCACAGGGACCAGTTCCATCTTTTCAATTCTCCAGCTCTGTAGACCGGAGCGCTGGCCAGCCTTCTCAAACTCTTTGTGGTAAAGCCCCATGACTGAGAGAGGTCAGATGCAGATTTGGTGAGAGACAGACAGTGTACTTCAGTGGTCTGACGGCACTGAATCAATAACAGTCATATGCAGATGTCTCCAATGACACTTTAAGTGGGCGTGTTCAGGAACACGGTGAAGTAGTTAAACACGCATAGATAGAGAGAGAGAAGCATAAAAATATATTGAGTAATATACAGTATGTGCTATTGTTTTATTGCATTTCCCTATTGCAGTTATTTTCTTTTGCTTTTATCAAACCATATTAACTTAAATATATGCTATTGTTTTATTGCATTTTCTTATTGAAGTTATTTTCATTTGCTTTTATCAAACCATATTAATTAACTTAAATGACTCTATGATGAAAATGAAATGAACAGAAAGTGCTGTCTGAAGTGGTGTGCCAAAACTCTGAGTAGTAAGAGTAAACTAGAGGACATATGACGTTTGTTCCCCTAATGTAGGGGGATTTAATCTAAAATAGCTAAAAAAAAATACATTAATTTATTTACATTTATAGATAAGTGTCTACTATTTGGAATAGTAAATATGCCAAAGGATTTACAAGCCATTGGACACCCTACAAAGGTTTGATAGGGTGCCTGCAGGGCCTGTACATTACCCCATTTTTTATATTTAAAATCTTGTTATGCATTTCCAAGGAAATTTCTCTGGGTGAAGTTTGTGCCAAGCTGTACTTTACACATAGTTTAATCATGACAACTCTCGAAAGATTTAACATGGTGATAGACATGACAATGTTAAAGGGGTCATATGATGCTGCTAAAAAGAACATTATTTTGTGTATTTGGTGTAATGAAATGTGTTTAATATGATTTTCAAAAGACAAGTTGCTGTCTAATATAACACCCAGATTTTTGACTGTAGAGGAAGTAACAGTACAGTATATGTATATGTATAGAATTATATGTAGCCTAATTGCACCACAGAGTTCAGTTGTCTCCTAACTTGCAGTTCTGTCTCCATGACAACCATCATTTGAGGGATCTGTGCTTTGGACAAATCTGGGTCTCTGTGGATCTGTGAATGATAAAGCAAAACCTCGTTCCTCAGCTGAAAATTTGATCATGTGATATAAACTCAGCAGTGCATTATGCAGATCCTTGCGTAATGAAAAACATCACTCAAGGGGCCTGGGGTGATACTCATAACTCCCTCTTGTGGCAAAACACAGTTAAAAAAGTCAACTGTGATCAAATGGGAGGATCACTGCAGGCTGCAAAGAAATCATACGCCTCACTTTCAGGTTGTGATTTCTGGCTTGTGTTCATATACCATTTGCATCTAGCGAATGAAGATAAACTTGTGAATCTCTGTAAAAATTTACCAGTGCCTATTAACAATTCTGCAGTTTTGAAAAACCTCTATTTAAAGAGACGAGCGACTGCGACATAATTATAGCAAGTAACTGAACAGAATCACGCCTCTTAATGGCAGTTCTGTCTCCATGACAACTGAGTAATTTGTCACTGTACAAGCTCTAAATAATGGTTACGGTAAGTGTTGGGGTTATGAAATAACACTAATTAGACAGTGGGTTACAATAGCCAATCGTACATGATTGCTTTATTGTTGTCATGGTGAAGCATCGGAAATGAAAATCTCCTAATTACGTGGAGTTATTTGTGCACTTCATTACATATGTTGCTCTAACATTACTTGTCAAGTACATACAGGTTTCCAGTCTTAAAATACTTTTATAGAGAGAAATAAAGTGTAGAATAAGTGCATGCTATTCATTTATTTATACAAGTTCTTTCTGGTTCTCGAATCTGATTGGCTGAGAGGTCTTTCCAAGCATTAGATATACACCCAATATGAACATGGGAACCGTTTCTCCATTTGTATCACTCCACTTCATCGTGTCATATTGCTCGTATATATAATACACGTTTATATTGTAAAATGGTAGCATTAAATAGGTTTAGAAATTGACTTTTAAAGGTGTTTTTAATCAACCCTTACGAAAAATAAGTTTATTCAAGTGTGCTATTAGTATACTTCTTTTAAACTAAAAAAAATAGGAAAGTATACTTCTACTTCTCAGAAATGGGCTTTATGTACTTCTCAGAAATATACTTAAAATGACATTTAAGTATACTTGACTTATACTTAGAAAAAGTCTAAATATATTTTAAGTATACTACTTTTTGGTAAGGGAAGTGCTTAAGCAAGAGACTCAAGGTTAAGGTTTGCAGCGCATTTCATGTTTTTCAAAAAGAGTTAACGTTTCAGGTTATTTCCTCTGTTAAATTGTTTACTTTGTCTTCTCAGACTTAGTTCAAAAATAAATGGTCCAAGTTAATAAAAAAAAATGAATGTAGTAAGTGTGTATTGTGTGCCTTCATATAAAAATATGAATGTATCTTAAATATACAATGACGTTTCATCAGGGCAATATTGTAATAAAATAAGAAAATACCTTTACACCTTCTAAAATAAATTTGTTGTATTTGTAATTCTTTTTGTAATAAAAAAATAGACTCAAGTGACTCAAAAGAGGTTTATTTAATGGAAACCAGTCAGCATCGTGTTATTTCAGTGTATCTCTAAAGCAGTCCAAACCACTTTTCTCAAAAATCACAAGTGTTACATATAAACACGTACATCACCAGTGGCTGTTATGAACTGCATAAATGCCACGTCATGTTAGCAGCCACTTCTATTACAGAGGAAAGAGGCCATCTTTAAGCAAAAATAATCTGTGACGCTTTTTTTCAACATGATTAAAATGTTTAAAATGTAACGTTCCATTCTGAGAAATGTTAAAAATGTTATCAAAGTTCTCTCGATCTAAACATCACATCTAGTGAACATTAGGGAATCTGAGGGAATGATCATCTCATACTATCCTCCATTGTTCAAGCAGGCGGATGTTCTCAGATTACAGTGATTGTTGTTCCATGTAATTAGCGTGTTATCAGTTTGCATTTGGAGGCAATTTCTCATGGAGAGATTGACAGATTAACAATGAGAAACGTTGCATCAAAGTCCAAACAAAATAAATAGATTGAAGCATTTTACTTTTACCAACTTGTGCGCTATATACACTGACATCCCCTTAGTAGTCTCTAAATATACACCCCCTCAGAAGGCAGCGTCATGTAATGCCACCTCCGAGTCTGAACCAAATCTGTGGAACGAGGCATTAACAGGAACCCATTCTTCTAGAATATTTCCATTGCCATAAACTCCTATTAGGATGTTTGGGTTAAGACTGGTCCCATCACTGAAACTGTAATGAATATCAGGTTAGATATAGAAATAAAAATAACCCAAAGCACAGTTGGTCATCAAATATATAATTACATCACTTTAGAGAGGATTTAAATAGGTAGTGCTTGAAAATAAGGGAACTTTGTCAAAAAGGAATGTGCAGCGAACAATTCAGTTTGGCAAAGTGAACTGGAATGAGAATTACGAGACCTCGCAATGTTCATATTGCTTGGAGAACATGGACAATAAAGTGCATCATTCGTGAATTGCAAACAGCCTGACATATAGTGGTTAACTGGCAGAAGTGCAGTAAACCCTCAACCAGTTTTGCCAAAACAGTGACACATGGAGTGGAGCGGTGAGGGACAGGGTGATGTGTTACACTATCAGGCTCAGCTCTAGCCTCCCAAAGGGGTATTCAGAGTGTACTCATGCAGAGCAGTAGTGTTTTCTCCACAATCCACATACTGGTACATCTCCTGTGACACCTGCTCAGCATGGCCAAAGTACACGGTAGTGACAGTTATCCTGCAAAGCAACAAGCCAAGTTAGTAACAAGTAAACCAAGCTCATTAACCTGATTGCACAACAATTACTCGAACCTGCTTTTCCTGCGTGAGCACCATTGCTGAACATGTTTTGTGTCCATAGTGTTAAGACATATGCTTATTTCATTTATTTTATAAATCTACTTATATAATAATAATTTATACATTTATAAATGTATTGTTAAATATTTCCATTCCATTTAATTTAAAGGGGTCATATGATGTTGTTAAAAGGAACATTATTTGTGTATTTGGTGTAATGAAATGTTTTTATGCGGTTTAAGGTTCAAAAAACACATTATTTTCCACATACTGTACTTTTAGGTAGGCGTGGTTGACTCTTAACTTTTATAAAGAATATCTCTTTGGATTTGAGACTTTAGTCTTTGCAACTTTACAGATCTTTATGCACCAAGAGCTTGTAACACTCCAAAGAGAAAGGAACAATTTTGGGTGAACTATCCCTAATAAACCTTGTCAACAAGAGATACTGCAATTGATCATGACTTTTCATTTGTCTGCATTACTGATGTCAATGAATTTATATCAGTAAAAAACATTGGATTTCAACAGTGTCTGTCCACTTTTTCAGTGGCCTTGGTTCTGGAAGTATTTTTCCCATTCTTTTTTCTCCACAGGGATTTTTAAAAAGTTTATGTTAAAGAGTTATAAACCATGAACCAAACCAACCAGCTACAAGGTGAATCACATTGTTACAAACTGAAGCTAAAAAGTATTTGAAAATCAAACAAAAAGACAAGACTGTATACTTGACGGCTATAATGAGGGAGAGAACTACAATCTCATGAAGAGACTAACAATCAAATGAAAATGGCAGCTAAATACTAAAGTTAAAACTATTGATTTACTGGATAAAACTATTGTTTTAAAAATGTTCAGTGAATGTTCAAAAATGTTTAATATGCTTATATATGTGACCCTGGACCACAAAACTAGTCATAAGGGTCAATTTTTCGAAATTGAGATTTATACTTAATATCCTAATGATTTTTGACATCAAATAAAAATCAATAATTTTGACCCATACAATGTATTTTTGGCTATTGCTACAAATATACCCCAGTGACTTAAGACTGGTTTTGTGGTCCAGGGTCACATATACAAATATCTATGTCGTTTGAGAGCAACTCTATCTAAAGTGAAAGAGTTCTTTTGATGTGATTCTCTAATGTGGAGATTCTGCTGAATCATGGATAATATAGTTTTCCACTTGGAATTTTGCTGTTAAACACAATTATTTAAAAACTAAGTTAAATTAATGTGGGCTGATGGCTTCAACAAAAGCATGTACCACTGATTAACAACCTTGTAACTCGAAGTAGTTCTGTCTTGAAATGTTTACAAGTTATTGTTAAAAATCAATCCCCTTGTTAATGCCCAAATACTTCAAGTAAAGTACACATGTTTTGCACAATACTTACTGCATCATAACCACAATGTTGTGCACCTTGATGCTCTGCAGGGTACAGTAGTCACTGGAAAACAGAGGAAGTTGAAAAGGTCTGCCAGGAAAAAAATATATATATTTATTACGCCTTACGCTTTCATGTATGAAAAGTGTGTAAACTTACTACATATAGCTCATTTCATCTGCAATAGTGGTGGGCACCATGTAGTCAATCTGGCAAAAAAAACCAAAACGGAAGTATTACAAAATACTTTGTTTATATATGCTAAAAAAACATGCCTATTTTTAACCGCTAGTGCAAATAAAGCTCTACCTGCTTCATATCCAGAGGGCCAATAGTGGTTATGTTGCTAATGCGGGTTTTTCCAATCACAGTCTTGGAAAACTGCACCTGGGCTGTGATGTTGGCCACGTCCACCGAGTAATAGTTGTTGTTAGTAATATTCAATGAGTTCTTTAAAAGAAAGAAAGACAAATAAACAGGCTGAATTAACAAAGCTAAAGTACAACTTCAAGGGTTAAAGGTCAATAAAGGCTGGAATACACTCCAGGACTTTTGCCCCCGTTTACAGTATGGAGTCAATGCTTGCTGCCCAAAGTCAGAACCAGTCTGCAGATTTTTGGGCAGTCAGAGCTGGCAGATTTCTTAGAAAACTGTATAGTGTATGATGGGCACAGACTCTGATTTTATAGCTTCAGGCTATGAATCCATTCATTCAGAAGATATCAAAAGTTTGATATTTAAAACCAATTTTAGAACACATATTGATTTCATTTGTCACACATCTGGATTCATAGGAGGCACATATCCAATACCACCAAAACTATTTAGAACAGAATATTTAATAAATAATAGAACAGAATCTTTAATAAAAAATCAAATCTTTTACAGAAAATGCAATATAACAAAATCCTGAATAGAGAAATCAGAATCTTTAGAAACAAACCAAACGGAAACTTTAGTAGAGAATCAAATACAACAAAACCCCTTTACAGATAAGTGAATAGAATAAAATTGGTCTTTAACGGAATCTTTAATTGAGAACCGAATAGGCCAGAGTATTTAATAGAGAATCAAATAGATGACCAGATGTCTTCCCAAATCGTCCCATTTTCTTCTTGTTTTTATTCGTCGACAAAAATCTCAATAGATTTCCATTAGTTTTTGACATTAAAAAAAATTTTTTTAGCTTCAGACTGTGATTCCATCCAGTCAGGAGTATATCAGACATGTTCAATATTTTGAGCCAATTTTAATACACATATTGTTTGTCATGCGTCTGGTTTCATCGGAGGCACAGGTTTCATGTTTTTGCATGAGCGTCTTGTGTTTGGTACAACCTGAAAGTCTGTTAGTGTGTGATCCTCACTTGTTTTTTTAGTGTATGATGCCCAGTTTTTCCTCTGTAACCATTTTACAAATTTGCAAATGTATGACTCTCAGTGTTTTACAATTCCATTAAATTGAAATTCATTCCAGCCAAATGACAACCAAATTGTCTTTTTTGGGATCTCTCAATTTTCCTCCTGAACCAGATACAATGTCAAACACTTTTAAAAGCATCACTTTTGTCAGGTGAGTTCAGTGATAATTGCTCTGCAGGAACTTACAGTGACATTGAGATACACAATGCGTTTGCTCTGGTCATAGGACACGTAGACAGACTTCACTCCCACATAGTTGACATCAATGGAACGTGGGAAAAGGAAGAACACAGCCAGGCTGGAGAGCAGCAGGCACACAATGACTGAAGCAGTCACATACAGCTTGCTGTGAGACATACATAACATAGATTTAGTCAGAGAGTTCAATCAGTATTCTATAACATAAAACAAACGCAAGATCTTTAATAGCTTCACGAAAGGATTGAGACTGGAGCACTAAGTAACTGGTTTAACAAAATGCATCAGGATAAAAATCTTTCACGGTTTCTTACGTTCTCCTGGGTCTCAGCCTCTGGTCGCTGTATGGGATCAGGGCCACCAGCTGATTTTCTTGACCTGCATACACATGTCACAGTGTGTCACATGGTGTACATTTTTTTAGTGAGAGATGACATTTCAGATTGGGTTACTTTTAAACATTTCAATTAACAGGAACTCTCTAGACGAAGTGTTCTAAACCGAGTTTAAAAATGTACCTCGCGGGATCCTTCCAGTGCCTTGGCATGTGGGGCAGGTGACGCTGTCTCGGCCAGTGAACTCCACGTAAGGGAACTGAGACACGTCTCCCCCATTCTTACTGTCATCAGTCTGCATGGCGCTGTATCCGGGCGATGAAGTCAGGCTGTCCTTACACTCATCATGACAGGTATGCTTCGGCAGGTGGGAAAGAGCCTTCCCCATTTTTTACACCTGGTGATAAGAGCAAAGTTTTAACATGGGTGAAAAATGCATATTATATATATGATAAAACCAGGGTTAAAATCAGAATGCCTAGAAAAATACTCTGCATATCCAATATCACCCAAACTATTTAGAACAGAATATTTAATAAAAAAATATATAAAATATAATCTTTAACAGAGCATGTAATATAATGAAACCGTAAATAAAGAATCAGAATCTTTAGAAACAAACAGAACGGAACCTTTAATAAGAATTAAATAGAATAGAACCTCTTTGAGAATCAAATACAACAGAAACTTTTACAAAGAAGTGAATAGAATATAGTAGAACTTTCACTCAGTCGTGAACCATAATAGAATCTTTAACAGAGAAATAAATAGAACAGAATCTTTAATTGAGAACCAAGTAGACCAGAATATTTAATAAAGAAACGAACAGAATGGAATCTTGAATAGAGAATCCGAACAGAATATCTAATAGAGAAACGAATAAAACAGAATCTTTCATAGAGAATCAATTCGAATAGAATCTTCAGCAGAGAATCAAACACAACAAGATTCTTCAACAGAGAATCGAATAGAATGGAATCTTTAAGAAAGAATCGAATATAACAGAATCCTGAATAAAGAATCAGAACAAAATATCTAATAGAGACACGACAAGAACAGCATATTATTTAAAAGAGAATCAATTAGAATAGAATCTTTAGCAGAGAATCAAATACAACAAGATATTCAATTGAGAATCGAATACTTTAACGGATAGAAGAATAAAAAATAACCTTCAACGAGTAATCGAACAGAATAAAATGTTTAATACAGAAACGGAATAGATTATTTAACAAAGAAATAAATAGAACAGAATCTTAATTGAGAACCCAATAGTACATGACATTTAACGATCTCAGATGAGATTCCTTATGAAAAAAAACAAGATGTGAAACCTAGCAACACTTCATATCATTATACGGATAACTGTATCTTATACAATAACGTTACATGGCTGAAACGGTCATGCCTATAAGAGAATATAACGAAGAAAATAAACACGATGTCAGCAAGTCCCAGATCAGACGTCGATCGGGCTTATGTTTCAGAAGAATGTCCGAAGTAAAAATAAATAAATAAATACTAAAAAATGATAGAAGGCCATTGGTAGGCCTGGACACATGAGTTCGTACGCGAGCATCGCTAATGACTGGTTGGCTAAAAACAAAGCTAAGGCAAAGACGCAGCAGGCTAGTTTGCTCGGAACCTCTTGATAAATGCAATGCCTAAGATTAAAATGGGCTTGCCTCATACCACATATGAATATTTCTGTAAACGATGCTGTTCTTACCTCAATGAATCAATGTAAGCGCGGTGGTCATGCAGTTGTCGTGTATCTTTTGCACTGACATGCGCAGTACGTCGTTAGACTGGACACAAAATACAGCGAAGGCTTAAGCTCATGAATATTAATTATTTATAAGCCATCAGACAATAATTGCTTTGCAAATTAACAAAACTTTAACAACGTATGTAAATGCACTTATATGATATGTAAACATTACCATAGGACATGTGTGTGTGTGTGTGTGTGTGTGTGTGTGTGTGTGTATTGAAGACTTGAAGACCCCTGATGTGTGGAAAACACAGCCTACATGGGCACATAACACGTTTTCATACCTTTACAAGATTTTAAAAAGAATGCTAAAAATTACATATTGAAAATAGAAAATGACGAAGCTAAAAGTGAGTTGTGATGAATTACAGTATATTATCATTTTATTTTAATTAATTAAATTTATAAGCTAATATTAATCAAATTTGATGTTTTGTAGTATTATGTTCTGATCCCATTTAGTGTTTTTTTTTTTTTTTTTTTGGTATAAAGTTTATACCAGTTTAGTATAAACTAAATTTATACTCAGTTTAGTTCTTAAAAATTAGTAATTTATTTTTGTTATTTTTTTCACCTTTAAGACTGGTCATAACTTTGTAAAGTCAGTTACATAAAAAGGTAGATTGGTCTATTTTTATTCTAAAATCAAATTAGACCAAATTAGATTTTTTCTTTTTTTTTTTTGTAGTGAATGTCTTTTATTGTATTAGGCTACTGTCTATTGTTTGTGTTGTGTGTAGAAGGCCTGAACTTGTTCACTGCAACCTAATTTACCTAAGGGTACAAAAAAAGTGACCTGAACCTGAACTTGGTTAACCACTACTTGGTCAAACTGCTAAGACACAGTCTTAACATAGTGGCTATGTTTATACAACTGGCCCCAGCTCTGTAAATTCTGAACATGAACACTCCTTGCATGGCTGTAAATAATGTTCCTTCTGAAACTCTCGTCCAGTATGCCCTACAGTATGAGGGAGTGGGCTTCAGGACAGAAAATGAACATATTCTCCTATGATGACCAAATGCATCTTTACAAGGTCAAATAAATAGACTCGGGGAAAGACTAGAGGGCAACATTGACAGTGGCTGCAGAAGGGAGGGAGGGAGGGAGGTCCCGTCCGGTCCAGCAGTGATTCCTCGTCCTCCCGCTTACGTCTTTGACTCCGCCTCTCCACTGCCCTGCCTTGAGCTCCGAGTCTCAGTGCCCCTCTCCAGAGCAGCGGACGGAGCCCACCACCATTCGCCGCTGCCGCTGCTTTTCCGTGCTGATCTACTGATACAATGGCTTCCGATGGTATGGATGAACGATCCCCGCTGTTGTCAGCACCGAACTCGGGGAATGTCACGCCCACCGCTTCACAGTATCTGCAGGACTCGAGCCCGAGAGGTAAATGTGGATAGTGATTGACGTAGGAGTGCTGAATCATTTAGGGCGTATAGTAGTGAGCGGGGATCTGTAGCAGCCTACAGCCCATTTAATATGAGACATTGTCTGTAGACGACAAGGAATAACAGCTCAGATGGTCGTGCCTGAAGAACTGGCCTCGATCTGCCTGATATTGCCATCGCAGCCTCATGTGATGGGTACAAAATGTTGCGTTCCTGGACAAGGACACATTGTGTCGAATTTTAAGCTATAGTTAGTAGCTAAACAGTCTGCTTTATCGGTCGACTGACACCGGTTCAGCCGGATATTGTATGGATATTTCGAGGTCGCTGCATTTAATATGAGGGAGTTGACATCTCGCTTGCTAGAGATGTTGTTTTGCTTTCATTCATAGAGATCTGGACCAATCCCCATCATCATATAGGCCCAGACCACATTATACAGATTCTATAAGCATATTAAACATTAGAAGTCATCAAAACACTTGTTTACTTCTACATAAGACGCACTGCTAATAGTAAACAACATAAAGGAGGCACAAGGAAAGATGACAATTCATTAACGATTTGGTGAGCAGAAAAACTGTGAAGAGTGTGCACTGCAGTTTTTGTTTTTGAAGGGATGTTTTTAGATAAATTCTTACTTTGCTACAGTAATGCTGATGACACTTTATTTTAGTGTCATTGTTACATGTAGCTACTTACTATAGAAGCAACAGTAAATTATGAATCATTATAAGCAACTAATCCTAACCCTATAGTAAGTGCATGTTGTTAATTAATGTTACTCAGTACTTATTTGTGTAATTACACTGTAATGAGGACACCTTAAAATTAAAATGTTACCATGATGCTTTTCTCAGGGATTGTTAGCAGAGCCACCATAGGCATGCAGGCAGAATAGTGGTCAATCAATATGGTGATTGATTTCTAGACTTTTACTTTAATTTCCTCTAATCATGAATAATTGGTTGTGTATTTGATTGCCAGGCTGTAATGAGACATCAAATCCAAGTGAGGATGGCAAAAATTGAACAGACAGTTCCACCTTTTACAAGTCTGAATAGGAAGCGAAGCACATTTGATCGTATATTTTACATACTATAAACATTTCTTGACATATTTAATAATAAAACCAGTTTGTGAGGTGAACTGAAGAAATGAGGGCCTTGTGAACTGAAGATTTTCAAATAAATTGATTAATAAGAGCCCCAAAGACTGTTTTATGCAAATTCACAAGGAAATGTGGGCATCAGATTTCCACATGGACCCACTAAACAGATATAGTTAATTAATAGGGTTTTTCATTGGCTAATACAGATAACTAGAAGAAAAGAGCTAATATAATACTGACATATAGCCTATGTGATATAAGCTAGTACTATTTACTTATAGCAATTCTGAGATGTAAATTAAACAAGCTTTTTTTTAAACATGCAATACATATTTGAAATATTTGAAAACAAAGGAAGGACTTGCTTCTGAGACTTATAGCCTGTAATCTCAAAATGACCAATTGTCTTTCTAAACAGTCTGTCAGCCCATATTTGCTCTTTTGTAAATCTAGCCATATTGCACTTCCTGATTAGCAGAAAAAGATTTACATTTTTACTGTAATGATCCGCTTACACTTCATCTTATTATTCATAATGGCTTTTTCACTGTACCATGATCAGGTGATGTGGACGGCATAAACTATGTGTGCTAATGTACTCTAGCATTATCAGACCTAGTGTTTCAAACCCCTGGATTACGTGTTTTTGACCACGAGCGTTCACTCACTGAGTCTATGAGAGGGATTAGCTTGTCCTGTTGGGGGGTGCAGGGGGAACTGCTGAGCTGGACTGGAGTCTGTGTACAACATTGCTTAGTGTGCTGAGACTGATGTTTATTCTGCAGTTGCATTTGGAAGCCAAAGCGAGATGTATTGGAAACACCTGTGTGCGTCAAACCTTATAAGTGTAGAACTGTGAAAGTAACAGTCTGCGAGCTCTTTAACAATGCTCTGTGCTGTTAGACTGAGTAGAACAAAGGATACGAAAGAGCTTTGACCTTGTCTGCATGACATTCTCTGAATGGGTTTTATTTTAGTGATAGTGATCAGTCCTCCAAGGCGAAAACCAGACTGACTATTGCACTCTGCACTGGTGATGTCACATAATTTCTGCAAGGATCTCAAGATAAACAAATATTAGTTGACTGAAACTCATGAAGGTGTAGCTGTAGGCTAGGGATGGGCAGGAGGACTGGTTCAACTTTGCCTTAAGCTTGGGCGATTAATCAAATTTTGTTGTCAATTACAATTTTGGCTTGCAAAGATTATTGAGATATAGGTATTATTGTGCTGCAAGTTTTGCAATGATGCTCTCATTTCGAGTGCACACCTTTCTTTCACAACAGTGCACATGATCCTGAAAATCTATTTTTCATACTGTACTGTACATTGTAGTGTTGTGATACAGAATAGTGCTTACATCCATAAATCAGTATCGGCCAAAATTGTAATATCAGTGCAAAATAATGCAGTTTTGCACATTATTAATACAGCTACGGAATGATTATGGATAAAGGGAATAAACTAGAACACGTTTACTGACTTTTGTACACTCTCATATTCACTATTCACTATTCATATTCATGTCAGGGCATGCTAATCTCTGCTACACATAGGGTGCACAACCTCTCTCTGATATTAAACATGATAGAAAGACGGACAGAGAAGGAGTTGCAACAACAGCTGTCTGCAGGCTTCAGGCTTGGGAAAAGGCCTCTCGTCTTACAAACAGTGTGGGATGGTGACAGAGAAACGAGACCTGTGCTTTTCATCTGCCCCTGGAGAGACGCTATAATATATGCTATATTAGTGTGTGAGGCATAAGGATATCTGCTTATAAACTGTCAGCATGAGCCCCTACTACAATGTACATGACTGCAAGAATGCATCCCACATGATGTGAGACAGCAGCAACTTTATTTATAAAGACTCATTTTTATAGCCTATTGAAAACAATGCAGAGAACTGATTTTTTTTTAGTCTTAAAGGCTAATCATGTTTTGAGCAGTACTCTAAACACTGTGTCTCATGACATTGCATTGTTTGTTTGATCCTGACCAGCCTGACACAGCAACACTGAACCAATGGAGCGAGTTTGGGGTGGACTGTTTATTGGATCATTTTTGATGTTTGGTTTGGTGTTGCTAGTGGTGCACAAATTACACACTTCACCTTTAAAAAAATCAAAGTGGCACGGTAGATGATGCACTTGTTCATGATACAGCTGCTTTTGTGCTCATGGGGACGTAGGTTCAAACAGGTTCAGTTTGCGTCATGTTCTGATCCTTGTCTCTCCTTGTCTATTCTGCAGAAAGCCCATTAAAGAACATGGAAACAAAGAAACAAACCTCCTAAACAAGAAAGAGTGATAACATAAGCTTTAAGTCCGAGAATGGCACCTAAAAATTGCTGGAGAGAAATTTCATGACAACATTAAAACTATACTTCAGGAAGGAATACATACTCATCATAGGACTGTCTGACAGCTGAAGTTCTTGATGTCACCATCAATGGCTTGCAGGTAGAACAGGCCCATAGGTTGAAATAACTTCTACCATACTTTTTTTTATTTAACAGGATGGTTTGCTGTTAAAATGAGATGCGGATGTGCGCAGTTTATCTGCTTTTAGCTTTAGAGTGTTTTTCGATTATTGTATCACATCAAAAATCAATTAAAGGGGACATCGGATGCAAAATTCACTTTTACATGGTATTTGCATATAAATGTGTCCTAGCAGTGTGTGGACACAACCACCCTACAATGATAAAAATCCATCCACCATTTTTTTTGTCCCCAAAAAACCTAAACAGTCTAAATAATCAAGCTGTTTTGATTTTCTGCGCAATATGACGTCATATTGCTCAAGCCCCTCCCACGACCGCTGACGGACTGTCCCGTATTAGCATATTTCTGCCCTCAGCCAGTTGTATGCTGTCCACCATTTTCTCCGCGCTCGAGCAGCTGTAGCGACAACAATGGGCATCCGATGTCCCCTTTAAGATACACTGCCATTCAAAACTAGTTTGAGGACAGTGAGATTTTTTGTTTTGAAAGAAATACCGTTATTCAGCAATGATGCATTACATTGCTCAAAAGTGACAGTTAAGACATTTATAATGTTGCAAAAGATTTCTATTTTAAATAAATGCTGTTCTTTTGAACACTCTACTCATCAAAGAATATTAAGCAGCACTACTGTTTTCAACATTGATAATAATAATAAATGTTTCTTGAGCAGCAAATCAGCATATTATAATGATTTCTGAAGGATCATGTGGAGACAAAATTCAGCATTGCATCACAGGAATAAATAACATTTTAAAATAAATTAAAATAGAAAACAATTGTTTGAAATTGTAATAATATTTCATAATATTACTGCTTTACTATATTTTTGATCAAACAGATGCAGCACAAGACAAAACATCTTTCAAAAACATTACAAAATCCTAGCAACAATTTACAAAGTTGCAATCTTCTACTCAATTACTTTATTTTAATGATATTTGAAACATTATTATATAATAATATTTGGATATTATATAATAATATTTGGAGTAAAATGCAAAAAAGTTTTCCATTATTATATACTGTATATTTTAGAGCTTGTTCGCTAACCGAGTATTAGTATCAAAACAATGTGATTTTATTAATCCTCAATGGATTAATAAAGGGACATTTTTTTAATTTGTATTTTTTTTTATTAGGACAACATTTGAACTTACGTATGATAAAATATCTCAGTTCTCGGACCAAGTATGTGTGTTCTTGCAGATGGATGATCCCCGACAGCTGAGGGAGGTCATGAGGCCAGAGCTGCTGTCAGTTGTTTTTGCCGTGGTGTCACATGTTCAATATGGCTGCAATATGACTGTGTTGTTGGCCAGCATGATTTCAAAAATGAGAAGTGACAGACAGCAGGAGGAACTTAATTTCACTGAGAATAAGCAGTGGGTGGGCCTGGATTTCACTAATACTGAAGACAAGGGGAGACTGAGGGCATGGTTTGGCTGATGGCCCAGCTACTGTGAAATGGATGTGAGAGAGTAATTGAAAGTATGTGTAGGATGCACTTATTTCTAAACACAATGAATTTATTTCTAAACACACATTTTTGGGTCCGTTGAATGGGACTCAAAGTGAGACATACTACATATTTTAGTGGATTCTAGCTCTAAAGACAAGAAGGCCTGTCTGGACGCAGTCGCAGTGTTTGATTAATTTCTGAGGTTTATGATTCAGGAAAATGATTATCATTGCTTATTACATGGCTCTCTAGAATACTTCATTCTGATTGGTCAATCAAAGTCAAATATTTTTGTATAATGACCACTTAATTGCTGACCTTTATTTCAGGAAAACAAATTAGTGCATAGCGGTGCTGGTTTCATGTCTATAATTGTTCTGTGGTCTCTTTCTGCTCACGTAATGAAATAATTTGAATTCAAATCAATACTTCATGCCCATTTATTTATATATTTGATAAAATAGCCCTGTAATAATGTGGAATAATACATGGAGTAATGGAACTGAGCTGGTCATTATTGCAAAATAAACCTCTTAAGGGTGATGCAAACCCTGATCACCCTGTCTGGGTTTATTTTGCAATAATGACTGGCTGACTGTACATTATTAACTTACCCAAACTGGTACTACAGTATTTTTGCAATATTTTGCACTACTCAAGTTAGCTTATAAGTCTGTACAGTTTAACACTGTCAGAGGTTGGTAGGGTCAGTTATGCTGGCTAAAAATCATAATGATACAGAGTGTGGGTTTATGCAGTGAACTGATTTAACATAATACTCTCTTAAAAATAAAGGTTCTTTATTGATATCGAAGAAACATCCATGGAACCTTTCCATTGCACAAAAGGTTCTTTATAGTGGAAAAGGTTAATTAAAATGTTCTTCACACTAAAAAAAAATGGTTCTTTTGAGAACTGTTCACTGAAAGGTTCTTTGGAGAATGAAAAATTTTTCTTCTGTGGCATCGCTGTGAAAACCCCCTTTTGGAACCTTTATTTTTAAGAGTCTAGTATCATCAACATGCATGGTCATGCAACACTGACAGACTGCATGCTGGTTTCTGTCCCTCTGCAGCTGAATTACCTCCGCCCTACACAGCCATCGCCAGTCCAGATGCAGGAGGAGTTCCTGTCATTAACTGTCGAGTGTGCCAGTCACTTATAACTCTGGATGGCAAGCTCCATCAGCACGTGGTGAAGTGCACCATCTGCAATGAGGCCACGGTAAGACAGCTTCAGCTTAGTCATGCACAGCTTTAGTCCTTCATCTGGCTCCTTCCTTTTTTACTAGGGATGGGCAATCTCAAGTTAATGCATACTTCTATTGTAAGATTTTATGTTATCGTAGTATGAAGAAAATCTTAAAGAACCATGTGGTAATGCCTATTTGTGGATAATCCAGTGAATTAAATACTTTACTTATGCAATGTACACTATATCGTTCAAAGGTTTGGGGTCAGTAAGATTTGTTTTTCAAAGAAATGTATACTTTTATTTAGCAAGGGTGAACTAAATTGATCAAAAATGACTGAAATAAATACTATTCTTTAGAATTTTCTATTCATCAAAGAATCTTGAAAAAATTTAATGGCTGCTCAAAATTCAGCTTTTCCATCACAGGAATAATCTTTTTCAAATATATTCAATTTAATTTTTTTAATTGTAACAATATTTCACAATAATCTTATTTTTACTGTATTTTTAGTAAATAAATGCAGCCTTGGCGAACATGAGACTTCTTTCAAAAACATTAAAAATCTTACTGACCTCAAATTTTTGAATAGGACTGATGAACTAATCTTCATCTCATTTATCTTTTTATTTGGAACTTGATGGATGTAAAACAAAAAGTGAATGTTAGCGAATTAAGTTTCACATTATAATACACCTAATTTAGAAACAAAGTCTGAAAACAGACTCTAAACCGGATCGTTGCAGCTTTAAATTCTTATTGATTGAGCCATATTCATAGCTGTAAAGTAGCTGATTTATGCACACATGTGATCGCATATCAGTTAATATATGCAGCAAGTTATGACATAGGTTGACAACCATAAACAACTAAACTCTGCTTTAATAATTTGTGACATTTCCCCTCTGCTGAACCTGATGTCTTTGCTGCTTTCATATCCAGATTCAAAAAAGTTACAAGTACGACAGCATTGTTGATTACACAAGTTTTGAATCTGGACGTGAATGCGGACTAGACACAAGCTTTAGTGGAGGTGAAGTTTATTAGTGAATAATGGTTCAATTTAGTCCACAATTCAGCCCTCACAGCCTCATAGAGCCTACAAGTAATTGTGTTTGGGATGAAGGATCCATGTGCATACATACCCATAAGTGTTGTGTGCTCTGGAAGGTTGAATTGCAGTGTAATTGAATTGTCTGCATGAGAAACACTTCACATGAACAGTGGATGCAGAGTCACCTGATTCACAAAACAGCAAGAAATCAGGATGTTTTAGAGAGGGAAATTCATCCTGTACAGTACACAGATGAATATAAAGCTCATTTTGATTCTAGACTATAATTTGTGTCCCATCTTGTTTAATTTTATAGGGCTCCACACAGTTCTTTTTCATATTGGTTTAGTGTATATACTATACTTGTTGCATTACGTTAAATCTTCTGCTTGATTGGTTCAGAATCAGATTTCATAAATTCCTCTGCAGACCTGACCTCAGTAGGTATTAAAAGGTTGCTCTGTCTCGATTCATTAAAGGTTACATATTTTACACCTTTCTGGAGTTTTATTTTAAGTCTTGATGTCCTTAAGAATATATATTTG
>NW_015544176.1:151900-158991 GCF_001515605.1 Sinocyclocheilus anshuiensis
ATGTATATACATATCTTCATCATGACTAGATAGACACGGTGAGTTTGTCTTTACTAGTGTTTTCCGTGTTGTCGTTGCTCAGCAATGGCATGGACACGGTGTTGTCTGGGGGTTTGGCAAAAGGAGAGTGGGACGGTGAGCGGTGCTCGGGGTGGTGACTGAAGGCGGTGACTGTGTAGTTCTGACGTCAACAAGTAAACGAGGTAAACAAGGTTTTGAAACTTATATGGTAGTTAAATAGCCCCTAGACCTCAGTTATCGTGAAAAAAGCCAGGAAATTTCAGTTTTGACAATATGGGACCTTTAAGGCTTCCAGACTAGTCTCTATAATAATGGAATTATTACATAAAGAGTTGTTGGTTTCTTACAGAAGAATGCTTAAACAAGAGCATTTGTGCAAATTCAAAAGCGTAAGGGAGATTTATTATATTAAAGCATTGGCATTACATTACTGTTATCTTGCATATTGAGTGGTCTCGTCTGAAACATGATGTATCTGTTTTTTTTAACAGCCTATAAAAAATCCACCAACAGGAAAGAAGTATGTTAGATGTCCATGCAACTGCCTGCTAATCTGTAAAGACACGTCTAGGAGGATAGGATGCCCTCGGCCCAACTGGTAAGTGTTAAAGACACACTTCAGAGGGTCATTTAGTCAGTATGTGTTATGGGATCTGCAACAGTATATTACTGCGGGTGTGCATTACCATAAACGCTCAAACAAGCAGTGCTGTTTTGAGTTTGCACTTAGTACTGTGTCGAAACATTTCATATGCTTTTACAAAGCGGTCTGAACATTTATAGAATTATTATAGTGAAAGATCAACTGTGAGAATTGTGAGAAATCACTGTAAAAAAAAAAAAACTTTATAAAGCCTGACATGAAATGATAGTCAGAAGAATCACATTTTTGAAGTGAAAAAGCTGATTGAACCTTTACCTAAAATATTTTTTAAAAATGTAAGAGTTTGTACATGTGTCTTTGTTGAGTATCATATTTGATAAATCAGGCTTTTATGGCTAATAGAGTATGATATAGTGTGAATGGTGTCAGTAAGGTTTGTTTTTTAAAGAAATTAATATTTTAGCAAAGATTCTCATGATTCTGAGGCCCAAACTAAGCAAAAATATGCAATTTTGTGCAGTTGCTGATACTTGTATGGCCAATAAGTAAGATGAAATTCTGATAGCTTGTAATGTAAATCAGTGAGATCTTTATAACACTATAACACAAAACAAACATAAAACGCATATAAATATCAGTTGTATCTCAATAATAGGCCTTAATAATATGATTGTTGAATGCTTAGGTTTATGATCAATTCTCAATAGTTTTTTATTGAGAGGGCAAAACATATAATGCAGTGTAATACAATTATCATTTAGGGATGAACACAAGCCTGATGTGTCATATTTGATATTCATTTTAACATGATTTTTCTAAAAAATTATGTATAGATAATCAAGTAAACCTTCATTCCAGTAAGTATTCATCTTGAAATATTACTAACAATATAAAAGTTATTCTTACATTCACTTTATAAAAAAATCATCAAAGTGATCACAGATAAAAGACATGGGTGCCACGACCTGAAGGTGGACATTTTTACAATTATACAAAAAAGCCTTTTATTTGCTTAAAATGTATAAACTTTTAATCAGATGACAGAAGGAAAGTAGTAGATTGTGTACAGCTGGTTTTTCAGCAAAGTTTTGATCATATTGATAGTAATTTAAGGATAGGGTTAGGGTTATCAAATAAGATACAGACTTCATAGGGTTAATAAAAACATGCAGATAGGGAAAGTCTGACATTGTTTTCATGGGCCCCCAGCAGACGGATCATCAACCTGAGTCCTGTGATGGTGATCCCAGAGGAGCAGCCTGCCCAGCCAGCTCTGCCAGTCCAGCCTGAGGGCATGCGTGTGGTCTGCGGCCACTGCGGCAACACATTCCTTGTACGGTCTCACATCTTTATATTAATATTTCCTCTTTGACCTACAGTAATGTTTCTTCCAGTGTCAGTATATGCAAGGCAGAGAAGATCTGTGAATGCATTTGCACTACCTTTCAAAAGTTTGAGGTCAGTAAGGTCACCAAGGCTGCATTTATTTGAAGTAATATTGCGAAATATTAATACAATTGCTGTTTTCTAATTGAATATATTAGAAATTGTAAATTATTTCTGTGATGGTAAAGCTGAATTTTCAGCATCGTTACTCCAGTCTTCAGTGTCACATGATCCTTCAGAAATCATTCTAATACACTGATTTGCTGCTCAAGAAACATTCATTATTATCAATGTTGAAAACAGTTGTGCTGCTTAAAGGCACAATATGTATGTTTTCGCCGCTAGAGGGCGCGTATTCAAAACAAACAAAGAAACAAAGTCGTAGTTAGATGACGCTGTGACTGAGTGTGGAATCATGGGAGTTGTCTTCATCCCCACAGCCGAAGCAATCCGATGGGACTCGGGCAGAAATCATGTTCATGGATGAGCTAATGTATTAAAGATTTATTAACGTCGTAGAATGAAGCAGAGTGAGGCGGAAAGCCGTTGAAAGCGAAACGAGGCCGCTGAACGAGCGTGACATACGGCTCGAAAGCAGCGGAGCTTTTATTATACCACAGTCGACCGCTTCCACTCCTTCCGGTCATGTGTATGTGGGGTAAAGCAGCGCTGTTTTATCATACTAGATATATTTGAACGTTCTGTTATAATGCTACTCTGTGCGGTCGTCACCTGTCTAATATAATGCATAGCATATTAATGTGCATTGGTGTTTCCATGTTTTCTACAAAACAAAAAAGGAAATCGAGGGTGTATGACGTCATTGGCAGGCGACACAATGACACTATGGACACGGTCCGTGTCACTAGTTAAAATTGCTTATTTCTCTGGATTGAAACTTTCTTCGAAACATTTGGGATAATGTAAGTACACAAGTCAGCAAAATATATAAAACTGTTCTAGTGGTTTTTGGATATTTTAATGAAAAAATCTTACATACTGTGCCTTTAATATTTTTGTAGAAACCGTGATGAATTCTTTGATGAATAAAAAGTTAAAAAAACAGCAACATTTGTAACATTATAAATGACTTTACTGTCATTTTCAGTTTAATGCATCCTTGCTGAATAACAGTATTCATTTCTTTCTTTCAAGAAAATCTTACTGCCTTTAAACTTTTGAAGGGTAGTGTGCATGTGGTGTAGAGTTTTTCTAGTGCACTTGTTCTTAGTGTCCTGTGATGCCCCTGCGGTGTAGGGCAGCGATGATGATGATGATGATGATGAGTGCTCCCGGTCTTCCTCAGGCCTGGCTATTCGCGGCCCCTCTGATCTTTTCAAGGTCCTAATACGCTGCCACCTTCTCAGTTGGTGGAACTGACCGAAAAATGAAATTTAAAACTAATTTAAAACATGATTCCAGGGCTCCAGACTGTGCTTAAAATGTTTGCAAATGTGTATGAAAAAATAAACTAAAATTAAAATGTATTACATTTATATATTTTTTGTGACAATAATTTAAAATATAGGAAAAATTTATGTGCATTTATTTCAAGTTTTGTCAGGTTTCATCACGTGTGTCAACTTGACAAATAATCCATCGCAAGTCATGATGTCCACGAGCAAATGAACCAATTCTTATGAACTTTTTCATACAAAAATTTACAACTGCTTTGCATTTGCTCTTGAGTTAAGCAGGAACAACAGTAATTGGAAAAAAATGTACGAAATACGACAACAACCTAATTTAAATGGATTCCAATACATCGTCATAGTCTATATACTGAATCTTCCTTTCATCCACTGACTGTTAAGAACTAAAGTAAGACGCTATGAACTCAATGAATCATCTGTACTAAGCAATTCTGTAATTTGTCAACTTAAAAAAGTCATTTGGCTCCTAAATGTTTCATTTTAGTTGTATATTTTTTTCTGGAGCCCTGTGACTCAAATGATCATAACTCTTTGTGGCCTACAGAGGCAAGATGTCACAACAGAAAAAAATTGGTTTACACGTTTTTTGTGAGATCTTCTGTTATAATCTTAAAAATGTCTTGTTTTTTAACTGCTTTTGCCTTTGTACAGGGTTAAATCCACTAATTATCCTAATATATTCCCTTGTACATGTCAATTTATTCACTGAAATCATCACCAAAAGATTTGCTAGATATTTTAATCATTTAAACTAATTTGAATGTTATGCACTGCTGGAATCAAGTTTGGTGTAGATTTGAAAATGATTTGTGCTGCTTTGCCATGCTGTGTGTTTGCTTACTGTAGAAATAACCTCCTTCTTAACTCTCCTTGTTTTTGCAGTGGATGGAGCTCCGATTCAATACACTGGCCAAGTGCCCGCATTGCAAAAAAATGTGAGTCGCCATCATTTGTCATATTATTTGTACGTCAAAAATGTGATGTCTGTGGCAATACTCCACCAGTGATGTGCCGTTCTCAGGAGAAATGTCATAAATCTCAAAGTGTGGTGTGCCTTACTAACCGGAGGTCAGGCTTGAGTTTGTGCTGGCCAGTTTGTAGAAGTGAAAGTAAATAAACCCTGGTGAGTTCCAGTTAGACAGGGAGGCAATGTGATGCCAATCTGCCGAGCGTATCATGCTGACATACTGAAACATGAGCCCTGCATGCTAGTGACGCTGCGAGGGAGACTTATGACAACAGATGTTGCAGCACACATGATGCAGCTGAGAGTCTCCCAAAGCAAATCACAGATTTCCACTCGAATGCAGAGGATCTGAAGAGGCAGAGAAGGAGAAATTCAGCACCTTCAGCTATCGGAATCGTTGTGATTCCAGAAGAATGTTTAAAAATCCCATCACATGAGAGGCATGTGAAGGGTCATGGTAAGACTTAATGGCCATGTGAGCAGACCATGTGACTCAGTGATGAAGTTCTTTTTTGACTACAAGAATTTGTAGGGCTGCCGGCACACTGGAAAAATTATACTTTGGACCAACTTAAAAAATACTACTAAAATACTAATTTGTTAAGCCAATTTTGTTAGTTTTTCTCCTGTTATATTTAGTTTAAGTCCTTACAAAGTCCTGTTATATTTAGTTTAAGTCCTTACAAAGTCCTCAAAATATTTATTTTCCAAAGACAAAAACATTCAAACAAAGTAAAAAGATTATTTATTAGAAAGACCATACTTAATCAATATATTTTCTTTAGACATAAGCCAAAATAGTACTTAATGTAGGTCAGAATAATATTCTTTTGGATTTTTACATCTTAGTTTCACCATAAACAAAAGCTAAATTAGCTATAATATGAAAGTAGAATTTTCACTTAAAATAAAACTAAAAGCATTTCTTTAGTCAATTTAGTATTAAATTTTGTTTATTTACTATGAATAGATGTCATTTCAAAAGACCTTAATGTTTATTGTGGTGTATTTTTAAAATATGCGGCATATTTTCTGGTAAGTACTACATTTTTTTTTTAAAAGCCAGCAATATTTTCTGCAGTCAGTAAAGCAATATTCAGTATGTGTTTTGCACAACAACATTCTGATGTCAAGCAAAAATGCTGTTTAAAAAATTGTTTCTTAATTTATGTTATTTGCTTTTAGAAAACTGAACAGAACAGGATTTTAGTTTGACCAATATAAAAATGCACTTTAAAAAAATGCACTGACACAGTCATTTAACTTTTTTCAGTGTACTGTAGCTTACTTTCGGCCTAGTTTGGATATTTGTTTTTCTGTGTAGTAGCCATTAAACTCTTCTTTTCCTATGTAGGGTTGCAAGCCAAGCACTGACTAATTCCTGCTATAAAACCATTAGACCTCTGTACTGAGAGGCTGAAACAGCCCTATAAAACAGCCACATTAGGTGTGTGGTCATGCAGTTTAAATCTTCTCTAAGCATGTGTGCTATCTTTGTCTTCAGATCCTCTGTAGGCAGTGCTCTACCCAGAAGGCGCTGCTGTGCCTACATTACAGTAGGAATGATCTGCATTTTCATCGGTATCGGTTTAACGGTGAGTATTATTTAGTATAGTTCATAGTCATAGTCATAACAAATTTTGCTGCATTCTCTACCGTCCCAAAATTTTGGGGTCAGTATGTTTTCTTTATAGAAATGTATACCTTTATTCAGCAAGGACGCAAATAAAAGTTTTAACTTTCTATTCATCATAGAAAATTGAAAAATAAAATGCATCATAGCAGCTTACACATAAATATTAAGGAGCACAATAGTTTTCAGCATTGATAATAATAAGAAACGTTTCTTGAGCAGTAAATCAGCATATTAGAATGATTTCTGAAGGATCATGTGACACTGAAGACTGGAGTAATGATGCTGAAAATCCAGCTTTGCATCAAAGGAATAAATTACATTTTATAACAATAGAAATATAACAATATATAACAATAGAAAAGTTATTTTAAAATGGTAATAGTATTTTATAATATTATTGTTTTTACTGTATTTTGGTCAAATAAATGCAGCCTTGGTGAGCATAATACATATGTATGTATATTTAGATATATTTGAATGTTTATTGATGTTACATTTTTTTAACCATGACAATGGAAACTATTTTGGATAGTTTTTTGTTTTATTTGTTTGTTTTTTTTGTTTTGTAGTATAACAGTATAAATATATAACATTTTAATCTATGTATAAAATATTATTTTTCTTCTATATGTCAGCATCATTTTTTCAATACTTAGATTTTTTAAATACATTTTTTATTAAGAAGGGCAAATTCAGATAATTTCACATCTAAAAGGGTAAAGCATTTTTTCCAATTAACTTTTGCTCTTCCATCCATATTTTAATGTAACAAAAATTATACAAAAAGAAATGGGTGATGGAAAAAAAAAATGAAAACATAAATAAAACACCCAATAGCAACAAGGAGATAAAAATTATGCAATATATTATTTGTTTTACAGAGTCAAAGATTCTAAATGATTTATTCATATGTGACCCTGGACCACAAAACTAGTCATAAGGGTCAATTTTTCGAAATTTAGATGTATATATCCTCTGAAAGCTGAATAAATAAGCTTTCCATTGATGTATGGTTTGTTAGGATAGGACAATATTTGGCTGAGA
>NW_015544176.1:162267-167203 GCF_001515605.1 Sinocyclocheilus anshuiensis
GAATAGATAAGCTTTCCATTGATGTATGTTTTGTTAGGATCGGACAGTATTTGGCTGAGATACAACTATTTGAATATCTGTAATCTGAGGGTGCAAAAAATATTCATATATATATATATTCATTTATATATATATAAAAAAAATCAAAATATTGAGAAAATCGCCTTTAAAGTTGTCCAAATGAAGTTCTTAGCCATGCATATTACTAATCAAAAATTAAGTTTTAATATATTTACAGTAGGACATTTACAAAATATCTTCATGGAACATGATCTTTACTTAATATCCTAATGATTTTTGGCATAAAAGAAAAATCAATAATTTTGACCCATACAATGTATTGGCTATTGCTACAAATATACCCCAGCGACTTAAGACTGGTTTTGTGCTCCAGGGTCACATATTAGCTGTCTCTGTCTCAGTGAAACTGCACCTGTCATGTGATGAACCACCATGATTTTGATCCTAAAAGTGTTTTTCAAAGGAGTTTCACTACATGGCAGTATGGATAAAAACAAAAAACCTTCTTGGACACTCTTAGTAATTCCATTACACTCCTGGATACACAGTGGAAAATTTTATATTTTTCACTGACATGAAGTCACAGTTTTCTTTAGTAACAGTTTTATTTCAGTCACGCTTGTCATTTACAACAGGGTCAGATGATCATTCTCTCAGTTTGATTTGAACCATATATTATGTTGCAGTTCCTAAAATAAGTTACCTTCCAACTAACGAGAAACACTCAAATTAGCACTTGGCAGTTATTCAGTTTGGACTCTGGATATAAACTATTAAACTAAGTTTGTTGGCTCATCACACATCCCTGGTGTTTTTCCTCTCAGGTGGGCACTCAGGACTTCGCCAGGCGTTACCATGCTACTTACGTGTCCTGGGCCTTCGCGTATCTCCTGGGTCTCATCTGTCTGATACGGGCCTTCTACTGGGGAGTGATTAAAGTCAGCTATCCAGAGAACACCTTTGCATAGGCAAAGCATCCATCCTTCAAGTCCTTAGTGTTTGATTTCTCTTGATTTGAACAGGTTACAACTGTTACAAGAACATAAGAATCCAGGGGGTTTAGTTACCTGCAAATGTTTCAGATTGAGTTATTGATTAGCTCTGATGTAACTGATTTGAACCCGCAATATGATGACTTGAGGAATTAAGGTGAAATCAGTGGTTCTAAGACTAGAAAAATAATACAAATAATCCATGGTACACCTCTTGGATTTGTCATGGTGGGTGGATATCAAACATGTTTTATGTACTGCATTTTGTTACCAACTTGACCAAAAGAGATGATCTTTTATGAACAATTTGTCCATTGCACTACGATTTTATGCAATTCTTCTGTTGTGTTGCTGCTGGTCACTACAGCTGTTAAGAGCTGAGAGATGTTATGTGTTCAGAGAGCCTGGCACTATCTGTCATGTTCAGATATATTTAACTGTTCTTAAAATCCTGTGCCAACATTTTTTTGTTGTTCAGTATCCGTTAGGGGATCTCCCTCTGATGAAATTTAGCAGTATTTTCAAACCCATTTTGGCTGCTCAAACTCACTGTGAGCAATAATCATGCATTTTTTGTGGCTTTAAAAGAAAAACGGCATGTACACAGACACTGGACCTCTAAAACAAAATTCTAGGTTCAATACAAGTTAAGCTGATTAGACAGCACTTGTGGCATAATATTGATTGAATAACACAAAAATAATTTTGACAATACAAAAAAAAAAAAAAAAAGCACTGACACATTGGAAGTGAATGGGACCAATTCATAAATGTTAAAATACTCAGTCTTCCGATAGTATAAGAGCAAGATGTAAATAATATGAGATTTTATATGTGAAAAAATTACACTACCATTAAGAAGTTTGGGGTCAGTAAGATTTTAATGTTTTGGAAAGAAGTGTCTTATGCTCACAAAGGCTGGATTTATTTGATCAAAAATACAGTAAGATAAGTAATATTATAACATTATTACAATTCAAAAAATAATGTTTCTATTTGACTGTATGTTAAAATGTAATTTATTGCTGTGATCAAAGCTGAATTTTCAGTATCATTACTCCAGTCTTCAGTGTCACATGATTCTTCAGAAATCATTCTAATATGCTGATTTGCTGCTCAAGAAACGTATTATTATCAATGCTGGAAACAGGTGTGTTGCTTAATATTTATGTGGAAACTGATACATTTTATTTGAATGATTCTATAATGAATTGAAAGCTCAAAAGTTCATTTGAAATATAATTTATTGTAATAATGAATAATGGGAGTGAATGAGCAGCACTCTCTTCCACCTTCAATATCACGACTGAGGTCAGACCCTTGAGCAAGGCACCGAACCGGGTGTGTGTTCAGGGTGTGTGTGTGCACTTGGAGGGGTTAAATGCAGAGCACAAATTCCGAGTATGAGGCACCATACTTTGCTACATGTCAAGTCACTCACTAATTTGCCTAAACACCTAAAACAACTTGACAGTTGTACAGAAGGATTAATGTAAGTGCATTTATACAATTATAAGCTTCCCATTTATACTTTTAAATACTCCAAAAATTGGCCCCAATCACTTCCATTCTAAGAGCCTTACTGTAACCTTAGTTTTTGGTTTAAAGAAAACAAGTATAAAATATATATATATATATTGTGGCCACAAATGCTGTGTAATTGATCTGAACTTAAACTGAACCTGAAATATTTCTTTAATTTTACTCCCTGATCAGTAATATTGACACTTGGTGAATGGGAAATGACATGTGCATGATTGTATTTGGATTCTTTTGTACTCAGAAACAGTGTTTTGTTAGTCTGTTACTGACAGGGCACAGTAGAAGTGTTACGCCATGCGTCTAGTGCTCCTTCCTGTGTGTAGAATGTAAACGCCCCACTGCTACCTGCCTAAATCCACAACTCGCCACAACCTTGCTAGTATTGCTGTAGCTTACATTTACAGTAGTTCTGTATTTTGTCAAGACAAATGGAGATAACTATACTATCTAAGCTTGTTCTGAATGTGACAAGTCAGTGAAGTCCTTGTACATAGGAAACTGAGCACACAAAGTCTGTAGTTCAAGTTGGAATATGGCTTGGGTCTTTTTAAAACAATAATTTCTCAATAAAATGCAAAAATATTCTTTGCCCTTTGACTGTGTGATGCTTCGTGCCAGCTTGATTTGAATTGTCGTTTTTTTTTAAATCGCAAATATGTTATTTTGCATTTCACAAAAGCCTCCTGATTTTCTTTCATTTGGCACAATGTGTCATTTGGACGAATAAGGCGCGCTTTGCTTTGTAACAAGTGGCATCATTAGTATTTTTGATTAGAATATTCTTGTCTCTACTGTCACACAGGCTTGTTAATGAAAGATTCAGGAATGCTCCGTGTGTCTGTTTAATGCAGGCACATGATATAGTTCAGTAAGAAGCCAACAGCACAGCGTCTCTCAAAGGTCAGGCTGTCATTAGAGTGAACGTCACCTGTAGCAGCAGACAACAGGGGCCCGCAAGTGGCTTGATATTCACACAAACAGGAAGAACGGGAAGCTTGTAAGATGCTTTTGCCATTGTGTCATAATTTTCAGGACAGTTAAGCACATTTCCCTTCATATTCTGGTTACTGTACTGTCTCATTACTTACCTTTCATTCTTATTACTGTAAAACAGTAATGAAAGTCATTTTGTACTTCACAATTTAAATGTTTCCTATAGGGGGGATTTGATTAATTGGCATGCAAATAATGTAAATGCAATTTATCTTAATGAACCTCATTTTCATTATATAATTATAACATTTAATTAAATTATAATATAATAGTTAATAGTAATATAATAGTTAAATTATATCTATTATTTTTCTTTTAGGTTTGGGAAGTGGTATTTTAGCATCATTGATATACTACTATAGTTTTTTTAATATTTTGAATTAGATAATATTTTCATGTTTTATATATGTTGTTTTCATTTGAAATTTTAGTAATTTTGTTGTGTGCTTTTGTTTTTATTATGTTTTGTTTTCTTAATATGTCTATATTTTTTAAGTTTTTAGTTTTACTTTAAAGTACTAAAATAACTCAAACTAAATAAAGTAAAACAAGAGAGAGAGAGAGAGAGAGAGCGAGAGCACAAAAGGTCAGATTTTAAGTTCAGTTTTCAGTTTAGCTTTTCAACTCACATCATTAAACTGATTATATATTTGAAATATTTTGAATAGAGTTCTTCAGATTACTGGACCACACTGTATATTTACAGAAAACTAGTTTAGCTTTGGTTCATTTATGCTTTTTCAATATGTAATGACCGGTTTTTGGAGCTTGAGATCATGTAATCCTGAGTCTTTCCATCCACTGGATGGCAGTGTTGATTCTTGAGCGATGGCGGCAGCCCTCAATGAGTCATCTGGCTCTGGGAAATAGTCTGGCACAATCAGTTCTCTCTCTCAGTGGACCAAGAAGAGCTTTCATATGCTGTCGCCATCTCCAAACTCCATATGATTACATGTAGAAAAATCCCAAGAGTGATTCAATGAAATACATGCCAGTACATCTGCTTAGAAACTTTAATAACTTTCTTAAAGGGGTCATATGATGCGATTTAAAATTTTCCTTTCTCTTTGGAATGTTACAAGCTCTTGGTGCATAAAGAAGATCTGTAAAGTTGCAAAGACTAAAGTCTCAAATCCAAAGAGATATTCTTTATCAAAGTTAAGAATCAACAACACCTACCTAAAACGGCTCGTTCTAACACACCCCCACATGTCTACATCACTATCTGGGAAGATTGGCATAACACCGCCCAAATGTTCACGCAAAAACAGAAGGCGTAACTTTAATTCTTGCTGTTGCCGCCACTGCCGTTTTTTATATTTAAATAATTTGCCACTGATGATTCAAACGCGAGTTTTGAGCAGTGTAGAGTAGCGCTTGTTGTTTGT
>NW_015544176.1:167605-170471 GCF_001515605.1 Sinocyclocheilus anshuiensis
ACGCAACGCGTAAAAAGACAGTATAAGTCATTATAATCAGTAATTATGTCCCCACTGGATGCAACAAATGCCTCGTTTATAATGGGTTTTAATGTTTTTGTCTCGTCGCTCCGGCCGGGACATGGCATCACAGTATGGTAAGGGGCGTAACATTTCCGTCACACGCTTGAGGTATTCGGCCAATCACAACGCACTGGCTAGCTGGCCAATCAGAGCACACCTCGCTTTTGCAGAACGATGAGCTTTGTAAAAATCGACGCGTTTCAGAAAGGCGGGGCATAGAGAAGCAACAATAATGTACATTATATGGAAAATAATGTGTTTTTTTAACCTTAAACCATATATTGCATTACACCAAATACACAAAATAATGTTCTTTTTAGCAACATCATATGACCCCTTTAACCACTTGATACTACCTCCAAAACGTAAGATGAAAATTGTGGTTGGGTCACATTAATTTAATATGTTTATTCACAGCTGACAAACTACATAAAATACAACAGCAGAAGTATATCTTTTCAAAGAAATGGTCATGTCAGGAACTCTTGATATGTTCAGGAATGATCACAAGAACTGCTACGAGAGGAGACACAGACCTGTGCTACAGAAAGACTGACAGCACTCAACACTCTACTCTCACGGCACAGATGAACACTTATCTTATGCAACTCTGATGGGATTGGAGTGCTATCATCAGAACAAAGATCTCGTTGCTTTATTTTATATCCTCTACAGATTACACTACTCGTATATAGCTAAGAATGTAACAAAATGGAAAGCAAGTGCTAGTCACTATGACTGATGACGGGGATGCAGATGTCAGTCCAGGCTTGTGTGGTCCTCATGTCTGCTGTCATCTAACGGGAGTCCACGGATTCTAGTTATTGTTGAGGACCCACCATGATGCTGTGGAAATAAATTCATAAACATTTTTTATTATATATTTTTAATATAATAAATCAATATTTTTAATAAATATAATAAGTTAATAATGTAAATTAAATAATATAAAAAATATTGTATTTTATTTTTAGAGAGGCTTTGTACTGTGGTTCACCTGGAACCAGCATAGTTGTCATAATCTCTGGCGTCTCTAAGAAATCCACATTGCCTCTCTGGAAGGTTTTGCTGTAATTGGTCTGCAGATGACTATAAATAGAAATCAAATAGGCTTTTTATCCAGTTATTGCAATTCCTTGATTGCAATGAGGAATCTTTAGGACTGTATCAAAATTGAAGCTTGTGAGAAGTGGTTTGAATCAGTGAAAATGTGGGAGAGACTTACTTCTTCCACACGTTGCTTTGCTCCCAGAACTCATACAGTATGAAGCGGGATTCATTGGCAAGCCTCTGAACTGCAACACTGGCAAGAGAGCAGAGTCAGCGTAGGATTACTATCAAACGTGTTTGCTTAAACTGATTCTTTAGAGTTTCAAATACCTCTTATGGAAGCATTTAGACACTGGATGAAAGGAATGTTTTAACTAAAAGTTATTTATATTTGACCTAAAAATTATTTATTGAGCCCCATGTTGTTAGAAACCATCTTTTTCTGTGGAACTGGATAATTGAATGTGTGCATGTGAATGTAATGAGATTTGAAAGCTCATAGATTTACAGCACATAATGATTAAATAAAAACGTATTAAAGTTTAAATATTTATATTATATATCATTATATTAAATGCAATTAAATGCTGAACTTAAGAGTGCTTTTTTGAGGCACAGTAAGTAGGACTTAAAATTACATCTTTGTATGTAATTTCATAATTCTATTGTCTTTGAAATATGGTAAAAGTGTCAAATATACTGACAAGCATTTGTCATTTTAATAAAATAAATATACTTTAATGTAATTTCTAATTAAAATTGTGCCATGTATTATTTGCAAATAATGAAGTTGCAATTTAATATATATTTACTTTAAATGTAACATTGATTAACACACTACATTTTAAATGTAACTTTACAAAGTATTTTACATGTTCTTGGTATGTTAGTCAACACACTAAAATAAGCACACTTAAAGGAATAGTTCACCCAAAAATTCAAATTAAGCTGTAAGACCTTCGTTCATCTTCGGAACACAAATTAAGATATTTTTGATGAAATCCGAGAGCTTTCCGACCCTGCATAGAAAGCAAGGGAACTACCATGTTCAAGGTCCAGAAAGGTAGTAAGGACATCATTAAAATAGACCATGTGACATCAGTGGTTTAACCTAAATTTTTTGAAGCTAAGAGAATACTTTTTGTGTGCAAGGAAAACACTGACAGGGAAGAGAAGAAATTGTTGAATAAAGTTGTTATTTTTGTTTTCTTTGCGCACAAAAAGTATTCTCGTAGCTTAATAACACTACAGTTGAACCACTGATGTCACATGAACTATTTTAACAATGTCCTTACTAGGGCTGCACGATAAATTGAAATGGAATCGAGATCGCGATTCAACAGAAGCTGCAATTGTCATGCGTATCTTTCAGTGAAGCACGGTTCTGTGATCAGCAGTAAATCTCCATCCAAAGGCCAGAGGGCGCTCTCGTGCTGAAACTCTAAATACGCCTCGCAGAAGAAACCCAGAAAATGCCTTTCGCTGCAGCCGAATAAACAGAAGATTCAACTGCTTTCATTGATTCAACGTGACTAATAAACACACTACTACGGCAATATACGGTTTATCGGAGTTCTTATTATTATAATTTTCATTAAAATAAAGTATATTTATAATGCAATGCCTTTATCACTGCTTAAATACTATGAAATATGTTGCGTGCCTTATTCTGTGTAAGAAGCCACATCATCTCACAGAAGGATTTATTTCAAACACTCGACTGACGTTATGAAGTGAGTTTGGAGTAAAAATA
>NW_015544176.1:171043-186154 GCF_001515605.1 Sinocyclocheilus anshuiensis
AGAAGAAATTGTTGAATAAAGTTGTTATTTTTGTTTTCTTTGCGCACAAAAAGTATTCTCGTAGCTTAATAACACTACAGTTGAACCACTGATGTCACATGAACTATTTTAACAATGTCCTTACTAGGGCTGCACGATAAATTGAAATGGAATCGAGATCGCGATTCAACAGAAGCTGCAATTGTCATGCGTATCTTTCAGTGAAGCACGGTTCTGTGATCAGCAGTAAATCTCCATTACTACCTCTCTGGGCTTTGAACGTGTCAGTTGTGTTGCTGTCTATGCAATGCTATGTCTATGCAGATAAACGAAGGTCTTGCAGGTTTGGAACGACATGAGGGTGAGTAATTAATGACAGATTTTTCATTTTTGGGTGAACTAACCCTTTAAAGCACATGATTTAAAATGTACTTTTAAACTTAATTTGACATTATTGCAAGGTGAACTCTGTAAGTACACTTTAAAGTTATTTTATTTAAATTTGATCTTTTATCTTACAAAAATAGTTTTTATGAGGGGGGGAGGGGCTTGTAAGATTTGAAGTACACTACAAGTGCACACTTGATACAAATAAGCACACTTGTTTGTCACAAGAGTTATGATACTTTTTTTATTTTTTATTTATGGAGCCCTAGTCCACATTCACTATTACTTAATGTAAAAGAGCAGTGTGAACATTCTACAGAACATCTCATGAGGGTGAGTAAATGATGTCAGCAAAATCGTTTTTGGGTGAACCATTCCTTTCATTAAAGGGTTAGTTCACCCAAAAATGAAAATTATATCATTAATTACTCACCCTCATGTCGTTTCAAACCTACAAGGCCTTTGTTCATCTTCAGAAGTCTTTTTTGTTTTTTCTTTTGCGCACAAAAATTATTCTCGTAGCTTCGTATAATTACAGTTGAACCCCTGATGTCACATGGATTATTTTACAGATCTCCTTGCTACATTTCTGGACTTGGGAACATTTCAGTTGCTTTGCGGTCTATGCCGGGTCAGACAGCTCTCAGATTCCATCAAAAATATCTTCATTTGCGTTCCGAAGATAAACGAAGGTCTTACGGGTTTGAAACGACATGAGGGTGAGTAATTAATGACAGAATTTCATTTTTGGGTGAACTAACCCTTTAACAAATAATGAGAATACTGGTAAGCCATCAAATCCTTCAGACAATGTTCTTGGCATAAAAGGTTGTCAGTGAGTCATTTGAGCTTTAGAGCTTGAAGCAAGTCAATTATTTAATAATACAAAACCGAACTCTTTCCCACTGTTAATTAGCCAATTAGTAAAAGCCCAATTAAACCAAACAAATGGTCCACCTTTATTAGACAACGTTGCAGAGAAAACAACTGCTACATAATGTGATCACTGACATTTTTTTGATGTCTGAGTTAAAAGTCAAACCTGGACTGAGGGCTTGTAAACACATGGACACATGCTCAAAGAACAACGCAATTCATTCACGGACCACTGTAAGCTTGCTGACGTTACACAGGCTCTGCCACGTGAGCAACTGGATGTCTTATCTTAAATATTTCTAGGTTTAATTGGATTATAACAGTAATAATTACAGTATTTCTTAGACACCACGCATGCAGAAAACAAGACCCTCCAACTGTGAAACGAAACATCCAATTCATTGAATTCAAACACATGGATTTGAATTTTGAATTCTAATCACTTGGAGAACTGGCCTAGAATGACCACTCACAAACAAAACTATATGCAAATGCACCAGACATTCACCCAGATGCCGTGGCGGTGTGAACTCACTGGAGGCAGCCGGTCTGGGTGCTGGCGCAGTCCATGTACTGCCGGAGAGCCAGACGAAACTCCTCCACTTCCTCCTCCAGCACTGAGAGCTGCCTCTGAACGATCAGGATGTGCTGGGAGGGAGGTCACAGAAGGGGCAGCAGTCAGAAAACATGATTCATATAGTATTTGAACCATGCGTTATTTAAAAAAGTGTTCAAAACTGATCCAGGATCGGTTTTCTCTTGCAGTATATGAGAGGGTTGAGAGGCACTATAAAAAACTATTATAAAATATTGGTAAGGTCTGTAAGATTTTTAATGTCTTTTATGCCCACCAAGGCTGCATTTATGTGATCAAAAACAGTAAAATTGTAAAATATGGTTATAATTTAAAATAACTGTTTTCTATTTGAATATATTGTAAAATGTCATTTGTTTCTGTGATGGTAAAGCTGAATTTTCAGCATCATAACTCCAGTTTTCAGCGTCACATGATGCTTCAGAAATCATTCTAATATGCTGATTTGATGCTCAAGAAACATTTCTTATAATCAATGTTGAAAATATTTGGGGGCTGCTAATTATATTTGTCATTTTCCAGGATTCTTTGATGAATATAAATGAACTGCATTTATTTGAAATATAAATCTAATCTAATAGGAATCTTACATGTATTTACTGTCAGTTTAAATCAATTTAATGCATCCTTGCTGAATAAAAGTATGAATTAATTTCAGACCCCAAACAGGCATTTGTGTGTGTGTGTGTGTGTGTGTGTGTGTGTGTGTGTGTGTAATAATAATAATAATATAATAGTTATTTATTTACATAATAATTATTTTATTTATTATACAGAACTTTTTGAGTCACAGTTAAGAGATGTCAGATCAACACTATTCCAGAATGAATCCAAGAGGGTCAAATAGAGCTTGATGGGGACAGATTAAAACATGACTAAAACATAAAATTCCCACCTATGGTGCTGTGACTCAGACTGGTTTGAGAATAAAGAGAAACCCCTCAGGTCTCGAGCGTCAGGTAAAGCCATGAAGACGCGCGTCATAATAGCTGCTTTTTATAAAACAAGTTGTTGACAGGTGAATGGGAGCTGAAGAGAACAGGAAGTGAGAGTTCGTACCCTGCAGGACATGGTGACCTCTCCACGGGCCCTGTACTATTGCCATTTCCCATCTTTCACTAACTAACTCTCTCTACAAATACACCCAGAGGAAAATGCATTTTGTTTCAATGCTGTTTGTGTGTAATGCATCCCAATCTATAATATTCCCATATTTATCTGCTACAAATGAATGTAATGTCAAGTAGAAAGAGTTTCCTTTATAAGTATCCTCACATCAAGGAGATCTGTTTTGAACAAAATCAGTCCTATTAACATAAAACACAGCTGAAGTAAGACTTGAATGCTAAATGAACATGAACAAAGCAATTAAATAATACAGATGAATTAGCAATGCTGAAATCGTTATTCCATGCATACAGTTTGTGCTAGTGAATGTCACGGTCTGTTTAGATAACCGACAAATGACAAATTGATGAGAGACTATTTAACTTCAGCCATGAAATATAGTTTCATAGACCATAGAGAGATAAATGCTTCCTCATTTGGATGTATGAGAGTGTGAAACATACGAATGCAATAAAACAGACCTGAAATATCGCTCATTATAAACTGACTGCTACAAATCCCAGAAAGATCACACATTTGCTTGTGCAAAGGATGCTTGCAAGGTGTTCATAAAAGCCTTGTGAAATAGGATGGGAGTCTTATTTGAAAAAGGAACTACTCATTTGTGTGTAATTTTATGCTTCAGCATTTCCAATATAATGTTGTATTGTGTCTCTGTCGGCAGTCACACATAACTGTTTACAGCCAGTCTCCGCAGGGGTCCGGGTACCACTCTTCTCCTGTCGTTCACAAGCACAGAATCACAGACATACAAACCACCTATTTATAGTACTGTATGTCGACAGCATCTTGTGAGCCTCAGAGAAAAGCTCTCTCAAAGTACTGTGCAAAAGATGGCAGAGGAAGAGTGATAGACGGAGAAAAAAGGAAATCAAAAAGAATAACTTGGAACTAGTTTCTCGATCCCCACTGTTTCCTAGACGGCAGGCGTCTGTGGTCTCTGTGAATGATTTTCTGAGAATACAGTGACATACAGGGTGACCATAAATGACTTACTGATTTGGTGGAACTTCCCAACACCTCTTCTTCCACCGGCTCCAAACGCAGTTCCTATGAAAGAAACACGAGCCATTTTGTGTTCATTTTGTATTTTGCATTCAAAAAATTAAACCTGCTTTTATATCAGAGTAATGCGACAATTTCGTTCTCATTACTGTAATTTTTTTTTTTAATTTCCATTATTCTCAATAGTGATTTTCATTAGATTCTCATGAGTGTAATGCAATATTTTTTTATTTAAATCAGCAAACATTAAGGAAAGCAGAATAATTACTGCCAGGTGTTTTAAAATAGCTTTAAAATAAGCTTTTTTTCAGCAAAATATTATTTTATATTTTATAATATGACTATATGACTTAAGACATATTCTTGACAGGTTTTACCCTCAAATTAATTGTAAAGTTAGAAGGATGATTGATGACAGAGAGAGAAAAAGCATTATAATGAGAAAGACAGAAATCATTTGTGTAGCCTGTTGCCTTTTTCTCAAGACAGTCGATCAGCTTTTGCAGTCTGTTGATCTGAGTTATCCATTGATTGTCCTCTTCATACAGACCTGCAGAAACACACAAATACAGCTCTCTCTCTTGCTCTCTTGCCATAAAGCTCTAGGACTGAATGTAACTGAGTTGGGATCAAATGAACTGTATTGGGAGAGTTTATTTTGGCAGTGTGTTTTATCACATGCTCTCTAAAGGATTGCTTTTCAATTTTTCAATGTCCTTATCAAATGTTCTATCAGGAATATTCACTTTTAAATTGTGTCAAAATTCAAACTATATAGAAATAATAACATGGAAAAAGAATCTATTAAATAGCCATATTACTACAATAACGTAATAATTTAGTTCCTTTAAAAGGTTCTAGACTGTCCTCTTCTTTCTCTGGAGTCTCTCCCATAGTCGTTCTTCACAATCCCTCCTACCTAAACTTCTTTCCAGATCTGCTGTCAGCTGCATGCCCACTGGGTGTGCGTATGTGCCCTTTTCTTCCTCCAGAACACTGAGGCTCATAATAATCACCTGAATTGACAAGGTTCAGAAGTGGGTTGTTCGGAGACAAGCTGTTATTCCTTTGAAGTCTTCGATTAGATCTCCTTCCTGACCACTGAATAGGCAGAACCTCTGGCTTCACAGGCCCCTGTCTGTGATCAAGACCGCACACACACAAACACACAATGCAGATGGTCAGGAATGAGAGTAACATGTTTTCTTCCTCATATGCTCATCTCTTTATTAGTTGCTGATTATTCTGCCCAGGGAATGGGAGGTCAAAAATAACTATAAACATCATATATGGCTGACTGATAAATATCCTTCAGTAATTGAACACCCATCAGAAGCAATAATTTGCAGAATAGATTTTATATAGTACTTTATACAATAGACTGATTTCAAGCAAGTGCTTTTGAATTATTAAAGGGGTCATATGATGCTATTTTAAAGATCATTATTTTGTGTATTTGGTGTAACAGAATATGTTGACATGCTTTAATGTTCAAAAAACACATTCTTTTTCAAATACTGTACATTATTGTAGTTCCTCTATGCCCCGCCTCTCTCAAACGCGTCGTTTTCTACAAAGCCCCTCCTTCCGACAAGCGCAGTCTACTCTGATTGGCCAGCTGACCCAGTGCATTGTGATTGGCCGAACACCATAAGCACGCGTCGGAAATGTAACGCCCCTTACCATAATCACGAGCTTCAGCTTTCAACATAAATGTAAAGACAGTACATAATGTCCTTAGTTTTACCATATTTCAAGAACGAAAGGGGAACAGAGTCAGACACAGTGATGATGCTCGTATGTATTTGCAGTACACAAGTCACGATTAAGAAAGCTGACTCCACTGTGATGTGACCCTGTCTCTCTCTCACGCACACACACACATGCACACGACGCGATACTCTGCTCTGCGCAAAACTCTGCATTTGAACAGTCAATAGCAAATACTTAAACTATTAAGAAAACATACTTACAGCAGCTGCAAAACCACTGGTAAATAAAGCGCACCTTAGTATCGATATTTTTTGTTTGAGTATCGATACTTTCGATACTCGCGTCAGTATCGATATATCGATACTTCGGATCGATACGCCCATCCCTAGTAGAGATGTGGGGGCGTGTTTGAATGAGGCATGAATTTAGCCCGGTCTGGATCAGCCTTCTCTTTTAGATAGAATAAATCCTTTTGTGGGAGACTTTGAGCTTTGTAACTCTGCAGATCTTATACATGCACAAATAGCTGCATAACACACTAAAGAAAAGGAAAAATAGAAATCGCATCATATGACCCCTTTAAACATGAAAAAACTGTCAATGTCACTTTCAATGAGAATTACGACTTCATTTCTACTGCAAAGCAGCCATGGACCAATGGTATTTCAAATGTGTTTACCAGCTGGAACAAATTTTTCTGAAACGTTTCGAACTCCTGAAACAAACTTCTTTTTGGCCTGATTTTGTTTGAAATGACATCCCACCAGTACTGTCCATTCATAGATTTTGCTTCAAAAGTATCAGGGCCTTTAGACTGAAACAGCAGGCTCTCAATAAAGAATCCTGCTGAAGAGTTTCCAACAGTTTTGGTGCCGTGACCTGGATAAAGCTTCTCGTTTAACATCACTCAAACCTTTTCAGCTAAACTACGATTTGGTGAGTGTTACTCTATGCAAAGTACCTCTACAGAGAATTCCTACAGTTGAGACTTCACTCTTAAAAATTAAAGTTCTTTACTGGCATCAATGGTTCCATGACGAATCCTTAACATCCATGGAACCTTTCCATTCCACAGAAAGGTTCTTCAAAAGGTTCTTCAGATTTGTAAAATGTTCTTCACACGAAGAAAAAATTATTTGTTAAAGAAATGATCACTGAAAGTGTACTAAGAATTTACTTTATCCATAGCACAAGAACAAGAACAAACCAAACAAATCCACACTCAAGTATCCTGTCTTACTGTAAAGATGGGCTGTAATAAGATAAAATATGATTTAAAAGAACAACAGTCAGATTTGCTGTCTTTCTGTAAACAAGGGGACATTGGCAATACTGCATTGGAGGATGAACTGAGTGGAGTGAGATAAAAGGCTAGAGTAGAAGAGGTTGATACTGGTCCATCTGAAACTCCCATAGACCAGCAGGAAACCATCAATAAAGCAGTAGATCCTGAAGCAATAGAAAGAATAGCTTAAAGTTTGCCATCACCATATCATAGTCTTTATCTTCTGGTTGCGGTGCAAAATAGCGTTACGGTGCCCGTCCAAAGATGGTTCAGGTCCCTCTATAATTGTAAGTCTATAGGTTTATTTCATTTATTTTATCGTCAATAATAACACCTCCTCTCAGCAAGCTGCATGATTTGAAGTATCATTCTTGTCCATAGTACAAACAGTGTGGGATGTATACCTAAATGTATAATTAGTATTACGGGTTTCTTGAAATCCTTAAACCGTCATATAAGAAATACTAATTCTTACCTTTAAAAATGTGTTATATTCTTACATTATGAAGGGCTCTTCACTACAGGAAAAGCTAAAATGCCTATGCTAATAGCATTCATACGTTGCATATAATTGAATTGCATTAGCAGAAACACGGTCTATTCACATGCAAATGATTCTTCAACATTTTCATCCAGCATCAAAACGCAGTTCTTCAACATCACGACTACACTGATGCCTCTTTGCTTGTGCGAGACCTTTCTACCCTGCTCCTCATGCTACCAATTAAAATTTACAAAATCTGTCAGCAGGTTTCTTACATGTTGTCGGAAGGGTTTCTTTGTATACTGTTTTTGCTATTAGTAATTTTAATGTTGTATATAAGAGATTATTTTGCGTGATGGTGGTTTATGTTTGTTCTGTATTACAAAGGTCTCTGGACAATTTGATTTTGATTGGTCAATCAGGACATGGAGCATTATACAAATGGTTTTGTTTTGTACAATAAAGTGTACAATTCATGATTATCCATAGCAGCTTGTTCAATGCCTCTTTCACATCTCTTGTCTCACTCTACAGTCTCACTCCAAGACAAATGCTTTAAGCCCTGTAATTGCAGCATTTTGCGACTTCTTGTAAGCATAAATGGACTTCAGTACTAATTTTATGGTGAGCATAAACCTTTTAGATGACGAAGGATTGCCCAGTTAAAGCAAGAAAACACTGCTTGGAAAAAGATGAAAGCAGTATGAGACAAAAAAAAATTACACTGTAACACTGTGATAAATATTTAGCTAATTAATCCATAGAAAATGAACTTTTAATTGCAGATTATTAACAATAGATCAATATTGTGATATTATAAATTGGTTTGCATTGCAGAAGCTTTAAGATAATCTACAAGTAATGTATTCATATTTTAAAAAATGTTTATTATTTATATTTACTAATATTTTTAAATATCAATCTACAAGTCAAATATTAATATTTTGAATAATATATTATTTATATTTCATAATATTGTATCTGTATATTTACTAAATTGAATGAATGAATGAACGAACGAATGAATGCATGCATGAATGAATGAACGAACGAAGACTTCAGATGCAAAAACCTCTAAGTTTGTCTGGGATTTTTCTTTTAAATTAGCATTTTGAGGCTTCTATGAAAATAACATTGGACTTTTTTGAAAATAAGGCATTCAATAACTGACTAATAACCTTCTCTTTGCAATTAAAGTGAAATTACTGAACCTAAACATAGGAGCCTGATAAAAATGCTCATTTAAGAGAAAAAATCTCAGACTGACTTTTTGCATCTGAAGTCTTCAAATAAATAAATAAATATTATGTGACACAGTACAGTTATTATCGCAAAATAATCCCATTTAGTCTGAGACCAGGCTTGATCCTGGTCATCCGGTTAGGGTTTATTTTGCCATAATGACCACCTGATTGTACAGTAGTACCCCTTACTTTTATGATGAAGTAATCATGTGCCATCAACCACTCAAAAAAATATGATATGTTATGAACTGAATACCATTTTACTATTCAGTTGTGGGAGTGAAAAAGGATTATATGAAATCTAATTATATCTATTGTTCGGCTGTTCTCGAGCAGCAGAGGAATGCTGCATCTATTTTAACTCTTGAGACAATGAAATACATGTAGGCAGGCAGGTGTCAAAATTAAGGCTCGGTTGGTTGCTCATTATCCCTAAAGACACTGTTGCACAACACACGTCCTGAGGGAAGCTTACCCTCCGCGGTTAAAAATGGCTCACAACTGCATCAGCACGCTGAAATCAGAAGCAAATGAATCAGCTAGAGCCACACAGGTGATTAAAACTCAGCTGGAGTCACATCCACACATCTGCATGAACCCATGGATCTGAACTGACAAACGCAACCAACTGTTCTCCAGAGACCAGCCTCTTTTTAAACAGGAAAGTATATGAAAATGACGCAGTGTGAAAAACAAAAATGGAGGTATATCAGCAGCAGTGCTGTTTCCTAATCGCTGGTAATGGTCTACTTCGCACACATAGATGAAAGCAGTGCTGTGGATGTGGTGAGCGTTCCTGTGAGCTCTGGATTCAGATTCGAGCTCATCTCCCCTGTTTCATCCCTGTGTGCGTGCTGCTCCTCAGAGAGCCTGACTCGACGCTTCAGACAGAATAGAGAATGGACCACGCTATTTCAATTTGTTCTGGCCACCAGCCACTTTCAGCACATCTAACGCAGTGGGAATCAATCAGCACAAAATGAGCTGGCCATATAACGCCAGGCCTCGCCATCTCAAAGCCTTTAGGCTCAAAATGTCTATACGCTTTCTAAAAAACACTAATGTTATGAAACTCCACACTGTCAACTGTGACACAAAAGCATGGTGATATAAGAGGTTACACGTGTGTAGCCATGTGAAGACATGCACAGGTCTGTGCTTGAAAAAATGATGAAAACTCTCCTTAAAGGGATGGTTCACTCGAAAATGGAAATACTGTCATCTTTTATTCACCCTAATGTTGTTCCAAACCCTATGATTTTATTCTTTCATGGAATATAAAAGGAGAAAGTTAACACTTCTTACTTCCATTTTTCTGAATGTAAATGATGGACTGCTCTTCACTTGTGAAAAGTATGCTTAATTGTATTGCATGTGCACTTGTAGTGTACTTTAAATGTTAAAAGTATATCTCTTAAACTGTAATTGCATATAATAACATATAAATGAAATAAAAGGCCACTTAAGTGTACACTTCATGAATACTTTCATGAATGTTTCTTAACAGATAAAAGATAAAAAGTGCATTTTGTAATAATGTCAAAAGAAAGGTTTTACCGTAAAGTACATTTTAAATCATTATGTTTTAATCTTTTGTCACTTGATTAATAGTGTGTTATTCAATATCACATGTCATTACAAATATATTTAATACATGACATGGTTTCAATAGAAATTACATTAAAGTATATTTTAGTTTACCATAAATGCTTGTCAGTGCACTTTAACCGTTTTTCAATAACGATAGAAATAATTATGAAATTAGAGATAAAGAGGTACTCTAAATTTCAGCTGATTGCATTTTATATAACAAATAACATGCAATCAAGTGTCTGAAAACATAACATTCAGTTAACAGTATAAGTGTGTATGCTTTTTTTTTTTTTTAAAGAGAGCCTTTTTGGATCTTGACAGGTCCTGGTCATTTTCACTGTATTTAACAGAGCAGCATGAACATTCTGCCTGAACTATCCCTTTAACTGTGTAAATATGTGCTCTGTAAAAAATCATCTAACCGAGATAAAGGTCAGAGGGGACTTGGCATGGCAGGAGTGGAGATATTTAGAGTGTGCTCATGGGATTGTGAGTGAGGCTGCAGACTTGGTACAGCTGTATTAGCAGCGTCAAGATCTGTGATAGGCTGACTGAAAACGACTTGTGAGGACTGAGAGATGGAGAGATCAGTCCAAAGCCAATGCCACTGAGATATTTCCAACGTGAAATAATTGAAAAATGCCTTTGTACTAAATTTGTACTAAAAATTATGGCTGTCAAAATCATCATTAATCTCCTAATTTTCTGATTAAACATGAATTAATGTGATGATTTAGCATTAAACAAGTACATTTAATTTCGTAAATGTATGTAAAAAAACTATGAAGTTATTTTGGTAACACTTTTCAATAAGGTCTCTTTTGTTAACATTAATTAATACATTATCTAACATTAACAATGAGCAATAATTTATTAACAATGTTTAAGCATTTATTAAGCTTTGTAAATGTTAGTTAACAAAATAAAGTAAAATAAAAAAATTAGTAAAATAAAATTGTTGTTTGTTCATGTTAGTTTACAGTGCATTAACTAATGCTAACAGATAGAACTTTTGATTTTAAAAATAATACTAGGATTAATAAATGCAATAGAAGTATTGTTCTTTATTCATTCAAGTTATCTAATATATTTAACTAATGTTAACACATGGGAATTTATTGTAAATTTCTATATCATAACCTATATTTAACTATATTTTATGACAGTCCTATTAAAAATAAATAAATACCATGACAGAGTTCACCTCTGAAAAGAAGAAAGATAATACTTAATATAACAAACTTAAAGTGATAGTTCACCTACAACTGAGTAGGACAGATTTCAGAGTCACATATCCTCAGACTGTATTAAGTACCATGAAGAACAATTTAAAAAATATATATATAAAATAACAGATTATAGAAGCTGAAATTAAACACAGGAAAGGCTGAAGCCCCCCTAAATAGTGTCTATAATTGCCTCTGTTTTTAATAATAACTGCAATAAATGCTGTATATTTCAGTGGTGCACAGTTATTAAGTTAGACACACTGTATCACCTGCAGAGGCGATAATGAGGTCATTTGAATTGACCAATTAATTAGGATGCAACTGGCTATATCAGAGCCAGAGTGTTTTTAAGAACAGACAAAAAAAAAGAAAAGGAAACGCTTCCTTTTAAAACCCAACCTCAGCATCCTTCATTTCTTTAGGCCAGCTGCTCCAGGTAATTTTCTTGAGATCATAAGGTGAGCGGAGCAGCACAGCTGCTGCACACTGAGAGGGAGGAGAGGTACTGGGCACATTGTGACACACACACACACACACACACATACGTGCATATACAGTCTCAGGCATGCAGCTCTCTCTAGCATGCAATCATCCAGTAGCTGGAACAAAACAGCTCATTTTGCATTCTAAATTCTACGCTCTATAAGGAGCTGCTGACCCCCACGATGGGCCATGCAGCAGACCCTCCTCATCACACAAACCCAGTGAGTCAGAGACGCTGTGAGCTCAAAATGAGCTGCTAATCAAGCACAACACATGCACGCGCACACACAGGTTCTGTTGATTCTGTGATGGTTTAAACTGGCATCCGTCCCTTTTCTGCACAAAAACAAAGGCCTGGGTCAATGGTCTGCTGGTTACCTGGTCTATTAACAATCAATGCCACTGATGCTCTAGATATTCAATACCAAGGATGGCTGTGTCACGGTCTAGCCACAATGAAAGCACCCAAACAGCATTTAAAATCTGAATTCAATACTGTAATATGTGATTTGCATAAAGTCGAACATATCTCAATGTTATGATAATATCACCACTTGTTCTGTTCTGCTGTCGCAGACAATCCCCTGAAAGAGCCAGATGTTCAGCCAAAGACAATTAATTGAAAATATCCACTCATCTTCTGCTCACTCCACATGTACAGTAGAAACTGTATGTTTAACAAAATCTGGGTGGCTTGCCTCTCCTGCCGGGTCTGTTCGGCTGTGGTCTCCATGGCACACTCCAGAGAGCTCTGGAGAGAGTGCAGCTGACTGGTGGTCTCCTTCAACAGGAAACGTGTCACAAACTGCTCCAGATGCGTGGCCTCTTGATAGTCCTGCAGATTAAAGACAGAGGTTTCATTATCACGGCTGCTCTAGAATGAGCTTTGAACATACACTGGCATTTTAGACACACTAAAATATGAATGAATGCTAATTTGGTAACACTTTATAATAAGTATACACTAATAAAGTACTTACAAATAATTTGCAAACAATTAGTTTATAGTTAATTCATAGTTTATAAACTATAGTTAATACATTAATAGACTCTATACAAATAGTGAGTTCTTCATTCATTGTCACTGTAATTAACTTAATTATTTTTGTTTAATTAGCTTATATGTAAAGAGTTAGATAATGCTTTCTTAACTCATTAAGCATAAATTGTTCTCACTTTAGATTAGGTCACGGAAAATGGGAAAATGTAATTAATTAAGTGCTTTTAACAAACCTTTACCTTTACTTTTACTTTTACATATAGTATGTGTGTGTGTGTGTGTGTGTGTGTGTGTGTGTGTGTGTGTGTGTCTTGGATGCTGCACAAATCAGGATCTGTTTGAAAGGGTTGAGTCTTTGAATGAAAGCTTAGTGTTGTTCTCTGGCTTACACATTTGATCCTGTTCAGTGTATGCCCTCTAATCGGCTTTTGCTAATGTGAATTCTCTAACAATCACCCTCATTCTTTTTCTCCTTTCTCTCTCTGTGTCTTAACCCTTCTCTTTCAAACACTAACAACCATCACGTCTTTTCTTTTACTTGGTTAATCACTCCGTTGTTTTAGCCAATTAACTGTTGACCCCTCGGTCCATTCGGTCCGTGCACCAGTTGCACCCTTTCTAAGTGTTTGTGGAGGTATGTGCAATACAGGTATACGTGACCGAAACAGTTCATGCATCATGGCTTTCAATTTAGGAATATAACTATATCTCAAACTGGAGTGTCTCAAACCTCTCTATCTTTTTGGGCGAGATTTTATTTCACATCCACAGCCTCACATCACCACCTCTATAATTATGTCGCGCTCTAAAGCAACCGTGTTCTGTCACAAAGAAAAGCCATTATTAAAGCCAAGAGTATCCCTCAGCTAACAGGACACATAATTCTTCTGAACATCCAGTTATGAAACAGGTGCTGCACACCATGTCTATTATGAACTTGCTCAAGATGTTGACAGTCACAAATCCAACAGATCCACCAACACATGTGTATTTACAAAGACGGTTAAACACACAGACCTTTACAATAACCTCAGCATGAATCACTGCAACCAAGACCTGCATAACCTGAAGCTGTTTAACAAGCAGCAAACATCACTAATCTTTCCTTCCAGTGTCGGTGCTTGCTTGAACATTTTACACAACAGCCAATCACGTAACCACACATTCAAGCAATCAATACAAAGTGTCTGCAGCATGGAAAAAAAAAACGAATAAATCACAATTAAATTCTTCAGAACAATCATATTGATTGTGACAAAAATACATGCATTAATTTTGCTCTGCAGAGACATATTTAATGCCCTTTTTAGCTAAAAATAAGCCAACCAATAAATACATAAATCATATTCCATTGTTTTCAATGACAAGCTGTAATAAATGACTAAATGGGATACTATAAGGTAAGTGAATCATGTTACAAAGATGTCATTCTTATAAAAAAACATAATTTGGAGATAAAATCATCAATATAAAAACAATATGTTTAATATTTGAGCTATAAATCTGTCACGACTCCACTTGAAGGCAAGAGATATTGGCTGGATGATATGAGTGCTCACAGTATGATGTTCATAAGTGTGGTTGCTGTTTATAGAGGCCTGTCCTCCTGAGGGCAGAGACCACATGCATCACAGCAGCTGGTTTGCACACCCACTCGTGGCCTTATGCAATAAACACAACACTATTTGTTGCCATACACAATCACTATCTATTGTTGCTCATGATTAAAGAAGCTCATGCAATAGAGACGTGCACATTAAGAAAATTCCTTTGTTAACACCTTGTTTTTTTTCTCTATCACCACAAGTTAGAATGATTATGATTTGGCCACTCATAATCAGTCTTTGCATTCATAATCACAAGAGCAAATTAAAAGCATTGCCTTTCTTAAATATGGACATGTACAGTTTTCTTTCCTATTCATTGTGAACACATTTTCTATTGAAACAAAAAGTCAGGTACAATTGAGCTTGCTTCTTTAAACGAATGAATAAGCAAATAAATTATAATTATTTAATGTGTGTGTTAGCTTGGTCCATTTTCCCAAAATAGAGAACTGTATTTTAAGCAACGTGGTAAAACAACATTTCATTAACTTTAATATACGCTA
>NW_015544176.1:186378-196773 GCF_001515605.1 Sinocyclocheilus anshuiensis
ATTATTTATCAATGATGTATTAAATTGATCAAAAGTGACAGTAAAAACATTTACTATATTAATGTTACAGATCATATGATTTGCATTTGAAATAAATGCTGTTATTTCGAAAAATCCTGAAAAAAATGTATCACAATATTCACAAAAAAATATTAAGCAGCACAACCTTTTTCAACACTGATAATAATAAGAAATGATTCTTGAGTGTCATGTGACACTAAAGACTGGAGTAATGATGCTGAAAATTCTGCTTTTACATCACAGGAATAAATTACATTTTAAAACATATTAAAATAAACACATTTATTTATAATTGTAATAATATTTCACAATACTACGGTTCTTACTGTATTTTTCAAATGAATGCAGCCTTGGTGAACACAGGTGACTATCAAAAATCAAAAACACAATACAGATGAATTCAACGCTAAATTGAAAATCACAGTTTTGATTTTACGGTGTCTTTTTTCTTTTTTATTGCATGGCAGATGTCACTGAACTGTAATTCATAATTTTTTCATTTATTTTGTGCCCAGAAATGTGTTATATATATTTTATGGTTAGTGGATAGTGCTGTAAATTATAACCAGTGGTGATTCAAAAACTACACAATTGTTTAAATATTTTAAGGACAGCAAACAGAGACATTCAAATGATGTCTGTTCTACTCCATCTTCTCGCACTATTTCTCTCTTTGAGGTTCAATATTGGGAATTGGGCTCTTGTCTCTAAATGAGAAGTGTTATTCCTCATGCTCTTTGAACAATGCAAAACAGTATCAAATCAAATGAAATTCTGGCTGAACAAAAACAGCACCTGTCAACGCACCTAAAACGTTATACCATGCAGTGATAAAACAATCAATCGCAATTTGCACCTCTTTCTCATCATCTTCAGCAGACGGCCACTTCTCATTCATGTGAGGATTTGTTTTTACTGCTCTTTTGCTCACAGTAATGCTGAAGGTTTAGAGGCGTACAATAAAACACAGAAGCAAATGCCCGTAGTCTTTCACACAAAAAAAAGTCCCATTGAACTCATTAATCGTGTTTCACTTCCTCTGTCTGCCTCACTAATCAAGCGGCATAATGAAATGACACAGCACTGCCCTTCACGCCGACGACTCCATTTCTGAGACGCTCACATGCATTAAGTGACATGTCTGCTGGGCCTGGAGTCAGCGCTTGGCTAATTCGTTATCTGTGCGAGGCAGCAGACAGTCTCGGTTAAATGGCTCGGTGGGAACTGATGCACGCAGCTCATACCTGTGTGTTCCTCTGTGAACTGTGCCGATTACTGACATCAGACGCTCGGCAAGATAAACGCTGCTGTTCAGACCAGAATGTCAGTGCTGATAACCACCGACAGCACTGCACATCTATAAGAGTAAGACAGCAGCCAATAACCCAATCAATACATCTGTGAGCGGATCATCCTGTGTTTCACATCAGAGATGCAATATAGTAATCTCTTTTTCTTTCATGTTCATGAGTCTAATATACACACTGTTTTGAAGATAATAATTACTGTGGTGCAATAACCAAAGTCCCTTTAAGACAAGTCATGTCACTCGGCAGCCATCTTTGAAACGTCTCTCGGGCATGCAAGTGCAGTTCTTATCTCTTTGAATGGGGAAACATCAAATTCTCCAAAACTGTTCGCCAAGCTTACGATTAAATTTCATATTTGAAATCACCAAAGAAATCTCACAACAACCGTCTCATAAATGTTGTTTCTTTTGCTCCAATAGCATTAAAAAACTTCTTTTTCAGGCTAGACCAGCCAATGCGCATGCGCAGTCCTAAGCGCACGTCTCCAGAATGCTGACTGTTTCTATAGCAACCGGGACTTCTAATGGCAGCTCCAGTGATGAGATGATTTTACCGATAAGTGATTGGCTCTTTTATTTAGAAGGCGGTGCTTCCTTCGATAGAGCGGCCATATTGAGTGTTGCATTTTTCCCCATTCAAAACTATACGAGTGACACGTCTTGGTATCCTATAGTCTTTGGCAATAACCAAGCACATTATAGTAATTTATTGAAGTTAATTACTGTGACAATCACATATTAACAAGTATTATGTAATTATTGTCCACAAATCATAGATTAAACATACAAGATCTCTATTGAATCTTTGTATATGAACATTTGTTGGAAATTGAGGCCAGTGTTTAGGAGTAGCAACCCTAGTTGTCGACACTAGTACACTAATAGTTTTAGTAATTTTTTTACTGTTATTTGTAATTTTTTGTTTGCTTGTTTTTAAAATATGTCTGTATAGTTTTAGTTTATTTAGTTAAACAAAGATGAGAAATGTTGCCTTGTCAAGGTAGCTGAAGTATATCTATTCTTTTCAATTTAAGTTTTCATATATAATTTTATTTCAGTTAATGTTTATTTTATTTCAAGTATTAAAAATGTTTTTAGTTTTAGTTTATGATCATAACCCCTGATTTAACCCAATTAAAATGTTTGTTGTTGTTGTTGTTTTTCAAATAAATTGAAACCATTAAATCATCTAATAGTTCTTTCCTTATTAAAAGTTCAAGCTACGTTCATTAGAAGACTGTGGTGTAGCAGTCTTTTATAAAAACGGTAGCTTGAGTGTAGTTTATATAACTGTAGAAATGAAAAGATTATTGAGGTAACTCAAAAGTGATCCCCAATGTTGTGGGTGACGTCCGAATGTTCACAAACACCAGTCCTCAGCTATTTCAAACTTCACTGTACCCCTGAGTGAAGAACCATGAGTATATATGAGCACTAATTTCTAAGTTCTTCAAAGAACAGTCATTTTTGTTTGTGTGAGAAACCCAAAATGTTCCGTCAAGTGTCTTCTCAGTTTTACAGTGCAGTTTGTGGCCACACAATTGTAGTCTGATTATTCTCGACAAATAACATCCATTTTATCAACAAACAGAAATGAATTTTGAATCATATTGAGATGAAACAGTTTTATCTCTCCAGCGGCAGGTTGTGGGCAGCAGCACGGCTGTGTATGTCAGACAGATGTGAGTCTGAGCTGCTGCAGATCCATCTTCATCCACTCTCAGAGCTCACACATAACGACTCAGAGAAAATTACACACCTAACGGCCGCATTAGGGCCCAGGGAACATGCTGCGTGTGATTAAGATCAGACACTGACAGCCTCCAGGAATGGATGCAGAATACTAATTTTAGTGCTTCAGGTATCACGTCTATCTGCTGCCTACTCACAAACACTCAGAGTTCAAAACAAGTGGCAGCGGCCACATAAATACACAAAGGTTATATATGTTCAAGTACATAGCTAATACTGCTTTCAGTCAGAGGATGGCCAGACATACATTAGATAAGAAAACTATTTTCCATCTTCTCTCATAGATGTAATTTAAGTCAACTATGTAATTGAGATCATTTGTTGAACACTGTATGCAGTAAAAACATGAAGGCAACTCACCTTCTTGGTTTTATCCATGGCTTTCAGTATGGATACGTTCAGGTCTTCCAAGGCAGCGAGGACATTTTCATATTCTCCAAGATGCTGAGAGAAGTATTCTAAAAGAAAGAAAGACTATTTAAAATATTAAGATACATATGACAATGTTTTCATAAAAACACACTTCAAACATCACTTGATAAAATAATGTCATGTTTTGTTAATGTTGGAAATAATTCTATGCATGACCATAGAATAAGAATTTCTATAGAATATATTTTCATTGTTCAAAGCAAATTAGTAATTGAGAACTACTGTAAAATATGTATATACATTGTATTAATCTAATGCAAAATGTACATATTTATACTTGATGTTTGCACTTTTCATTGTAATACTTTACTACTTTACTTCATAAGTTACTTTCTTCCTTTCATTTATTAAGGTTGGTAATTTTTTAATGTTTTTTAAATAATGCTCTTATGCTTATTGAGGCTGCATTTAATTGATATAAAAAGTAAAAAGTAATATTGTGAAATATTATTACAATTTAAAATAATGGTTTTCTACTTTTACATCATTTAAAATGTAAATAATTCCTGTGTTGTCAAAGCTGAGTGTCACATGATCCATCAGAAATCATTCTAATATGCTGATTTGCTGCTCAAGACACATTTATTATTATCAGTGTTGAAAACAGTTGTGCTGCTGAATATTTTTGTGGAAGTATTATATTACTGGAGTAATGATGCTGAAAATTCTGCTTTTACATCACAGGAATAAATTACATTTTAAAACATATTAAAATAAACACATTTATTTATAATTGTAATAATATTTCACAATACTACGGTTCTTACTGTATTTTTCAAATGAATGCAGCCTTGGTGAACACAGGTGACTATCAAAAACACAAAAAATAATACAGATGAATTCAACGCTAAATTGAAAATCACAGTTTTGATTTTACGGTGTCTTTTTTATTGTTCATAGCATGGCAGATGTCACTGAACTGTAATTCATAATTTTTTCATTTATTTTGTGCCCAGAAATGTGTTATATATATTTTATGGTTAGTGGATAGTGCTGTAAATTATAACCAGTGGTGATTCAAAAACTACACAATTGTTTAAATATTTTAAGGACAGCAAACAGAGACATTCAAATGATGTCTGTTCTACTCCATCTTCTCGCACTATTTCTCTCTTTGAGGTTCAATATTGGGAATTGGGCTCTTGTCTCTAAATGAGAAGTGTTATTCCTCATGCTCTTTGAACAATGCAAAACAGTATCAAATCAAATGAAATTCTGGCTGAACAAAAACAGCACCTGTCAACGCACCTAAAACGTTATACCATGCAGTGATAAAACAATCAATCGCAATTTGCACCTCTTTCTCATCATCTTCAGCAGACGGCCACTTCTCATTCATGTGAGGATTTGTTTTTACTGCTCTTTTGCTCACAGTAATGCTGAAGGTTTAGAGGCGTACAATAAAACACAGAAGCAAATGCCCGTAGTCTTTCACACAAAAAAAAGTCCCATTGAACTCATTAATCGTGTTTCACTTCCTCTGTCTGCCTCACTAATCAAGCGGCATAATGAAATGACACAGCACTGCCCTTCACGCCGACGACTCCATTTCTGAGACGCTCACATGCATTAAGTGACATGTCTGCTGGGCCTGGAGTCAGCGCTTGGCTAATTCGTTATCTGTGCGAGGCAGCAGACAGTCTCGGTTAAATGGCTCGGTGGGAACTGATGCACGCAGCTCATACCTGTGTGTTCCTCTGTGAACTGTGCCGATTACTGACATCAGACGCTCGGCAAGATAAACGCTGCTGTTCAGACCAGAATGTCAGTGCTGATAACCACCGACAGCACTGCACATCTATAAGAGTAAGACAGCAGCCAATAACCCAATCAATACATCTGTGAGCGGATCATCCTGTGTTTCACATCAGAGATGCAATATAGTAATCTCTTTTTCTTTCATGTTCATGAGTCTAATATACACACTGTTTTGAAGATAATAATTACTGTGGTGCAATAACCAAAGTCCCTTTAAGACAAGTCATGTCACTCGGCAGCCATCTTTGAAACGTCTCTCGGGCATGCAAGTGCAGTTCTTATCTCTTTGAATGGGGAAACATCAAATTCTCCAAAACTGTTCGCCAAGCTTACGATTAAATTTCATATTTGAAATCACCAAAGAAATCTCACAACAACCGTCTCATAAATGTTGTTTCTTTTGCTCCAATAGCATTAAAAAACTTCTTTTTCAGGCTAGACCAGCCAATGCGCATGCGCAGTCCTAAGCGCACGTCTACAGAATGCTGACTGTTTCTATAGCAACCGGGACTTCTAATGGCAGCTCCAGTGATGAGATGATTTTACCGATAAGTGATTGGCTCTTTTATTTAGAAGGCGGTGCTTCCTTCGATAGAGCGGCCATATTGAGTGTTGCATTTTTCCCCATTCAAAACTATACGAGTGACACGTCTTGGTATCCTATAGTCTTTGGCAATAACCAAGCACATTATAGTAATTTATTGAAGTTAATTACTGTGACAATCACATATTAACAAGTATTATGTAATTATTGTCCACAAATCATAGATTAAACATACAAGATCTCTATTGAATCTTTGTATATGAACATTTGTTGGAAATTGAGGCCAGTGTTTAGGAGTAGCAACCCTAGTTGTCGACACTAGTACACTAATAGTTTTAGTAATTTTTTTACTGTTATTTGTAATTTTTTGTTTGCTTGTTTTTAAAATATGTCTGTATAGTTTTAGTTTATTTAGTTAAACAAAGATGAGAAATGTTGCCTTGTCAAGGTAGCTGAAGTATATCTATTCTTTTCAATTTAAGTTTTCATATATAATTTTATTTCAGTTAATGTTTATTTTATTTCAAGTATTAAAAATGTTTTTAGTTTTAGTTTATGATCATAACCCCTGATTTAACCCAATTAAAATGTTTGTTGTTGTTGTTGTTTTTCAAATAAATTGAAACCATTAAATCATCTAATAGTTCTTTCCTTATTAAAAGTTCAAGCTACGTTCATTAGAAGACTGTGGTGTAGCAGTCTTTTATAAAAACGGTAGCTTGAGTGTAGTTTATATAACTGTAGAAATGAAAAGATTATTGAGGTAACTCAAAAGTGATCCCCAATGTTGTGGGTGACGTCCGAATGTTCACAAACACCAGTCCTCAGCTATTTCAAACTTCACTGTACCCCTGAGTGAAGAACCATGAGTATATATGAGCACTAATTTCTAAGTTCTTCAAAGAACAGTCATTTTTGTTTGTGTGAGAAACCCAAAATGTTCCGTCAAGTGTCTTCTCAGTTTTACAGTGCAGTTTGTGGCCACACAATTGTAGTCTGATTATTCTCGACAAATAACATCCATTTTATCAACAAACAGAAATTAATTTTGAATCATATTGAGATGAAACAGTTTTATCTCTCCAGCGGCAGGTTGTGGGCAGCAGCACGGCTGTGTATGTCAGACAGATGTGAGTCTGAGCTGCTGCAGATCCATCTTCATCCACTCTCAGAGCTCACACATAACGACTCAGAGAAAATTACACACCTAACGGCCGCATTAGGGCCCAGGGAACATGCTGCGTGTGATTAAGATCAGACACTGACAGCCTCCAGGAATGGATGCAGAATACTAATTTTAGTGCTTCAGGTATCACGTCTATCTGCTGCCTACTCACAAACACTCAGAGTTCAAAACAAGTGGCAGCGGCCACATAAATACACAAAGGTTATATATGTTCAAGTACATAGCTAATACTGCTTTCAGTCAGAGGATGGCCAGACATACATTAGATAAGAAAACTATTTTCCATCTTCTCTCATAGATGTAATTTAAGTCAACTATGTAATTGAGATCATTTGTTGAACACTGTATGCAGTAAAAACATGAAGGCAACTCACCTTCTTGGTTTTATCCATGGCTTTCAGTATGGATACGTTCAGGTCTTCCAAGGCAGCGAGGACATTTTCATATTCTCCAAGATGCTGAGAGAAGTATTCTAAAAGAAAGAAAGACTATTTAAAATATTAAGATACATATGACAATGTTTTCATAAAAACACACTTCAAACATCACTTGATAAAATAATGTCATGTTTTGTTAATGTTGGAAATAATTCTATGCATGACCATAGAATAAGAATTTCTATAGAATATATTTTCATTGTTCAAAGCAAATTAGTAATTGAGAACTACTGTAAAATATGTATATACATTGTATTAATCTAATGCAAAATGTACATATTTATACTTGATGTTTGCACTTTTCATTGTAATACTTTACTACTTTACTTCATAAGTTACTTTCTTCCTTTCATTTATTAAGGTTGGTAATTTTTTAATGTTTTTTAAATAATGCTCTTATGCTTATTGAGGCTGCATTTAATTGATATAAAAAGTAAAAAGTAATATTGTGAAATATTATTACAATTTAAAATAATGGTTTTCTACTTTTACATCATTTAAAATGTAAATAATTCCTGTGTTGTCAAAGCTGAGTGTCACATGATCCATCAGAAATCATTCTAATATGCTGATTTGCTGCTCAAGACACATTTATTATTAAATTAATTTTGAATCATATTGAGATGAAACAGTTTTATCTCTCCAGCGGCAGGTTGTGGGCAGCAGCACGGCTGTGTATGTCAGACAGATGTGAGTCTGAGCTGCTGCAGATCCATCTTCATCCACTCTCAGAGCTCACACATAACGACTCAGAGAAAATTACACACCTAACGGCCGCATTAGGGCCCAGGGAACATGCTGCGTGTGATTAAGATCAGACACTGACAGCCTCCAGGAATGGATGCAGAATACTAATTTTAGTGCTTCAGGTATCACGTCTATCTGCTGCCTACTCACAAACACTCAGAGTTCAAAACAAGTGGCAGCGGCCACATAAATACACAAAGGTTATATATGTTCAAGTACATAGCTAATACTGCTTTCAGTCAGAGGATGGCCAGACATACATTAGATAAGAAAACTATTTTCCATCTTCTCTCATAGATGTAATTTAAGTCAACTATGTAATTGAGATCATTTGTTGAACACTGTATGCAGTAAAAACATGAAGGCAACTCACCTTCTTGGTTTTATCCATGGCTTTCAGTATGGATACGTTCAGGTCTTCCAAGGCAGCGAGGACGTTTTCATATTCTCCAAGATGCTGAGAGAAGTATTCTAAAAGAAAGAAAGACTATTTAAAATATTAAGATACATATGACAATGTTTTCATAAAAACACACTTCAAACATCACTTGATAAAATAATGTCATGTTTTGTTAATGTTGGAAATAATTCTATGCATGACCATAGAATAAGAATTTCTATAGAATATATTTTCATTGTTCAAAGCAAATTAGTAATTGAGAACTACTGTAAAATATGTATATACATTGTATTAATCTAATGCAAAATGTACATATTTATACTTGATGTTTGCACTTTTCATTGTAATACTTTACTACTTTACTTCATAAGTTACTTTCTTCCTTTCATTTATTAAGGTTGGTAATTTTTTAATGTTTTTTAAATAATGCTCTTATGCTTATTGAGGCTGCATTTAATTGATATAAAAAGTAAAAAGTAATATTGTGAAATATTATTACAATTTAAAATAATGGTTTTCTACTTTTACATCATTTAAAATGTAAATAATTCCTGTGTTGTCAAAGCTGAGTGTCACATGATCCATCAGAAATCATTCTAATATGCTGATTTGCTGCTCAAGACACATTTATTATTATCAGTGTTGAAAACAGTTGTGCTGCTGAATATTTTTGTGGAAGTATTATATTAATACTTTTATTCAGCAAGGATGCATTTAAATTAGTCAAAAGTGACAATAAAGACATGTATAATGTTACAAAATACAGTATTTCTGTCTCAGATAAATGTTGTTCTTTTGAATTAATCAAATAATCCTGAAAAAAAGTATGATGATTTCCACAAAACTGCTATTTATAATAATTTATGTTATTTATAATAATGAGAACCATTATTTATAATTGAGAATCAATAATAATTAAGCAGCAAATCAGCATATTGAAATGATATCTGAAGGATCATGTGACACTGAAGACTGGAGTAATGATGCTGAAACTGAATTATTTTCAGGATTGTCTGATGAATAGTTCAAAAGTACAGCGTTATTAAATTTCACTGACCCCAAACCTTTTTTTTTATTTAAATGATTTATTATAAATAAATGATCTTCCACATATACACATTTACTGTATATAAAACAGTGTAATACATTAGCCCATTTAAGCCCACCGGCAACTATAGTTGCCGCAGTTTATTGTTGTCATTTTCCTTTTGTAAGTATTTTTCTAGATGTTATCCATGTTTTATTTCTCAATGACATGCAAGCAAACAATCAAATAAAGGATTTCAAGAAAAAAGAAAAAAAGAAAGGTTCACTTCCTTCCGGTCACATGAGGCAAGTTCCTACCCCTACTTCCAGGAAGCATGGCGAAGGCAAACCCTCCCAAAGAAATTTAATTTTCATGCTACTAATAAGTATTTTTTGTTGACATATATATATCTACATAATCATGAAGGTCTCTAGAATCATCCAAACAAAACAAATCTTCCAGGACATCTATTGTTTTTTGTATACTTAGTCAAAAGTCCAAGCGGCAACTATAGGTACTGCCCCACTTCTGTGTCTGCTTTTGTCATGGGGGGTGGGAATTTCTAGTTTTCAAGTGACAGCAGCAGTTTACAAACTTCCGTCAGTCACACAAAAGGAAGAATGGAAAAATAAAGGGCTAACGCATGGGATGAATTGCTGTCATTATTATACGAAATCACCTACTACAGTCAGCCATTGAATACTATGAGCCTAAAAAAATGCGTAATTTTCTTTCAGGTATACCTTTTTTATTATATAGATGTAATATTTTCTTCATTCTAT
>NW_015544176.1:197110-199049 GCF_001515605.1 Sinocyclocheilus anshuiensis
TGCACTTTGTTCTGCACTATGTTCCACCGCTTTAAGACAAATGGATTTGTTGTGTTTTCATATTCAAGAGATTATAAGCTAGATGCAAATTTTTTGGGGTTTGCATCGAAAGTTCTTCGACTTTTATGCATAATAAATTTGTTTATGAATAAAGATTGATCTGTTGAAAGCAGTTATTTTGAGTTAGATGCCAAATGCTCTCCTCCTATTCAAATTTGACATTGAAGGGGTGCATACAACATATTTGCCCACCGGCAACTATAGTTGCCGCACATTCAAATACGATTTTCAAGAAAAAAACCAAAAACCTGGGGAAAATAAATGCAGAACATGTTCAAATAGGACACTATTAACATGACTATATGCATGAAACCAATCAGAAAAATTTGGGCACAAATGGGTTACAAGTCAAACATAATTTGAACAGAAAAAATGTTTTAAAAATGAAAGGATACCTGAGACAGAGCCCTCTGGAGAACCTCTAGGCAGCCTGTAAAGATGCCTTAAATATCCTATTGTTTATTCAAGTAACTTCATATGTTTGTGAGTGCTTCACTTATGGCAGGGTTACTGGTGGAACTGTTGACAGTCTTTAGATTTCCTGCAGGATCATATGACTTCCTCAGTGAACTGTCATTTCTGAAGTGTGTCTATAGTTTCTCCAGAGGGTTCAGAGGAACCCCAGATGATGCCTCAAGTATCTTTTCATCATTACAGTGAACCTTCCAGTAATACTGTCAATAAAAAGTATGAACTCTTACCACACAGCTCATCTGTGTCCACATTGCTGTAAACAGACCATAAGCAGACATGTTAATGTCTTCTCCACAACATGAATGTTACATGGTAAAAGACATGTGAGTTGCATCTAAACGTGATCCAATGTTTTGTGCTGATTTCAAGCTATGAAGACAGTACCTCACTCAAAGGCAGGTTCTTTGGGACAGTGATGTTTGTCTCATGAGAGAGGGTCATATTTAGACAGCTAATCTCTAACCCTGAATAACATCCACCAGGCAAACACTGAGTCCACTGACAACTCCATGTCTCAACCCTGCTCTGACGAGAGGCTCAATGCCGTGAGCTAAAGTCATCATCGTACCGGATGAGAGTATAAAAGTCAGAATACACCATATGTAATGTGTAATTGTAAAAATCTAGATATAATTTTGTATATCAGTATTTTTCTGCTTGTTAAAAAAAAAACTATGATTTTAAGAAATTAAAATTTTGACAGACAAAATGTTGAGAGGAAACATGCAAATTGTCTGAAAAGTAAAATTTTGTTTTACTTTTGCTATAAAAAAGCATATTTATAGCACATATACAGGTGCATCTCAATAAATTAGAATGTCGTGGAAAAGTTCATTTATTTCAGTAATTCAACTCAAATTGTGAAACTCGTGTATTAAATAAATTCAATGCACACAGACTGAAGTAGTTTAAGTCTTTGGTTCTTTTAATTGTGATGATTTTGGCTCACATTTAACAAAAACCCACCAATTCACTATCTCAACAAATTAGAATACTTCATAAGACCAATAAAAAAAAACATTTTTAGTGAATTGTTGGCCTTCTGGAAAGTATGTTAATTTACTGTACATGTACTCAATACTTGGTAGGGGCTCCTTTTGCTTTAATTACTGCCTCAATTCGGCGTGGCATGGAGGTGATCAGTTTGTGGCACTGCTGAGGTGGTATGGAAGCCCAGGTTTCTTTGACAGTGGCCTTCAGCTCATCTGCATTTTTTGGTCTCGTTTCTCATTTTCCTCTTGACAATACCCCATAGATTCTCTATGGGGTTCAGGTCTGGTGAGTTTGCTGGCCAGTCAAGCACACCAACACCATGGTCATTTAACCAACTTTTGGTGCAGAAGGAAGCATGAAGTTCTCCAAAATTTCTTTGTAAACGGGTGCAATGACGTTGGTTTTCAAAAAA
>NW_015544176.1:199611-209834 GCF_001515605.1 Sinocyclocheilus anshuiensis
CTTATTTTTACTGGCTGTTCTCTTGTCTCTTTAATCATGTTTAAACTTTCTTAGTTAATCTAGTAGTATTTGCTGTTGTATCAAAAGAAATACTTCGCATTAAGTAATAAATGGAAAGCAAGATAAATTTAAATATTTTTCTTTTCTTGCTGATCCGAAAAACAATCCGATCCGTGGGTCAAAAACCATAATATGATCCGAACCGTGAGATTTGTGATCCGTTGAACCACTAATATATATATTTATATATATATATTACACACACATATATATATATATAAATAAAAATTACATATAAATAAAAAATTGTATAGAATATTTTAATATCATTTTTAAAATATATTTTTATCCATATTTCACTTTTTGTATTAAAAAAATCACTATGATCCAAAATGTAGTGGTAATAATGAATGGGAAATTCTTTTTTTTTTTTCAATTCAATGCAAATTGGCTGAAAGGTAAAATTAGTGTTTTATTTTACTTATGCACTAATCATCAAACAGAGTTTTTATTGAGAGAAATATGCCAAATTTAACAGCAATTTCCATTAACTTCACAGAGTGACAGCACAGTGGGTGGAAGATTCTCAGCATTTGGCAGTTGCCTGGAAGCAATGACTGCATTTGTTGGTTGTCTAGACTCTAAAGGATGGAAGGACACCAAAAAATAACCATGGTTAGACCTGCTGGATAAAACAGTCACAGGGGGCTTTGCGTTTTGGCTGAACTGTTAACTGACTGAGCTAGACCTCGTAGCGGGAGGTAAAGCATTCAATAAACACAAAGACAACATATCAATAAGGCCTTAAGAAGCACCTGCTGTACACTGTCAATAATCTTCATATCTCATATGTTCCTCCAGACATTACACTGTAGAAAGACAGACCTCAGTGTAATGGACAATAAATAATCTATAATTGTTTGCTCTCATATTATGAAGTGGTTAAAAATGTTCAATCGGTTAAAGCATTATTGGCTACAGGGATTGAAATTGACATTAAAATGGGTTGAAATCACTATCATTAAGTTTCTGCCTTTTCAATTTTAGTGGGTTGAAATTTTTTCAGTGTGGACATAAAAACCCCGGAGCTCTTCTCACACCTAAAGATTAGATTTTAATGGTTGGGTCACTTTCAAGGAAAGATTTGTGAATTCTGCTGAGAAAATGTTTTCAAGGAATCCTCCTTCCAGGATTCTCTGTCTGTGACCAATGAATTGCGATAATCCATAAACTGACAAACTGATATGTGATGGTGGAACAGATATATTTAGATAAAGACCTCTGTCATCCATCAGTATGCTTGAAGTCATGCTTTAAGTTCTTTTCTCAGGCATATCAAACACATATGATAGTGCCTGAGATACTGAGAGTAAATGCAGGACCCCTCATCCTAAGATTTCATGCGGCTGCCACTTTCCACAAATAGAGTACAAAATAAGACCTAAAACACTTAAAAGTGTCTTTTATACAGTAAAAAAAAAAAATCCTGATTGGTGGGTTTTTGTTATTAAAAAAATATTATAATAATAAACAAATATCAAAATCAAAGACAAAGATATTTTAAAATAAAATAAAAAAAATAGTGTTGTAAATTTACCTTAAATGAAGCTGCCAATAATCAGCCAGCTAGTTCGGTACCAAATGTTGGTTTATAGTTAGATGAATGTTGATTTCCCAAATAATTATACTGGTAACAGGGTTGATGAATTGATGAATGAACAAGCCTGACAAATGCAGTCAACACTTAAATTTATGTAAAATTCTATACAATTATTATTAAATTTTTATTATTATTTAATTTTTTTACTTGTCTCCCTGTCTTGCTGCAGAAAGAGCGCAAATTATTTTACTGTTTGGACGTCACAATTTTAATGACACTTTTCCTTCTTTATTTTATTTTTTTTTGTAATGTGTGGAAAATCATGCATTAACAAATTTGCACAAAATAGTTAAATAATTAAAAATAATTATTACAATCAATTGATTGCCAGTTCTACAAACTATGCCAAATTATGACCTCAGTAAGGATACTGTCATTTTATGAGTTTTCATACCAGGTTAATTTTGCATAATACTTAATTTTACATAACTTATAGCTCTCAAAAAACAAACAAACATGGGATTTGGGATCATACTTCAGATAAAATGCATTGTATAACAAGTGGATAGTTACTTTGTTGACATTTTCCTGAGAAAGCTATCAGGTTCGCACTTTAATCATTACTATCTATTAGGGCTGTGCGATATTGAAGAAAAATGCGATATGCGATAACTCATTAAATAATGCGATATGCGATACGATAATGCTTAAAGTGCCACATGCTCAGATGGATTAGTTTTACTCAGCTGTTGCTGAGTCAGTTCTGTGAACTTCTATAACTATCTTGTGTCATATATATATGGTTATTTGTATGTACTCTATGAATTCAATATGCACTGATCCTTATTTAAGCTACAAAAGTTTAGGTAAGAGCAGTGAGTGATTTTCTCTTTGTCTTTTGTTCATGGCCCCAAATATTGCAAGCCGTAGCGATATGCATATTGCAATATGTACATTTGCGATATTTCGATAATTTCAATATATTGCACAGCCCTACTATCTATCACAATGAATAATTGATGCTTGACCCAAAACAATATTATGCTTGTGCTAAGGGTGAGAGCCAACCATTATGTTGGCACAGGAAAGTTATTTTTTTTTTCTTTGAAATACTACATCAAACCAAATCTGGCCCAGCCACACAATGAATGGAAAATAAAATCAGAAGCACACTCTCATCAAACACCTACCATAAAGGGAGCATGTACCAGCCAGGAGAGCTGCTGCTATGGAAACCAAGATGACTTAAGTGACATAGAATCATTTTGTGAGGAGGTGAAGGCAAGATGAAGATCTACTCCCTATAACATATGCTACACAGACTGCATTAATCACTACACAGACATATTATGAAATATTGGGCAATATTTACAATTTTCATTTTGGGTGAGCCCTTTAAATGTAGGTTTAATATTTCACCTCCCGCAAATACAAATGCAAACTACTATATTTCCTTTGGCATGTCATGCATTATTTCTGCACAAATTAAAACCTTTACATTTCATTTAAAAAATCTCAGAATGAAGCAGAAGAAACCAAACTTCTTTATCTCTCTCGCACAAACACGCATGGACCATTGACGTGGCTTTGTCTAACAAGCCAGAAGCATGATAAGCATCAGTTTGACAGGACTCTGTCGTGTTTGAGAGACAGACAGCGCACCCTCGTCCTCACTGGATGTTACTCACATCAGGACAGAGTGGCTACTGGACGAAGGCAATACTCTGAGTTAAAAGCATTTCTCTTCCATGGTTGCTACTGTATATTCATGCCTGTTTTGTGACAAAATCATACAGCAAGAAAAATGGCAAGAATATTGTAAAAATTATAAAAAAGATACTTGAGGCACCATTTAGGGTTCTAATCTCCTTAGTATTTGTGGTTATTCGATATGTAGGGCTGGGAGTCGATTCCAAAAAGAATTGATTCTTTGATTCAGAGGCATTGGGTGAACTCCCAGGTAAATTGTCCATTACTCTAACTAATAACTGAAGAGCCATGACAGCGAGTACTGAGGATTTTGATTCAACCCAATGAGTATATATAAAAAATATTTAGTGTGCGTAAATTGTAACTTAGTCTTTATGTTGTAACTTTCACACAGCTGGTGCAACCGGCTCCAGATCTTTGCCTAGACTCAGACTTAAATGAGCTGGATTTCAAGCATACGTATATCCTGAGAGTCAATACAGTGAGATTCTGGCTATGTGATTGTGTCTAGTGTACTTGTGTCTAGTGTCTGAGTATTGAACATGGACACATGCGGCAGTACAGTTCCATTTTGTTATGGGCTCTGTGTTCAAAAACTGCCATTATTTAAAGGGGTCATATGATGCTGCTAAAAAGAACAGTATTTTGTGTATTTCCTTGAGGACCTCCAAAGGGTTTAATCAGGGTGTCGATCTGAGGAACCCAAAATGGTGCCTTGTCATTAGTATGTGTATGTAAATGAAAAGCAGCAATACTTACTTTGTGTTATGAGTGTCAATTGCATGGAAAAGCTCCTTTAATTCATCTCCTGCCAGAACACCATCTGAGAAGTAAGCCTTGAACTCGTCAAAGGACAGCTTCCCATCATCTTTTTGAGAGGAAAATACAGTTAAAAAGTTGCCTTGAAAAAATATCCAACTCATTTCAGGTTTAATAAAGACAGTGCTGAATCTATAAATGAGAAAGAAAGCAAAGCTCATCATCTTTCAGATGATGCCAATTTATGCACGTCAGATCTCAGATGCTTGGGAAAACATGAACACACAGACGTCGCAAGCCAATGTTTGCGACAGGGCTGAGGGCTCGTGTTAGTTGGTGCAGAAGCCCAGAGGTTTTCAAACAAACAGTGACAGGTGAGTCATGCCAGCCTATACTCAAAATAGAATAACTGTACTGCTGCACATGCCGTGTGCTATATACCTACTAATATACAAATAATATACTAATATAGCCTCAGAATGAACATAATATGAGGAAGAGGGAAAGAGGTCTGCAGAAATCCTTGTGCCTGACATACACCGAAAAACCTGCAATTATTACAATAAAGAGATATTTCTACCTAATTTAACTCCTAAATATTAGTTTTGTTGGTATAAATTAATGTATTTAAGTTGATTCAGTGATGTTAAATAATATTGCTTGCTTAGATGGTGTTTAAATGACACTATCATCTTTTGTAGGGCTGCTTTATAGTTTATAGTTGAATCAAATTTTGATTTTGCAAAAAAACTGTTTTTTTAACCGAACTTAAAAAACATTGGACTGATTTGAGCTAAATGACGACATTGCCTTCTGTAGATCAGCTTAAAGCAGACCTGAATTTGTTTCATAATTGATTAACTTGAACAGAACTGAACCAACGCTGAACTGACTGGAGCTGAACTTTTTTAGAGAGCTGCTTTACAGCTTAAATTGAAAATTTGCAGAAAAAGAAATTTGCATCATTGTTTATCTTATTTTCATGTTTATTACTGTGAAGCTGCTTTGAAACAATCTGTATCATATAAAGCACTATATACATAAAGATGACTTGTCCTGACTGTGCTTTGAAATTGCATTGATTGACAAGATAGTATTCAGTATTACAGAGACAGAACTTAATATAAATGCTTCAAAATATTGTGTTTACATACTTTATATATGTATGTACTATAAGTGTAAAATTTTCAATTATATTTTGAAATTATATGTGTACATATATTTCAGTTTTAGTTGCTTTAAGTTAAAGCAACATTATTTTATAATGCACTGCATGCTAAAGCAAAATAACTGAGTTTTAATTCACAATACCTGAACTGGACTTCACATAAGAAACCCAATCAATGCTATTTTTAAAATTCTATGGTTGCTTAAACTGAACTATAAGAGGGGGAGCACAGTAACATTTGTTTGCATCGCTCTACTAAAATATTGACTAACATTAGGAAACGTATGGACAGTGTTGTGTTTCCATGACAACAGAGTAACAGCATAAACTGGGAATGGACAACCATTCAGACATATGGATGCACAGTTAGAGTAATGTGTACTAGTCTAAAAAAAACTACTTATTATGCAGGTGAACATCAAGTGCATGTTAAAAGACACACAGGCAATGTCTTACCATTTTTATCAGCTCTTCTCAATATCTGAAAGCAAAAAGTACAATATCAGTTAATAACTAGGGGCCATGGAAAATTCATGCTGCGTTGATCGTGTAAAGGGACTCTAGCACTGTAAATTATTTAGGTCGAGGCCTAAAAAGAACAGAGATGAAAGAAAAAATGATGATGGCTATGTTGACTTTGAACACCCAGGCGTGCTGTAGTGGTCTGTTAAATAAAGTCCCAATTCACAGCAAGAATATTCACACTCTAAATATGATCCTCTGCAAGGCATGCCAAAACTATGCTGAATATAGCTTCCTCCTTAGATGAGTGAAAAACTATGCCACCAATCTGTCACGGACTGTGCTTCTTTATTCCTGTATTGATAATTAACAATACACACCTCATGTCTCAGGGGAAGGTCTTTAGACAGCATACTGCAATTTAATTAGCAAAAACTGCACTTAAAGGGTGTGTTTTTGTTGGAAAAGAACATCCGCAGCCTATTTAATAACTAAATGTTAATGTGCATAAACTATGCACAATGACTACTTAATAATATGCTAATTAACATTATGCATAATGACTGCAAATAGCCTAAATGATGATAGCTTAACATTAATTTCTATAAAGAATGCCAGTCTCACATCACTAAAACACTTCAAGATCAAGACCTGAGATCAGTTTATACCAACTAAATTTAGTTAAATTAAATTAAATTGCACTTATATATATAATATCACCGTATCTTTAATATACATCAAGGTACACGACTTTTGTTAATTTGCTTAATATTTATTATTAACATTCGTGCACCTTGATCTATATTAAAGATACGGTGATATTCTCTCAATCTTCAAGTAGACAGACACTCAACACAAAATCCTACGCAGCACTGTGGATTCATCAACAGGTTATTTTAAGACTCCATTTTCTCTTTATCGTTCAGCACAAATAATTCGTTTTTACAATCAGACAAGATCAAAAAAAAATGAAAATGCTTTAATATACTCACATCCAAAAATATTGACATTCCTTTCTTCAACTCGATGGGAGTGCTGGTTTCATCTGAGAGTGACTGCACCTCTTCAGAGCAATCCATAGTGATTCCTTGTGATAAATAATGATCTAACTGCAACACTTTTCTTTTAGGTATAGTATAGTAACCCTTAATTCATCCACACCAGTGCGCGTGCAGAGAGCTCGAGCTGTAATGCGCATGAAAGGAATCTCGTGCTGCTGTAATCCAGTGAAGAGCCACAGGTCTCCTGATACTGATACATTCGCATTGTGCTGTGCTATCACGCTAGTCATTATTCCCTATCGGTCTCAGCGGGGATACACAATTTTGCTGTTTTGTGATGTGTTTCTTGATGTTTGTTTTGATGCAAATGAAAGAATAATGGAAAACGTGCAAAAATCGGTAGCTTAGTTACGTTTTGATCGTGTGCACGCGTTATTAAATAGTGTTACAGGAGAATCAAATTTAAAGGCATAGTTCATCACAAAAAATGAAACTTTTGTCATCTTGTCACCACATATCACCCTCGTCTCGTTCCAAATATAACTTGCTTTTTTTCCTTTGCAAAAGAAGAAATTCTGAAAAATGTCCTATAGTGTATTTTTCCATTAAATGAAAATGAATAGTGTAGAAAGATGTCCGCAAAAAAATGTAAAACTATAATAAACGTTATTACTCACTTATATTTCCCCCTCCAACATTAGGATAAGCACATAATGACATTATTTTTTTATCCGTAAACTATTCCTTTAAGTGATCGTAGCAAATACATTCTTTAAGGATTATGTTCACACAGTGCATTTTTTTTTCTCAGAAAAAAAAGTGATTAACTTCTAACCATTTGATATGTTCTTTGTACCTTCTTATTTATTAAAAAAAAAAGTAAATACGATTACTGCGAAATGATAAAAGTAACTAAGAACAATTCAACCTACAGGTGCATCTCAATAAATTAGAATGTCGTGGAAAAGTTCATTTATTTCAGTAATTCAACTCCGGAAGGCAATTCAAGCACATACACAAAAAAAATCATTCAGTGATTTAAAGGTGAAACAGCAGCGACATCTTGTGGTAAATCATGCCAAGAACAGAAGCATCATGTTAAAAAGACATTTACATTTGAAGCATCTATATAACAAAACTTGTCCCAAACTTTTACCTGGCACCATTTCAATTTTCAAATGAATCGGATTAATCACTGTTTATTAAAAAAAATACAGTAAAACTGAAACATTAAGTTGCATTAGTTTGGTAGCAATTACTAGTCTCGAGTTGAAGCTCATTAATAGGGCAGCTGCTAAATCACACAAAAACACACCCACAAAAACTAACTAAGCAACTCAATGACCCGGCCACATTAAAAGACTGTCTGTGGTTTATGACTAAGCTGCCATTCAGAAACCCCTTGACCAAGGCCAGTGCACAAAGACTCGTAATCTGTTGTAAAGAGAACAAAACCATTACCCCTGAGCAGAATGCGTATGAATGTACTGTGGCCAGATGAGTCAGGTTTCTACATTCATACATGTTTACTTATCAACAAAGCCAACTGTTGCCTACAACCCTCAATGTCTATAATCACAGACGATCCGTAATGACATGGCAGGCAGGTCTAATTAGTGCTCAGTGTGGTAATATGTATCTAAATAAATGACGTAAACCCTCTCAAGTCAATCCCATATTCCAATCTGATAATATCATATCAAATATCAAATAAAAATGTGCCCATTGGCCTCTGTCCATCATCATGGTCCCCTAACCGTCCCCATATCTACTGATTGGCTTCATCACTCTGTCTCCTCTCCACCAATAAGCTGGTGTGTGGTGGGCGTCCTGGCGCAATATGGCTGCCGTCGCATCATCCTGGTGGATGCTGCACACTGGTGGTGGATGAGGAGATTCCCCCTTCCATGTAAAGCGCTTTGAGTACCCAGAAAAGCGCTATATAAGTGTAACGAATTATTATTATTATTATTATTATTAGCAATATTCCCATAAATACTGATAAAATCATTCAAAAGTGGTTTCATGAACACCAGGGTAAAGTCCAATGCCTCCATAACATTCCACTCACTAGTTTTATTGATCTGTTCATTCTAGTGTGAAGCGTGCAAAATAGACACCACCACCTGAGAGAACCAGCGCTTATCTTCTCATGATTATATGTTATTCATCTGAGGTTGTGGCATATATACAAACTACTACACAGTTAAGGGCTTGTGTGGCAGCATTCGAAGAAGGACAAGATCTATTCTAAATGTGAAGGGTGTCAAATATCAAAATTATGAACGCTGATGATAACACTGGAGATCTCTGACTAGCTATTACTACATTTCACTATATTTCAAATAAAATCCCTGTGTTTGCTGAAGCGTTTTTTTTTTACTCTTGCTATTGAACAAACTGTATTTGCATAGGCTAAATGCCTCTTTGAAAAACAATGCAAGGACTTTAAAAACAGAAAACGGTAAGGGGAGAAGAGAGATTTGTCAACCAGTCAAAGTGCTTCAGTGGATTTACAAAAACTCGATTTGTATTTGCTATAGGAAAAGCAGCGATTGCTAGGCAGCATTAACGTTTTTAGATTGGCTTTAATTATATACAAAATAAATGCTACTGTACATCAGAGCAGCTTTGTGTTGTCAAGTCATGATTCTCAAATCTGTCTTTTCATTGGCTGTGCACGAGAATCAACGCACATGGCTTTTAAAGGAAGTTGTATTTGCTATAGGAAAAGCAGCGATTGCTAGGCAGCATTAACGTTTTTAGATTGGCTTTAATTCTACAAAATAAATGCTACTGTACATCAGAGCAGCTTTGTGTTGTCAAGTCATGATTCTCAAATCTGTCTTTTCATTGGCTGTGCACGAGAATCAACGCACATGGCTTTTAAAGGCCGAATATTCTATCAATGTAACTCAGAGAGATTTATTCTTGAAATTTAATTTTACATTTATAGACATTTATAGAATATAAATGTAAATATATCTAAGATCTAATGCTACATTTATCTCCATAAGGAGGTATTAGGAAGAATTAAAAATTCACAAGAAAACAAAAAAGGTACATAATACTTTGTTCAAGAGTGTCTAATATTATCCAGTCTATGTTGTCACTCAATAACACCAAAAAGTATTGTTTTTACTAAATGATTTAATGAAATTGATTTAAAAATTTGATCAGTGAAATATTCCCATTAGTAAATGTGCTATTTAGCCTATATTATCTATCTATCTATCTATCTTACATGTTCAATTTGGACTCAAATAATTTAGACCAAACGTCATGGAACCCAATTTCCAAAGTATACCAAAGCATTTATTTATTTGTCCCGGGCTCTAAGAACAATAACACTGTACAGAACAATGGACCTTTTTCACATTTCTCAGCAGCAGAAGTCGTCATAGTTGGGTAAACTTCTATAGCAGTGAATGGGAGACTACCACAAATATATATTTTTTGCATTCCCATTTGCCAAATAGCAAAAGAAAAACTCCATGATAGTGTTTTCATTGTTTAAAAAAAA
>NW_015544176.1:210947-215665 GCF_001515605.1 Sinocyclocheilus anshuiensis
TGTGTGTGTGTGTGTGTGTGAATATAATACAAAATAGGCCTATATTGTTATAAATGTACATACATTTAAAAAAAAAATGAAGATACAGTAAATGTTGGAGTATTTACTTAGAAACGCGTCATCACAGTCTTGTGAAAGTGTCCATAGAAAAAATAATTAAATTATATTAAATTAAATTCCACCCTCCAATGTGTGTGTGTGTGTGTGTATATATATATATATACACACACACATATATATATTCCCATTAGTGAATGTACTTCACACTAAAATGTCAGAGTGAACAGCAGTCTACGGTGTTATCGCGATACTCACAGTGTGACGTGAGCTCATGGAAGGGCCAGATGAGATCACGTGAGGACGTCGAACGGAATGCTGGGAAACAAACAGTGGCATGAATAACGCTTGGCGTAAACATCCCTTACCTATGTGTGCGAGAGCTCGCGGCGCACGAGTAAACAACCCGTCGGACAAACGCAGCGACCGTCTTTCCGCAGCTTTCACAACAGTGGTCCCCTGGCGGAGCAATGTTACATGTTGCGCTGCATGAGCGGCAGGACTTTGGACCGGAGCCTGGATGGGAGTGCTGCGGGGATCGGGAAAGTTGAGCGTGTGTGTGTGATTTATCCGTCAGACGCGATGACAGGAGCGGTCTGAGGGGGGTTTTATTCCTCTGATGTTGGGAAGGAGAGCATGGCGTTCATAAGCGAACGGCAGCTGACACGGCTGCATCTCAAGTCCTTGAAGTGGTGCGACTCCACAGCAGTGTTTCCGAGATAAATCACTAGGTTATAAATCACTGGACTGCTAGTCTTCGCTATCCAGGGAAATTGTTGCTGATCGCGAAGTGGACTCAAAATCGTGGCCTTAGCGAGACTCACGCCGATTCCTTTCGGCCTCCAGAACGCGGTCTTCTCGGTAAGTCTGTTTTGGCCATTTCTGCTATTAATGTAATTGTTATTGTGCTCATTTTAACAAGGAATTAGCACGTTAAATGTTGCACCAGTGTTATTTTAGTTTGACTGATATTGTTATAGTTATAGTTTCCCGTTTTCACTTTGAGAGATTTTGTCATTTTTGATTTTGTTGTGTATTCTTTGTTGTTTTTTCTTTATTGGTTTATTTTAGTTATTTTAGTGCAAGCCTAACTAAACTAATATGAGAAATGTTGTTTTGGCAATTTGCTGAAATTAATTAAGGTGTTTTGTATATTTTAAGTTAACGTTTAGCCTATTTTGTTTCGAGTAACATTTTTTTATGGTTTTAGTTGTATCCTACTAGCAATTACAAGGGTGATATTGATGTTATACAGCAGCTCGCTAAACAGATAATTAAAATGACTAATTGACCTTTCAGACAACAATTCACCAGTTAGGCCTAGTTCCTAATTTTCTTCTCCGCCTAGGAAAATCGTTCCAAACAAAGAAAATGGTCTAGCGTTGTTGTTATCAAGAAATGTCTGAAATCAATTCCTTCTTTTTATTAAAAAGCAGATCTGGTTCAACATATGAGTGGATTGTGATTAAGATTTCCCATCCCGCTCAAAGTGTTCTGTAATCATTCTGCTCGAAATCCATTCCGGGTTTACACTCACTAGTGAGAGAAACCCCGCATTGAGCGACCCTGAAGAAAAAAAATCACAAAACGCTGACATTGAGGCTTTCACAAATCCTCTTTTATGTTTTTTTTATAGGGATGTAACGATTCAGTCAACTCACGATGCAATATGATTTCACAATACCATTTTTTTCTCACAATTTTTTTTAACAAAATTAGATTTAAGTCAAATTATGAATGAAAAGGTGTCCTTTTATTATTTCTTGGACAAAATGCAGCACATTTCTTTGTGAAATTGAAATATGTCAAATAAAACAATTGAAATTTTAAAACAAACTCCAAATCAAATAAATAAATAAGACCAAACTCTCTTCATATAAACAGAGGCTTTGCCTGTGGTCTTTCCATTCAAAATTAGAGGCAACCACTGTATTTGAATCACAGTCCAAACAAAGATGCTGCATACATGCAACATGAGCAGTTTTTAATCTAAATTAGATTGTGAAATTTTAAACAAAAACAAAATGCTCTGACTTTAGTTTTGTGAAACTGTACTACATAAAACATAAATATCACATAAATACTAATTTAAAGGGGTCATATGGTGCAAATCATCACATTTGTATCGATGTTCAACCGGCTCGCTGTGCATCGTTACATCCCTAATTTTTAAAGTTGATTGATTATTTTAGAAAAGTAAAAAGACACCCAGCACACAAAAGCATCTGATAATAGCATTGAAGTGGCTGTTAATCTTTAAGTGACATCCAGGTGGCTTTATCCAGCTTTGCTGGAATTAAACAATTAAGACCTCCAGCTCAGAGCCTGATTTAAATCAAACATAACTGCTCTTCACGCAGGATCAGGGGTTAAAGACGGGCCTCTCTGTACATTGAAATATTACCTTCGGACACTTTGCACAACCAACATAATACATTTTTAATCAGCTGACACACATGAGGAGAAAGAAACGGCTACCTTTAACGTGACAGAGGACAGTAAAGAACAATGATACATACATACTGCAGGTTCTAACAGATTTTTTTAGCCTTTCTCAGAATTACTTCTAATCCTGTTTCTTTAACCTTTTTGATAAATACATGGTGACACGTGTAAATATACAGTAAGATTTAAATTTACAAACATATGTTTACACGGTTTCTGGGCATTAAAAAATGTGATTTTAATGAAAATCAAATTTCATGTAAATTTTATGAGCTATATGTTTTATTTTGTTGGTCCAGAAGTTGCTTCTTAAAACAAAGGATTGCATCTGCTTATATTGAATTAGATCTGAGAGACTTTCTCAGGCATTAAGGCTGGTTTGGTTCTTGATATGAGCCTGTGGACCTGTAGCCTGCCATTTTGGAACATATTTGACTATTGTTTGCACCGTTTGCATCATTTATTCACTGGATGATTCATATGTTAATTTATTTCTCCTTTGAAGTTTTATGATGAAGGCTTATGATTATGAGCAGATGTTTTTAATGCAAGTTGAATGTTTTGCTCAGTGGTGTAATGTAACGAAGTAATAATACTTCGTTACAGTACTTAAGTATTTTTTGGGAGTATCTGTACCTTACTTGAGTTTTTAAATTTCAGGCAACTTTTACTCCACTACATTTCCTAATTAAAATGTATACTTTTACTCCGATACATTTCCCCGAAGCATATTCGTTACTTACTACAAAATAAAGTCAGAAGAACAGGGACTGCAGGAAAGCAGGTTTGACGAATCAGTGGTCTGGCGTCTGCAAGTTACCACAGATGATTCATTTTCCTCTCAAGTCGAGGCTCTATTACAACTCAAAATTCAAGGCATTCTAAATTGTAGATGGCAAAATGCTTCTGTATGCTTTTTATACTTGTATAATTTAATATAGTAAACTTAATCTATATCACGCAAGGAGTACCGTTTTTCTGCAGATATCAGCGTAACAAATTTAATAATCATTTTATACAAGTTCAGTAAAGTTAGCAAGTGACTTACATTTTAGACATAATATTGCTTGTTTTTGCTCAATTTTGCCAACGAAAATAGTTCCAAACAAAGATCTCATCACTGTTTTGCATCTCTGAGCAATGGCGTTTACTTATTGAATGAATCAGCGTTTTGAACGAATCGGTTGAATAAATTATTCAGTGATTCACTCATTAACACAGTCAAATGCATTGTTTCTGAATGAATCAGTCATTTGAATTAATCGGTTGAAACTAATTGACTCACTCATTAACAGTCACTTGCTGTCACCTACTGCCGGTTTTAATTCCACATTTCAACCATTTTTTTTTTCATATTTCAAATATTAGTATTCAACGTTTTATGTTAAAAACAAAACATTAGGCCTATTCATGCATCTGTAACTGCAGTTTAAATGCATCCATGTCCCCTCTGAGATACATAAACTGTGTAAATACATCTAAATGCTATTTCAGATGCAGATTCCAGAAATGTTTTCTTATGTTGTAATGAAAGACACTAAGTACAGGATGAAGTGCTTCTTATTACCCAAAAATACAAAATGGAAGAAAGAGTTAAAACTGAACACAATCTTGCTACTCAAGCCGTGTATGAACATTTATTTATTTGCTTCTTTTCCATTTTGCATTTACTTGTACTTTTACTTTCAATGCTTAAGTACATTTAAGATTTAAAAAATACTTTTCGTACTTAAGTACAATAAATATCACATACTTTAAGACTTTTACTCAAGTAATATTCTAAACAGTGACTTCAACTTCTACCAAAGTCATTTTCTGGTAAGATATCTGTACTTCTACTTGAGTATGGCTTTCAGGTACTTTATACACCACTGCTTTTTTGTGTGTACAAAATCAGTCAAAATTTAAACATGTACATAAATTAAATTGTAATTAACAGAAATTTTTTTACAAATCACAAGAGGCTTTTCAAGAAATTCAAGCAGTGTTAATGTTCCCATTGATAGTAGTCAAATTAGATCATCTGGAAATGCGTTTTCCTATTGTAAATTTAACCAAGTACTTTCTATTAAGCATAGAAGAATACACCCTACTGTAATGCAAGCTAATACTTGGTGTAATATAATCAAATGAAGTGGTAAATGTCGAGGCAGGAACTCATTACCCAGAGCCATTATGTGGTAAGATTTCTCTCTTCATTGATCAGCTTGGCCATG
>NW_015544176.1:217471-234075 GCF_001515605.1 Sinocyclocheilus anshuiensis
GGTTTTGCGTGATGTAGCCTAATAAAATGCAGAACAGAATTCAATATTACACAAGCAAGTGTGCTTGTTTCCCTGAATACAACAGATTAATAAACAAAAAAGTTAATATTGTGAATTAAATTTTTAGACACAATATTGCTAATATTGTGTGTTTTTGCTCAATTTTGCCAACGAAAATAGTTCCAAACAAAGATCACAGCACTGTTTTGCGTCTCTGAGCAATGGACGGTGTTTACTAATTGAATGAATCAGCTTTTTGAACGAATCGGTTGAATAAATTATTCAGTGATTCACTCATTAACACAGTTAAGTGCTTTGTTCCTGAATGAATCAGCCGTTTGAATGAATCGGTTGAATTTCAATGATTCACTTATTAACAGTCACTTGCTGTCACCTACTGGCGGTTTTAATTTCACATTTCGACAAATTTTTTAATGTTTTTAAATCATTTCAAATATCAGTATTCAACGCTTTGTTAAAAACAAAACATTATTGTTTTTTTATACTGTTACTGCAGGTTAAATGCATCCATGTCCCCTCTGAGATACATAAACTGTGTAAATACATAAATGCTATTTCAGATGCAGATTCCAGAAATGTTTTCTTATGTTGGAATGAAAGACACTAAGTACCGGATGAAGTGCTTCTTATTCTTACCCAAAATTACAAAATGGAAGAAAGAGTTAAAACTGAACACAATCTTGCTACTCAAGTGGTGTATGAACATTTTTTATATATATTTATTTGCTTCTTTCTCATTTTGCATTTACTTGTACTTTTACTTTCAATACTTAAGTACGTTTAAGATTTAAAAAAATACTTTTCATACTCAAGTACAATAAATATCACATACTTTAAGACTTTTACTCAAGTAATATTCTAAACAGTGACTTCAACTTCTACCAAAGTAATTTTCTGGTATATCTGTACTTTTACTTGAGTATGGCTTTCATGTACTTTATACAGCACTGTTAGAAATCTTGGCTGCTTTAATGCATGTTTATTTATCACGACTAATTTGCAGGGATGAGCGAGACAACGCTTTACCCACCCTTCTCACCAGATGGGTCTGTCTGACAATCACAACTGAAAACAGATCATCTGAATTTCTGAAATGCATTCCGGTTTATTTTTGGAATCAAAGATTAATATTTGATCAGGTCAAATACTTCAGAGAAGACAACAGAAATATGCAATGGAGCTCGGTGTTAGGGTTATGCATAATTCATTATTTTCAGCTCTCATTTATGAAGGCATGGCAGAACAGGAAGGGTGGAAAATAAACAGAGATGTTCAAATGATGTGGTGTGTGTTCTGTCTCATGAAATGAATTAAAACTAGGGTAAATATTTGGTGGTTAGTCAGGACTAACTATCCCTGACTATTTAACAACAGTCTTTCACAGATATTTCCTTACTGCATGCAAAATTGTACACTGTAAAAAATAAATCAAAGTAAAGTAAAGACTAATGCATTTCTGACTGGGCACATTGGCCTCAATTACAAGTGCACCACAAGTACAACCAGTGTGACACTCATTTTTCATAAAAGCCATCAAATATTCTAAACAGAGAGAACTGCAAAAAAAATGGAGTTAGACTCAGTTCATTAAGACACCACAATGTAATTTATTAGAGCAAATGTAACTAAAAATGAGAATAAAATAATTTATAAAAATGACAATTATTTGATGACATCAATTATTTCCACAAAAATATAATCATGTGTTTTTTCTTTTTTTTTTTCTTGTAACAGCCCGCATAGGGCCAGATTTACTAACAGCTTGAGCCATCACAAACCGTCTTTTGGCATTTAAATAGTACTGTCAGTATTTACTAAAGACACGCAGTGAAGAATTAGCTGAAAAGACATGGACAGTTATTTTTGCGCCTGACCTTATTGAATATGCAACGTTTGTGCTCGTCAGATTACTGGTATTTGCATCAAGTATTTACTTATTTGCAACATATTTAATTTGCACGTTGTCAGTAAATCATTCACAGAAATTTCCACGCCCATCGGCACAGTTTTGGAATATTGCGCTCTCGCGCTAATTTGCCCTGTTTAGTAAATCTGGCCCATAAGCATGTGGTATATTATAGCCAATAAAAGATAAATCTATTTTTAATAAATAAAAAGGTCATCTTAATAGACAGGATTTTACGTAAACACCACAATGAGACATGCCATGTGGCCCTCTCTCCTATATTTACAGTCTACAAACAGAATATTTTCAAGACTGTAGACTGAAACAGTGTGTTCCAAATGGCATAAATTAAGCACGCACTTAAGAGGAGGAAGCAGCTATGATGAAGTGTTGTTTTAAAGGAGACATATTATGCCCCTTTTTACAATATGTATTATAAGTCTCAGGTGTAAAAAAAAATCAAGAATCGAATCGAGAGCTTGCGAATCGAAATCGAATCGGGATATCTGAATCGATACCCAGCCCTAATATATATTTATCTGCTTCTTTTCTATTTTGCATTTACTTGTACTTTTACTTTCAATACTTAAGTACGTTTAAGATTAAAAAAATACTTTTCGTACTTAAGTACGATAAATATCATATACTTTTAAGTAAAGTATTTTAATATTCTAAACGGTGACTTCAACTTCTACCAAAGTCATTTTCTGGTGAGATATCTGTACTTTTACTTGAGTATGGCTTTCAGGTACTTTATACACCACTGGTTTGCTTCACTTCCACTTGACAGATCATGTTTGGCTGACAGTGACTGATCATATCTGGGTTTCAGGAGTGCTGGAAATGAACATTGAACACCTGCTTACAGCAGGAATTTGTGTCATTTTCTAGGTTAACAAACAGCTTTAATGTTAAACAGAGCTGTTTTTTTTTCTTTTTTCATTTACATGTAGGGCTGCAACCGATTAATTGAAATTAATCAAAATTACAGCTGGTGTAGTTAATTGTAAAAATTGTCAATTGCAATATTCAGCTTATGTCTTTTTATTTTTTACATTTTTTTATTATTTATTTATTTTTTGCAGCAGTGAATCAGAGCATTTAATGTTTGTATTTTAGACTTATTAATAGAGGCAACTGTTAAATATTGGATGCTGAAGACACATCTCCTGGCACACAAAATGCTTTAAAGCCAAAGTGGGAGTTATTTAATACATTTGCATTCGCAATTTGTATTTTGTACAACACCCAATGTACACTCTAAGAAAGTGATGTGGCAACTAGAATACGCCCATTAAAATCAACAAGCTGTAAACATTCTGTAATAAAATATTGATTCTGTTGTGTAGCTACAGAGTCCAAAGCTCTGTTTGCGAGCAGTCTGGTCTGTTGTGTGAAATTGTGAAAAACTAACAACGGACAGGATGGGAGAGTTCTAGTATTGGCACGTTGCTCGCTTTGTGTATAATTAATTACACGTTTGAATAACAGTTTTGTTTTCATGCAGTTAAGAGGACCAGTAAAAATCTGCCATTTATGTGCAGTCTTGATTTACAGATATATAAAATCACAATAAAATCAGAAACCCTGAATTCTCAGCTTGTTTTAAGTCATTTGTTATTGTTAACTAAAACCATAAAGACATTTTCGTTACTTGAAATAAAATAAATATGAACTGAAGTAAAATAAAATATTTATAAAAAGTATTATTATTTCCACTTGTTTCCAAAACAACATTTCTCATTTTAAAATGGGAAGATATAAAAAATAAAAACTAATTCAAATGTTAATAAAAAAAAACATATCTCAATTATGCTAAAATACTGTTTAGATGCCTACATAAAGAATATGACTTGCAGTTGCCCTACACAAAATGGAAATAAAAAAAGACTTATGATTTGTCATAATCGTGCAGCCCTATTTAACCATCACTTTTGAGTCAAAAGTAACCTACATTTCACTAGTACAGTGTCATTGCCCTTGAAGCAACCATAAGTCTGTTCTTTCTGAAGGTTGCTCTAGTGATCGAACACTAGGGTCATCTCAGTAACTCTTCAGCTTTGGGTTTGCTTCACGTGGGATTGAACCTGATACCGTGAGTCAGTACTCTAGCTCCAGTAGCCTGCTGCCCTCTACTTATAGTCCTAAAAAACAATGAGGTTGTTATTCAGTTTGTATCAGTCTACAGTTGGAGAGAGCGTGAACATCAGGCTCTCTGTAAGTGCCACTGACTCTAATTGTGTTAAGCCTAATAGATTTTATTTCACTTTTTTTTATGTAACAGAGGGATCACAGCCCAAGGGTGTGATGTATGTTGGCACTAAACAGGTCACACTGGAATTATGTTTCACATACCCTCAGTAAGCACGTCCTATAGAAGGGGCTGTATTTCAGTGTGCCCTGCGTTTTCTGCTGAAGCAGAATGTAATGTGTTATGTAGGTAACCCAACACAATGCATGCGTCTGCATAGCGCATACTTAAAATATTGCTTCACAGCCATTTACAAAGAAGTCGCTTCTTAAAACAAGAATGCATCATTTTTTCTTTCATGAATATTAATAGGTTGACGCAACCCTAATACAGCAATGCAATGCCTGCATCTTTGCCAACATATTAATGATCAAAAATAGAAGGATTTTACATCATGTTTCATAATTTATCACTTGAAGACAGATGTTTGCACCATATTTTACAACTCGCACCCACAGGTTATAGAAATGAATTATACAAAGCTTTAATACATTTATGTAGGGTGTGTTTGCTCAGACTTGGAACAGGGCAAGAAGCACTGCTTAAAGGTACATTTTTTTCAAAGCATTTACAATGTAGTACAAACCAGTAAAACATCCCACAGGTGTTGAAGCAAAAAATCTGTGCATTGCATTGTATTTACATATAGGAAGGGATGTAAAATGTGTGCAATGAATTAAGTGTTTAAAAAAAGTTTTAACAATTGCTAGCATGTCAACATATGATGACAGAGAAAAGAAAAGTGATTAAAAACGATCGAAATCAAAACGTTTTAATTTTGATTGCATTAGAGTAGGGCTGCACGACTAATCGAATGCGATTGTCATGCGCATTTTGATAGTAATGCCGGTTATGAAATCGAGGCAGCTAGTCCAGTTAGCATGTGAAGGACAGTGACGGGGCTAAACGAGGCTGATGACACATTCTTGCAGGCGGTGAAAACTCTCTGTGATTATTCTTGACCAACTCTGTGACCAAATATAGTTCTCGCTCTCTTTGACAGATCACAGACGTCTCCTTGCCAAATTATTTAGTGGCTTCCTCAGTGGGACTTCTCCCAACACAACTCCTTAACTCATATCTGGGCACCACCCTGCGCACAATGGAGGACGTGATCGCAGAACAGAGCGTCAGTGGATACTTTGTGTTCGGTCTACAGGTAAGCCTCCAAAAACAAAAACAAAGGATTTGAAAGGAAGTCAGCAAGAACCCTGTATGTACAGTTTAGCCCACAAATGTACATACTTCTTGCAGAATCTTCAAGAAGTTATATTAATTAAGAGAAGAATTATCAAAAGAAGTTTACATTGACATTTGGATCCAAGACTTTGCATTTTAGCAGGCTCTTTTATCCAAAGCAGCTTGCAAATGAGAAGCATCACCAGGATTTTTTTTTTTTGGTGTGGTATAGTTTGTCATGTTTATTTATAGAGCTGAATGCAACACTCTCTTCCTGTTGATTACTGTTTTGCCTGTTTTTTTTTACACACAATTAGCAGTACACAATATAATGTTGCATTGAAGTTGTTCATTGTTTTGTAAAGTTATTTGGTTTTCCAGTATGCTTTGCATATTGCAGTTCTCAGAATTCCCTGGAACTCTCAGTAACGTTTAGATCCAGCTTTGCCTCTTGGACTATTGAGAGACTCCTAGACGACAATCACAAGGCTATAAACCGTGATTAATGCTATATTAAAAAACAATACATATTATTATTATTAGTAGTAGTAGTATTTTTTTAAATGGTAAACATCTTCTGCAATGGATATGTAAACGTATGAGCAAATGAAATATTTATGTCTAGTCTAGATTCTTGTGGAACCTGTAGTAAACCATAATTATAGATGGTCATTGGCAGAGCTTTGACCAAAAATGTGTTCTTATTTTGAATTCGCTCTTGTGTGTAGTAAAGTTAGACGCCAGTAATGAATTCTTGACTGAAACAGGATATTTCGATATATCAGCCAAAGAATTATTGCTTAAATTTACAAGCGCATTAAATAAGTCACATCATCTGGATCTTTGTATCAGCCGTCGTCCAGCTCAGTCTGCAGATCCACCCAGTGACTCACTCTCTCTGTTCCTCTCATCAGATCTTCATCAGCATAGGCCTGATGTTTTACGTTGTACATCGAGCACAAGTGGAACTGAACGCTGCCATTGCAGCCTGCCAGTTGGAGCTGAAGACCTCGTACATGAATGGCGGAATGACCAACCACTGCGGCTCGAGCCACTGCAGCAAACGGGCTGCGGCGGGAGGGGGGATCAACGTGGTCTGATCAGTGTCTTTGTTGTTGATGAACATATTTCAACCCTACATCCAGTTGGGCTGTCCTGACTGGACGGATGGAGATCTGTCTCGGCTGAGTCAGGCAGTCTTGGGAGCTGCTACAGTCCCAGCCAGCTGTTCTAGTTATGATGGAGGTCTGATGTGGAGCGGCACTAGACTGTCAAAGAGCCCGTCATCAGACCTTGATGGAAATATTGCCCAAAGATTGGGACCCTGGGCCAGTATTATATGAGAAGTTTGAGGTTGACTTGAGATTTTTGTTTTTGTGGTACGTTTTCGTTAAAAAAAATTTATGATACTAATATAAAATTACATAACTTTATAGGAGGTCTAAAGCATGAAATGGGTAAATTAATTAAAGTGAATGTTATAGAATTGTAGTTATTAAAGAGGGCCCAACTAATATATCAGGTTAATATGCTTAAGATGTTTGCTTTTTTGTTTATATATATATATATATAAGAATTGTTCCATTTTGTTTTTTGTTTATCTAAAAGTATTGCTTGATGGATTTTTGATGTCTAGAGTAAGAAAAAAATATTACCAGTTAGTATCACCTGGATAAAATTGTGGCTTTTGCCAAACTGAGAACACTTTTGCTACTCTGCAGTTTTGTACGGAACAGATGGGAGGGAAGGGAATTTTCTTAGCTGGATATTTAAGGATGTCCTGCCAAGAACCTTTAGCACAGCGTGATTAGCTCAGCGGTATGATCGTACGTGTTCGATTTCTCATTCTCATATTGAGAGGACTGAAATTCTTTGCCTTCTTTCTTGTATTATTTAACCAAATGCTTTATTATAGGGCTGTTAGCATTTTTTACATCACTTTTGTTAATTTATTCATTGTTAGAATAATTCAGAACGTTTGCACATATGGAATTTAACAAACTGAATATGTAAGATAAAGACGAAATGCTGAAAAGTGGGGGAAAGTAATTATTATGAATATATGCTATATATTGAATATATAATATGCTTGTATAATTATATAAATATATTCATATAAATATTTTCCCAAATTAGGGGAAATATATATATATAAAAGGGAAGCATTATCATATGTTAGTACATTATTGTTATTCTTATGTAATGAATGCTGAAGTACCACATTATTCATATCAGTCTAATGGGTTGTTGGCACTGTGCTAAAATGGCTCACAATTGCCTACAATGCATCTTTTGGCAGTTTTTCTCAAACATGCACACCAGTGAAAATTCAGCTCAAAGCCTCAACAGCTCAGTTACTCATGGTGAGCGCAAAGAGAACAGCTGACAAAACGGCAAACTACAACTAAAATATTATTACACGACTCTGGTCATGGTAATGTCTGTCGTTCCCTCCTTAGGGATTCACCTAATTAGAAACAAAAGACTCCCGAGCAATGACTGACGTATTTGGGTCCCAGCTATATAATTTAGCACAGGCTTCTGTTAACGAGCTCAGAGCCGCAGTGAACTCACAGCTTCCACACCCGGAACATGAAATCCCTCCATGCAGGGAATTTCACACAATCCTGGTGCTTTGTTTGTTTTGTCTTCTCATTACCTTCACCTGTACTCAACGACACTGTTGTGCGGTTTGACATGAAATTATACTGTAAATCCAGCTGTTCATGCTGTAAATCAGTGTGGAGATGGAAAAGACTTTGATTTAGTTTGATTTTGTCATTGCAAGCTTTTTTTTTTTTTTTATTTTTTAGAGTGTACTCTGTATTTATGTCTCCAGTTATAGTTTTGCTGCTACTTAGACTGTAGGGTCTGAGTGAAATGCTGACAAGGGCTCGAATTAATATTGCAATTTTACTACAAAGTGAAATACACCATCTCGTTTTTTTTTTCTTACATGGAGTGTGCAAATAGATTTTCTAACAAGTTGTTACATTTATTTTGAAAAGTGCAGGTGTAACTGTGCACAAATGGACACATTCCTTAACTTAAAAATGGGATGAATGGTTTTTATTATTATTATTTTTTCTCAAGGAAATGGAAAAGCCCCTCTGTTTTCTGAATTTAGCATTAAATTCTTTTCAGAATTTTTTTTTTTTTTTAATAAGAAACACATGCTCTCAATGATGAATTTCTCAGTAGCTGAAATGTACACTCTGTCGGTAGTGACTTCATTCTCAGTGTCATTTGAGACTCACCGTTTGGTTTACAGCATCAATATTAGAGCGTCACCATAATCTGACAATCAGTTGAACACTGGTGCGCTGCTCATTCCGAAAAACCATCTCATCGTACACTCTAAAAAATGCTGGGTTAAAAATAACCCAGCGCTGGGTTAAAAAGGGACAAACCCAGCTATTGGGTTGTTTTGACCCAGCGGTTGGAACCCAGCATTTTTTAGAGTGTACTCTGTATTTATGTCTCCAGTTATAGTTTTGCTGCTACTTAGACTGTAGGGTCTGAGTGAAATGCTGACAAGGGCTCGAATTAATATTGCAATTTTACTACAAAGTGAAATACACCATCTCGTTTTTTTTTTCTTACATGGAGTGTGCAAATAGATTTTCTAACAAGTTGTTACATTTATTTTGAAAAGTGCAGGTGTAACTGTGCACAAATGGACACATTCCTTAACTTAAAAATGGGATGAATGGTTTTTATTATTATTATTTTTTCTCAAGGAAATGGAAAAGCCCGTTTTCTGAATTTAGCAATAAATAAAAACTGAACATGCTGACTCACCATCTGAGTTACATTGTAGAGATCCAACAATCCTGGTCTTGTGTTACAATGTCAACCTGCCTTGTATCTCTTGCTGCCTAAGACATTGAAACGGGACACTTGCCTGCAGTGTGTTCAGACTCTTAATTCGAGCAGGCATGGGATTGTGATACCTGAAAAACTAAAGATTCTTGGGATGTCAAATGCAAAAAGAATCGAAATCTAACAAACTACAAAAATAAATGATAATTTGAGGATATGTATGAGTGCTTTGTCTTATTTTTCCAGTTCGAATGACAGTGGGATATGCAACAGTGAGTATAATAGCAAAGGGGTCTTGTGAGGTTCTTGGCAAACCTTGATCTGAGATTACAGCACATTTAAAAAAAAAAAAAAAAAAACCTTACAAATGTAATTTCAGATTAGGGCACATCAGGTACTATACTAAAACCTCTTGACCCCTTTGACAAGTGCATTTTACATACACTGTATTTTGTAATACAGAGAATTTTGCAATGTAAATGAATATTTATTGCTGTGTCATGCTTGTTCAGTGTTGAAATAAAATAAAATTACACAATCATCTTGTGCTATGCTCACTAGTCTACATAAATAACCCAGTGTTTCTGCATTTAATTCAGTGTAGGAGACACATCTTAGAATGGGCTCTTATAACAGGAGACCGTTTGCTGATAATCCAGTTTAGTTACAGATTGACAGTGCTATATTGTCTGATTGTGTAATTAAGATTTCATTCCTCACATGGTTCCCTCCTCTATCAGTATCCGTTATCTTGGAGTCAGTGTTTCTGCATTTAATTCAGTGTAGGAGACACATCTTAGAACGGGCTCTTATAACAGGAGACCGTTTGTTTGCTGATAATCCAGTTTAGTTACAGATTGACAGTGCTATATTGTCTGATTGTGTAATTAAGATTTCATTCCTCACATGGTTCCCTCCTCTATCAGTATCCGTTATCTTGGAGTTGCAGTGACATGGTGCAAACTACACCATTATCTAACCTAAAGTGTGCAATCTGAACTGTGAAATGAAGGGGAAGATCCAACCCAGTCTCACAGGAAAACGTGACTTTTTTTTTTTAAACAAGGTAGCAATTTCATATGAAACTCTACAATGTGAATTGTAGGAGAAAAGTAACTATGAAGGTCCACACCTTACTCCAACCCTAAATATATTTGATTCACATAAAAATATAACTGCTACAATTTTGTATTCATTTTTATTATTTATTAATTTTTTTTTTTTACTATGTGAATCAAAAGAAAACATACAATTTAAAAGGCATATTGGAACATAATAGGGGGAAAAAATAAGTAGCACATTTATCTGAACATTATTTCATAGATAGATCCAGTGAGCTCAGGCCCTGGTAGCATTGTTGCCAAGTTTGCGGTTTTCCCACAGAATTGGGCTACTGTAACACTGTTGAAGCGACCCCAATAACGTGACATTTAGCCTCTGGAATGCAAATTTTACCAGGGGATCCCTGCCAAAAACTTGCATTTTACCTCTGGAACACAAGTGGGCTAGTTTTGGGTGGGTTTTGTTGTGAAACCCTGGCAACCCTGCCTGGTAGTTTAAGCATCAGAAGATAAACACACTCACACTGGTTTATTTAATTTATCTACTAACAATGTCCAAAGTCCACTTTTGTGAAACTGCCCACCACAGTGTTGTTTCAAGGCACCCCATCCCAGATCATGTATTGTGTTTAATAGCATTCTGTGACGGGAATTATAGTTTTAAGAAATTAAATTTTTGGAATAAAATGGCAGACTCCTTTGTCTTGCTCAGGGTAATTTCATAGCTATAATTTTATGTATTCAAAATGCACAATTAAATCATATTCTCACACTTTTTTCACAAAATTACAGCTTGATTGGTAATGATGCACAGTAACAATATTATCTTCACAAGTGATATTTTTTGTTGCACATCATGTGTCATATTTCATCTCAGCCTCTTGACACTGTGATAAGTAAACTAACTTTTGAAAAACTTCATTTGGAACAAAAATGTTCAGTGTGATGCAAATGCTGGCACAACTAAGAGCCAGTCAAAATTTTGGACAAATTTATATAAATAATTTTTTACAATATAAATTGTGATAATATAAAACGAAGATCATATATATATATATATAATGAAATATAGAGACAAACTGTAAATAAATAATACATTTTAACTGTATTTTATTGCTTTTGTACAGATTGTTCTGTTTTGTTTAAACCACAATAATCTGTAAATTCTACAAAGAAATTCTTTGTAGACAAAACAAAGATTCTTTTAACATATTCTTTAAAATTGTTGTTAAAGTTGTGTTTGTTCAGTTTTTTTACAGTACCATTTTTAGTACTTTCAGAATATTACTGTAAACGTAATGGTTTCATTGTTTTTCTATTTGCACAATTTTGACAATTTTACACATTTTTAAACAGTATACACACACACACACACTGTAATTTCAAGAAGTAATAGTTCAACTGTGCTTCTGTACCAATGACATTTAAAAGCTTATGTAATGTTTGAGAAATACTGACCACTTGTGGTATAATATAGGACACACAACCCATACCACAATCGCCACAATAAATCAAGGTCACATTTATTTAGGAAAAATCACTTAAATTCAGTCAACACTTTCACATTATAAAAAAATTATATGCGAGAGCAGAGATTGGCTGAAATCATGGTTTGTGATAACAGAAGATTTTGTATGACAAAACAAAATCTGTGGAGTTAAAAAAGGTTTAAAAAAGTAAACCATTCTATTCAAACCCTTTTCGAAGTATTTTATATCCAGCTTTGCATTCTATTATTATCTGTATGTCTTTGTTTCTTACACTGATCTGTAGTCTGAATTTGTAGGCACTCTTCACATTCTTCATTTTAAACACTTTTTAAAACTATCTTCTAAACGACACGCGTATATATGGTCTTCTAGGGATTTAATAATCATGTTTTGAAAGTGCAGTAAATTCCCCAGTGATCACTGGTGTAACGGCCACAGTCCAGTTTCTCCATTCCGACCAACACCATGTGGCCAGGAGTGACTCTTGGGCCGGTTTTAGCAGACCTAAGGAAGATGCGGTCGAAGCGACATCTGCTGATGTAAGGCACAGTCTTGTTGCTGTTTGCTTTGGTGTCCCAGGTGTATCGGCAGTGTTCGTTTGCCCAGCTGTTCCCAAACATCACACACACCTGGAGGCAAACCTCCCACCTTTACCACCTACACGGACAGAAACAATCTTCAGAAATGCTGCATCGCACTAGTGACTTTCACTGCGTTTTCATTCCTCCATCATATTTGGAACTACTGTGATTGTTAGTCCAGTGTTTCCCAACCTTTTCTCCTATTCACAGGCCCATCAGTCAAACTCAACTACCCTTCATCAACACCAAACTGAAAAATGGGTTCATTTGAATGTGTTCACAATACACAATTTCACAGACATGAATTGAAAATTGTGTTGTTTTTTTTTATTCTTTGTGTACCACCAGTTAGGTCACTCATCTAGTCCTTGTGGTGAATTTTAAAGCCTTTTTTTTTTTTTTTATTTACCTCGGTGTCTCTGAGATTGGTGTCCCCAGCAAAAATTACAGTAGCATCTTCTGGTGCTTCCTTCATCGTTTGAAATACAACTCGCAGTTGTTTCATTCTCTCCTCTGATTGGTTCTTACAACTTTCTAAATGTGATGTCATCAAGTATAGCTTCTGACCTGAGAAAGTCACCTTAACGAGATACAACAGAGTCAAAAAAGAAATTAATGTGTATGAATGATGAGAAGCAAATGAATTATGGCAGAGACACAACCTAGAAAAGGAAATATTAAAGTATACATACACTACCGTTCAAATGTTTTGGGTCAGTAAGAGTTTTTAAAAAGAAATTAATAATTTTATTCAGCAAGGATGCATTCAATTGATCAAAAGTGACAGTAAAGACATTTATAACGTTACAAATGATTTCTATTTCAAATAAATGCTGCTCTTTTGAATTTTATATACATCAAATATCCCTGAAAAAAAATTCCGTTTCCACAAAATTATTAAACAGCACTTGAGCAGCAAATCAGCATATTAGAATGATTTCTGAAGGATCATGTGACAATGAAGACTGGAGTAATTATGCTGAAAATACAGCTTTGACATCAGAGGAATAAATTACATTTTAACATATATTCAAATAGTAATTTACTGTATTTTTTATCAAATAAATACAGCATTGGTGAGCATAAGAGGCTTCTTTCAAATACACTGAAAAATCTCACCAACCCCAAACTTTTGAACAGTAGTGTATTTCTGCTTCCATTAAGAAATACACCTGTGCCATTCATTATACCCCAATACAATCTTTGGATAATGCTTATAAACCACAAACTCACCTGAGCAACTAATAGATTTCTCAACATTTGTGTTGTAGGATAACAGATGATCTCACTTTCCAAAAGTTTTACTCTTGATTTCTTCAACATAATCCCAGTGAAGTATCCGTCATCGCTTCCTTTAATGACAGGGAACTTCATGAATCAGTAAATAACTCATAAATAACTTCACTGAGCACTGAGGTTTCTTACCTTCAACAAACAGATAGCTGACAGCACGTTTCTTAAGATACTGAATATAAGATGGAATGAGTTCTTGAAGAAAAACCACATCTGGTGTATATCTACAAAAGAACAACGGATAAAAGAAAGCAAAGAGTTACGAGTAAAACAACACAAACTTAGTGTCGAATAAAACATGAAATAGAGAATATCAGGGGTCTTTAAACAACTCACAGAGCTAGATATGAACACAAGCCCCTGGCACGCTCTGCAAGACTTAATGTGTCCAAACCATCCACATTCCAGCTGATGATGGAGAGCTTGCTGTCCTCCACATTAGATTCGGTTACAACACTTTTAGCCTGACTTTCTTGGGGGTTCACACTGCTGGAGCAGGTGGGTTCCTCCGCTGTCAGGTCAATAATGCACAATTTGAAAAAAGATTTCAAATATTATTAGCATCTAGGTATAGAGTATTGTATATGTAGAGCAAATTCAGTTTACAATTCCTAATAAATAGAGGAGAAAACATTACCAGTCCATCTGGTCTGTCTTAAATTTCTTCTTTGTTCCTGAAGCCTCAGCAGTGTCAGAAGAATTCACCCCCTTTCTCTTATTCCCAGACACATCTTTAGTTTCCTCTGCATCTTCAACATCAAACACTGAATCCATATGAGCCTCGAAGAACGAGTTCAATGCTCTCTGGCAGGAACACAGAAATAACAAATATTTTTTTATAAGAACAGCAATGGTTGTAGATGAGAAGAACTAAACACGCTTTACTCAATAGATATTTTTTTATATAGAAACGTGGTGCAGTAATAGTGCCATACCTCCATATCCCATTCATTTTCTGCTAGATAACACTGCGCCACAGCACTGTCCGATCCAGAGATAGAGGCAAATTGGTCGCAAAGGCTCGTCCTCGTTTCCTCTAGAGCAGACATTTGTTGATTGGTGTGATTACCTGACATAACAGTGTTGAACATGTTCACAGTTGAATATAACGGAGGGACATGGACGCGTACAGCTACAAAAACATTCCGGGTGGAACCCCCCAAAATACGGAGACAATATCAATATTAATGTATGATTGTGGTCGCTGGACCTCATTTATTTACACCATACTATAAATCACTACCTCAACGTATTATTACCCTAATTTTCACATCACATTAAACTCTGCACCCAGAGAGTCCCGAACCGAAGGGATTATTATTGTTAAAATAGAGGCTTTCCGGAAGCATTAAACTGTAGCATTGAAAGAGTCGGTTCTTTCGAACAGTTCGTTTCAAAACTGAAACGATTCCGCAATTCTTTTATAGCATGACGTAATTGTGTGGCCCCTGGCCAGCCAGTGCTCTAAAACCTTCTATGCACCAATAATATATTAATCAAAAATTGTCTAGGCACGTGTGTGCCAGTTCAGTTTGTTTGCTTGCAGGAATGAAATATAATTAGCAATAACATTCTTAAAATTCTCAATTTAATTCTAAATTCTAAAACTAATTAAGATATGTCGTTGCCCTGAAAATTAAATTTGATTCAGACCGATTCTTGAACGAATCATTTACATCTGTTTTGAAAACCAGTTCAATAGATTGATTGAAAAGACACGACTCAAATGAATCATGAATGATCCATTATTTCATAATAAAAGTCCTCATAGCCGAATGGTCAGTTTAGCTTCTAGAAGAATTCATAGATTGAATCGTTAGATTTAGTTTACCTATTTATAAGAATGTAGTGCATTTTTTGTCATTAGTTATCTGCAGTTCTCCTAGCTTGTGGCAAGAGGCCTTGTAGCTACAATATGTGCTACTGTGTCATGTATGGGGAAGAGCGGGGCAGTATCTCATCAGTGTTAAAAAATAAATAAATAAATAAAAAATCTCATCAGTGTTGCTACTGTTAAACAAAACTAATTGTTTTCGGTAATTAGAACGAATGAATGAATAAATAAGAGTTTTGAAAATATAAAAAAAAAATTAAATTAAATTGTAAAAATAAATATTAACACACACACACACATACATATATACATACATACATGCATATACACACATGCATATACACACATGCATATATATACATATATACACATACATATATACACATACATATATATATATACCTATATATATACCTATATATACACACACATACACATACATACATACACACACATACATACACACACATACATACACACACATACATATACACACATACATATACACACATACATATACACACATACATATACACACATACATATACACACATACATATACACACATACATATACACACATACATATACACACATACATATACACACATACATATACACACATACATATACACACATACATATACACACATACATATATATATACATACACATACACATACATACATACACACACACACATACACACACACACATACATACATACACACATACATATATACACACATACATATACACACATACATATATATATACATACACATACACATACATACATACACACACACACATACACACACACACATACATACATACATACACACATACATATATACACATACATATATACACACATACATATATACATATACACATACATATATACACATACATATATACACATACATATATACACATACATATATACACATACATATATACACATACATATATACACATACATATATACACATACATATATACACATACATATATACACATACATATATACACATACATATATACACATACATATATACACATACATATATACACATACATATATACACATACATATATACACATACATATATATACCTATATATACACATACATATACATACATACATATACATACATACATAC
>NW_015544176.1:234097-237684 GCF_001515605.1 Sinocyclocheilus anshuiensis
GTATGTATGTATGTATATATGTATGTATGTATGTATGTATGTATATATATGTATGTATGTATGTGTATATATACATACATATATATACATACATATATATACATACATATATATATACATACATACACATACATACATACACATACATACATACATACACATACATACATACACATACATACATACATACACATACATACATATACATACATATATATACACATAGAAATCTAAGCTGCAACTAAGAATTATTTACTATTAACTAATAACATTATTAGAATTAAACTGAAATATATGCATGTTGTCAGTGTTCAACTGTATTTTTTTCCCCCGGTTAATAATGAAATGTGCAGAAATGTTCAATAGCTTTTTTTTTTTATGTTTCTAAGACTTGACAAGACAAAACTTATAACAAAAGTGAAAAAATAGAGAAATAAGTGCATTCATCATCTAAAATGGACTCTTGACACTTAAGTTTGTTTGCTTTCCATTTAACAGATACATGAATGCAGCTAAAATTGGAGAAGACGTCCTGATCACTGCACAGGTTTTAAAACAAGGACGGACTCTGGCATTTGCAACAGTAGATCTCACCAACAAGGCGAACGGAAAACTCATTGCTCAGGGAAGACACACTAAACACCTCGGTAGCTGATTATGTACATGCCCTGTAATTGACACGAAACATGTAGTTCTTTGTTATATAATAAACTCCTGCATAAAAAGCTTTGCACTGTGTTAGGATATGTTCAGCAGTGTTTATTTCAACAGAATTATTCAAACAATGGGTACAACAAAATAAAGACAAAGACCCACCTTCCCCTTCGACGTGAACTCAGAATTTCAAAAGGGGGAAGTAATGATTTTATGCCATAAGAACGGACAAAGATGGCTTACGGATACCAAGTCCCAAGCACTGCAATATTTAGTACTCTTAGAACAGGGTGGTCTATAAAAGAAAAACAAATCCATAATGATCCATTTCAAGTTTCTCTACGAAATTTCTCACTAGGTACATTAGCTTGAACATCAGTCTCTCATCACAAACCCACCACAAATGATCACATCTGGTATCAGTAGCTCGTATGTATATATAGTGCATGAGTTGCTCAACTGGTGACAATTACCATCCCAAGCAAAAAACAGCATCAGAATTCCTCCAACAGACGGTTTATGTCAACCATCTTAGATACACATCACACACTGCACCTCTGTCCCCATCAGGCACCACTCCTCCAGAAATGATAAAGCAAACAAGATTTGTCATATTATAGGCAAGGAATGACACTCAAATTAAAATGTCCAGCAAAAACTAAGGCAGTAACTGAATGAGAAGCAATGCCTACACCAAATGAGTTAACAAGTAGTGTTCACCTTGTAATAGAGGCCTTTTGAGGAAGACTACCCAGGCTCTTTTGTCCTGTCACCGATTGTCATTGCTCATGAAATCCCTACTCAATATAACAGACTATATAACAATATAACTATCCCTCATAACAGTGATGTTAAAGTCAGTCCAACACACGAGGACCACATGTGAGAGACCTGTCATTGGTTTCATTTTTTTTTTGTTTCGTTTTGTTCCCTTAACGTAAAGAGTTCCTTCGGTGACTGGTATTGTTGACGGTGCAGCTCCAAGAGAACAACCACTCAAAATCAATGTTCATGCAGGTTTAAATAAAAACTGATCAAAGAGAGGGGAGATGGGGTGAGCCAAACCAAGACTGGTTGAGGGAGGGATTTAAAACAACAAAAAAAAGGAGCTAACTTAAATCTCACGATGAAAATGAGTGGTTAACAAAAAGGAGAGTTCCAAGCACAAGTTCATATCTATTCGACTGAGGGATGTATAGATAAGGACAACTTGCTTCGAGGCCTCGAGGGGTGTCTTCCGTGCGTTTCTCCTAGTCAGGCATGTATGGACGGAGGTGGTCCTCGATGTCTCCAACCCCCCAACAGGTGAGCTGATCCTGTGGCAGGTAGAGACAGAGGCTGCACAACTTGAAAACTGTGAGCTTGGTTTTTGGAGTCTGTGGAAGAAAGAGGAGACCAAAAAAATATTAGGCTATTCTTAGATACTACATTATGCAGTAAATATTAGGGTATTGCAAAGTGTATAGTTATTAGGAATTCACCAATATTAAAATTTTGGCCAATACTGATAAGTAGGGCTGTGCAATTAATCGCATGCGATTAATTGCACAGCCCTACTGATAAGTCAAATTATATCTTTATGCTACTGCAAATAACCAATAAATAAACCATTTTAAAATAAAAATGCGTGATTGGTAGTAAATCGCCATCACCTGCTTTCAGATGGAGCAGCATTCACTACATCAGAGCCGTAGTTCACTGACAAGCTATGCGATATCGCGTTCATAATCGAATGCGATTCATCTGCGATTATGAACGCGATATTGCCTAATTGTCAGTGAACTATGGCTCTGTGTAGTGAATGCCGCTCCATCTGAAAGCAGGTAATGGAGATTTACTACTAATCACGGAGATGCGCATGACAATCGCATGCGATTAATTGCACAGCCCTACTGATAAGTCAAATTATATCTTTATGCTACTGCAAATAACCAATAAATAAACCATTTTAAAATAAAAATGCGTTATTAAATAACTTACAATAAATGTTAGGCTATTATAAGGTTTGTACTTATTATGGATTCATTGTTATTAAATTCTTAGCCAATTAAGATAACCAAGAAAATATTTTTGTCATTGCCAATAGCCAACAAAATTACAAATATTCAAATTCTAAAAAAAAAAAAATGTTTTTTATTTTATTTTAAAATTTTTAATTTATTTTAAAAATGTAGTTATTATATTATTCCATGGTCTGTCTGAATACTGGATTCTGATTGGCTGGCAGGTATACATTAAAACCGTTTAATGCACAGGTAGTTCCAAGTCAGTTTAATCACCGTTCTATATTAATGCGCTGCTTTAATGTTAATTGATGCACACTAAAGCCCAATTTATACTTCTGCGTCGAACCTACGCCGTAGCCTACGCACAGACACACACCCTACGCTGTAGCCTGACATGCACCTCTCCAAAAATCTAACAGATTTAGCTTAATTCTACGCGGACCGCAAACGCTGTGATTGGTCTGCTAGAACCCCTCCCTCCGTATGCACTTGGAGTTTTGAGTGTGTGTTTATGTGCTTTTTAATATATTTTAATGTTACACCTTCTTATATAAAATAAAACAAAGCAAAGAACAAGTGTCTTATTTATTATACTACATAGCATTATACATCAGTAGTTGTCCGCGACAAACAATGTTGATCTGCCGTGGTACAAGTCCTTGTGGAGATTGAAAGTTTGCCATCTTCTCCTGTTCCGTTGTCATCTCCTTTTTGTAATTTTAAGTAATGATTTAATATTTATTTGCCGCCGTCACGGCTATAATGCTTCTCCGACGAGCCACTTCTTCTTCGGCTTTTGCCGTGGTACTGTGGGTTACACCAGCAAAACATGCCCGTGGACACTGCAGACTAGCGGTGTGCATGTGTACTGCACGTTGACGCGGACAACGACGCAGAAGTATAAATGAAAACTGACGCAAAGCCTGC
>NW_015544176.1:237979-257559 GCF_001515605.1 Sinocyclocheilus anshuiensis
AGAGAGAGAGAGAGAGGTCAGAGATAGCTGATTGTGCTGCACACACACACACAAACATGTCAATGCTTCCCCGTAATTTTTATTAATAAAATAGCCTAGATATTAGATCGCTACATTATATTCCCCAGCAACGAGGTGATAAAATCGCTGTTTCTGAAGTCATTGTTTGTAGAGAGACGCTCAGATGCAGCAAACAGGTACACACAACCGTCATCTCTCTCTCTCTCTCGATCGATAATTAATTGAAATACATGCTACAATTCATTCAAATAAATGTGGTCTTACCGCACTATTTCATCTCAGTGTATGATTTGAAGCGGGCAGAATGCTAGCGCTAACGTACCGTAACTGACGAAAATAACTGTCATTTGACCCATACGGTCAAATATTGTGCTGCAAAGAGCAATACTAGTTTTAACTTGTCTATAACTTGGCAAATGACCATGGAATAAGCGGAGGCTTCACGTCGGGCGGTTCTTTGCCTCCACGTCGTACATTTAAAATCCTTTAATGTACGGTTAGCCGTTGATTATTCCTTACTTATACAGTAAATATTAGGTTATTATAAGGTCTATAATTATTTGGAATTCACTAAATAAAATTATGGTTAATATCGATAACCAACAAATTACACGGTTATTGTCAATAACCAATAAAATGGCTGCTTTTAAAATTCTATACAATTTTGTCTATTCAATTTATTTATTTTTATTGCCGTCACAGCATCTATGGTTATTTTCATGGCAAGATCAATGTATTTTATAAGAAACAAACAGTAGTGACACAGTAGTAATAAATCAGCAACTGACAACCAACCATGTCAATATAATAACAAAGGTTTTTCATTTCAATATCAGATACATTTAAGATTATTCCTGGTGAACCGTATGTAAAACATTCTTTTGTCTATTAATAAACACCAAAAACTACAATAAATAATTTTAATGCTAAAAGTAAATTTAAGCATCACAATACTATATAATATAAAGCATTTGCTAAAGATTACATTTAACAGTGTTATTAAAGCTAATCATTTAAAAAAAAAAACACTAATTTGAGTGAATGTTAGATAAATGTACAATATTGATACAAAAAAAGTCCTCTAATCATCTGATAATCCTCATGACATACTTAAATATTATCCACGGACCTTCATATTTCATGTTTTATTGAACTAACCTGTAAGTGCTGTCTGTCCACGAACAGAAAGACAGACTGATTGGGGTTGTTCATAACCATCCCAGCCTTGTCCTTCCGACCAACAGCATGCAAAAACTGCTTTTCATAGTCTCCATGATGAAACTCGAATTTGGCCTGTAAACGTTCAAAAGCAAATGAAACTACATTCAATTTGTAAATGGATTTTAATGCATCATTCATGCCCATTGTGCAAATGGCGCATGTTGAATACTTGGTGTAAAGGGTCTGATCAAGTCCATAACCTCAAGTACGAGAAATAATAAGCAAGCACCACAATTTTGTTGGGCAGAATTTATGGCGCTTTTCCACTGCGTGGTACGACTCTGCTCGGTACGGCTCAGTACGACACGGCACGGCACGGTTCGGCTCGGCAGTTTGCGTTTCCACTGCAGTTCAGTACTGCTTTAGAGTGGGCAGGATTATTCACATGTCGTTATAGTTGCGCCGCCTCTACTGCCGCGAATGTGCTACGGAGTTTCTCCAAAATTGTGGCAATATTTGCAGTCTTTTTTGTATTGTTTTGCAGCAATATTCATTATGTTTTTAGTGTTAATGCCAGTATGAGTACAATTACCTGTAAATACTTTTGTGCATAATTACTGATATTGTGGTCCTGGTGCATCGTATGTAACCTGGGTAAAAGTAGAAAAAACTACCCTGGCACAAAATTGCAGCAGTACTGATATAAGCTCTAAGAATAAGTAATAAAAGCCAGTTGGAACTGCTCACAATCAAAGAGCCAATAACCTAAAGGCAATGCACAAAGTATTACATTTATGCCGCTTTTCCACTGCGTGGTACGACACGGCTCAGTATGGCTCGGGTTGCGTTTCCACTGCAGTTCAGTACTGCTTTAGAGTGGGCAGGATTATTCACATGTCGTTATAGTTGCGCCGCTTCTACTATCACGACTCCTAAAAAAACCTTTTTCATTCCGCGTCGCCCCATCAAGCTCTCACTGGATCCGCTCCTCTGCCATCAATGAGAGGAACGTCTGTTCTTTCGCAACAGACAACAAAACTTTTTGGCTGTTAAAAAAAGGTGCGCTTGTTCAAAACAGTTGCGTTCAATCCTTCGCTCATGCTGATTTAAATCTAGCGGTTCTTTTGTGTCGCAAGTTCAGTGACGCTGGTAGTGACGATTCTCTCCGGCCAATCCGTGATCAGCAGAGTTTACACGTCACGTTTTGGTAACGGTACGGTTCACTTGGAACCTCAACCGAGGTGATACTACAAAAAAAACCCAGTGGAAAACCCCCAAAAAGTGAACCATACCGAGCCGTACCATGCAGTGGAAAAGCGCCATTACATAGACATACCTGAACAGGCCTGAATGGTTCATGTTCAGCCCCTTTCCATCTGGAGAATAGGAGACAGACAATCTTCTCAATATCATTGCGGGGCCAAAGGATAAAGTCCATCTCCTGGGTACAACCGATCACATCCTGTACAGATTTAGAAACATCAGTGAGACAGAAATAGCAAGTGACCTCGAACAACATGATGACACATGGGTTTTCAGGCAAGACAGACCATTATGGTTGCAACACAGCTGACAGCAGCTTAATCTTCAACTGTCAATGTCGAAAGTCAACCATGCTGTGTGCCAACACTTACTCTACGCATCGACTGGTAACGAGGCGCGTGTAACTGCACCACATCTTTCTGGAGAAGCTCTAAAGAACTCTCTAAGGAGTAGCTCGAATCCTTCACGCCTTTAAGGATATTTTCCTCATAGTTGTTGGTCATCACAGGTACCACCTCAGCTACTTCGAAGAGTGCAGACTTCTTTTTCTGTAAACGTGGGACAAAGGCATATGAGAACAAACACAGACAAACAGTCAATTCCCAAATCGTTTCTCAGTTTCATACAGAATCATTCAACATACCTTTTCCTTAAATACAAAGGCAATGTAGATCTTGAAGTCGAACTGATCAGCCAGAGATTCTCGTTTCTTCCGTAGCTGGGCGCGGAGTCGGTTTCTTGTTTGATTCCGGCGAGAATTTGGGTCTCCCATTGTTACGGACAGTACTATTTTCCTTAAGCAGACTTTTTTTTTTCTCTCCTTCGCTTTTTAGTTCCTTGACTGTAGACTATGTGGTTTACAAACCCTTTTAAAAACTAAAGCTATAACCAAGCACTACCTGCAGTACATACTAATTTTAATGAAAGAACAAAGTGAGCTAAATCAAATCAAGTCATTTTTAATCAATATGGGTAGTGCACTTGGGCCAAGTAAATTTGCACTTGTCTAAGTTTTGATGCGTTACACCATTTTTAAAACAAACAAGCCAAGGCTACGTGTAAACTAAAAGAACAAACTCATATAACACGACCCGATCAATTAGTATTATTTTTATACGAGAAACTGCGTTGCATCACTGAATAAAGGACAGAAAACACAAATGTCTGCTACACTGAAAGCCCATTCCGACAATGTTGTGTTTGTGTCCTTGTGTGTGAAGGGAGAGATCCCTGTCTTTAGATAAATAAATCTGGTTTAAAGTTATCTAAAAAGCTGACCAAGAGATTTGACTTTGGAAAGACTCTTCCGAGATTGACTCTTGCTTGTATCCATGTCTTTGAATATACGGTCTCATAAAAGCACATCTGAATGACAGGTGAGAAAGACAACCATGGCAGAGAAATGCAGATGCCATGAGATCTTGGCACTGAGTAAGAACACAGAGTTTGCTGGACATCTTGTGATTTAAGGGCATAAAATGGGCCCACTAGCTCTCCTGCCACGGTTGAGTTTCATTGTGAGGCTTTTATTTTGTGGCTGGCTAGCAAACTAATGCTAGCTACGCTGAATACACACACACGCCACCGACTAATAACCTGGTTGAAGGGAGCTACATCTCTTTTTTTATCCAGTATGAAATCTACGAGAGCATTCAAAGCTAGTATTCATCAATAAACCGACTGTTACATTTTGTTTTTGCCTGTTTTCTGTTTGTTATCGCGATGCTAGCAGAGACTGGCTTCGATGCGTGGCTGGCTAACTATTGTTTCTCGTCATTTTCTCGAGTTGTCTTCCAAGCCCGTTGCGATCGGAGCAAGTACTGCGAAGCAATCCTAACACGTCTTAATACACCGAGCTCAGTGCAAAAACCCGCCCCGGATGGATCGATCGACGGCGGAGGTTTAGCTTAATGGTCTCCCGTTTGTTTTCGAGCTTTTCCACAGTCGTCACACACCCGTATAAGCCATGTCAAGATAAACTGACAAACCGACCGAAGTCCTCCGTTCTCTCAAGTAACAGACGGCGGGATCTGCAGCGCGGTGGACCCATAATGATGGAAGGAAAGGGTGAAATGTCTTTCGAGCGATTCTTTCGACTGTTTCGGCCTTTGATCTGCGTTCGTCTGGAAAATAACAAGCGCCCCTCGCTGAACAAACGACTCAAAATGGCCGCTGCGCGTCACGCAGCTGTGCACACGTGACAGAGGAGGAGCGCGCGCTGCTGTCAGCCGGGTTTATGAAGGCTAGTGTAGTGACACGGTTTGTTTAAACGTCTGGATCTTAGCTTTATGTCTCAAACTTTTATACAACACTCACTTATTTATAATACAAATAATTTCTGAAGTTTTATTCAGTTATATTGCGAAAAACGCCCTTATTTGTCTGTTACAAATCGGGTATTTTTTGCAATTAAATTGTACATTAATGTCTGTTGTAATAATCTACAGTTAACATCATATACACATAATACTCAATATACATAATATACACCATGTAGTTGTGCGTAGTACTTATTTTGAACACACAATATTTTGTAAAGTGGATAGAAATGATAATCTAGTGAAATTAAATATCCCTTGAATGATGGTGATGGACTGTTTGTTTATGTCAGTCTTTCTATCCGCGCGAATTTCGGAGTCACGTGACGGTACAAAGGCAGCACTTAAGCCAGTGGCGCGCTCTTCATACACGAGCGGTTGTGCTGCGCTGAGTCGTGTGTGCTTATCGTGCAATTTCCGTGAGTATCATCTTTTACTTGTGTGGTGGTTTGTTTTGGCTTTTGTTTAGTTGAGTTATTTGAGGTTTTCTATTGATTTTTAAGAAGTGGCAATGACTTTTTAAATGTACAGTCTGTACGAGTGTGGCTGTTTGTGGACACAAACAGAGGCCTACGCTGTGTTTGATCTCGGCTTGTGATTTCTAGTAATAAGTATGAAGTTTATGTCTTGACGTTATATAGATGGCGAATGGATTGTTAATTAATAGTTCTGTTTAAAACGTTTCTCTAAAACGTTTTGGTTGTCAATTAGTTATCACTTTACTTCATTTGTAAGACTTTAGTCATCTAACGTTCCTGTAAGAAGTTTCAGCTGCTATGTAATCTGCTGTAAATTAATCTCAAATGTTTTGGTAATCTATAGATGCAGTCACTTATCATTTTATTTTTAAGCTTATGGGAATGTAAACTACATGTTTCTTGTCATTTTTGTGCTGTGCTGAAAGCCATTAGCATAGTTTTGTGTTTCCATGTAGAGAGATATAAAACCGGTGCTAAATCTAATATTTGCTAATTTAGCATCATGAGAGTCTTAAAAGCATTTATTTGTAGGCTGGAAGTCTATAGGTGTAAGGGTAAAATCCCTGTGTAGTACAAACTAAAACAAGCGAAGTTAGGAAGTTTTAGCCTAGGAGACTATTAAAGGGTTAGTTAACCCAATAATGAAAATTTGATGTTTATCTGCTTACCCCCAGGGCATCCATGATGTTAGGTCATCCATGATGACTTCGTTTCTTCAGTAGAACACAAACTAAGATTTTTTTTAACTCAAACCGTTGCAGTCTGTCAGTCCTAAAATGTCAGTGGATGGGAATCACGGCTTTGAGAGTCATAAAACATACACAAACAAAAACAGATTTGCTGCCACCTGCTGGCGGTTTATTTCAAATTTCGGCTTTTTCTTTCTTTTTTCTTTTTTGGGGGGATTTTTTTCATGTTTTAAATCATTTCAAATACCAGTATTCAACGTTTTATGTTTAATATATCAAAACATTATTTATGCATTTGTAATTGCAGGTTAAATGCATTCAAGAAACGAAACAGTATTTATATTGTTTTTTTACCTCTGATTTTCACTGCAATGTCTGAACTGTCCTGAGCGCCGCCTTCAGCCTGCTCGTGAGGCGTCTTCTTGCTTTATGGTGGATCGCAGACTTATAAGTGCATTACCGCCACCTATGTTTTATGACTCTCAAAGCCGTGATTCCCATCCACTGACATAGGTCTGACAGACTGCAACGGTTTGAGTTAAAAATCCCCGTTTGTATTCTACTGAAGAAACAAAGTCACCTACATTGTGGATGCCCTGGGGGTAAGCAGATAAACATCAAATTTTCATTTTTGGGTGAACTATCCCCTTAAGTTTAAGAGGGTAACATTTTAGCTAGGATTTTCAGGGAAAATAAGTTCTCTCCAAGTCAAAATGACTGGAACTCAGCATGACAGTTAAACTGAAATTGACTGAATTCCTCACCTCTTTTCTAGGTGAAAACATGAGTTCCATCAGAAGACCCAAGCATGCAGAGAATCCCTCTGAAAACATCAAGGTATGTGAGAATGCTTTACCCTAGGCTCCATAGATGTAATTAAAGGATTAGTTCACTTCCAGAATAAAAAAAATCCTGATAATTTACTCACCCCCATGTCGTACAAGATGTTCATGTCTGTCTTCAGTCGCAAAGGAGGTTTTTGAGGATAACATTTTTTTTTTCTCCATATAATGGACTTCAATGGTGACCAATCGGCTGAAGGTCTAAATTGCAGTTTCAGTGCAGCTTCAAAGGGCTCTACACGATCCCAGCCAAGAAATAAGGGTCTTATCTAGCGAAACGATCAGTTATTTTCTAAAAAGAATAAAAATGTATTTACTTTTTAACCACAAATGCTCGTCCTGCACTAGCTCGACTTCACACATTACGTAGTCCCGTTGGAAAGGTCACGCGTGACGTAGGTGGAAGTACTGACCCAGTGTTTTCGAAGCGAACGTGCAAAGAAAGTCAAGCACCCTTTACAAAAAAAGGTAACACAATGTCGGCAGATTTTGAAGTTGGAGGAGAAAATGAGATGGAGTTTTTTTTGCCCTACGCTACCTTTTCCTACCCCACGTTTCCAACGTGATTGCGTTATGTGTGAATTTGTGAACGTGCGTTGTGGAGCTAGTGCAAGACATGCATTTGTGGTTAAAGTGCTTTTTTTTTATTTTTATTTTTTGATCAAGATTATGATCCCTAGTTATTCATATGCTTGGATTACTTAATGGTCTGGTCAAGTATTGTCAAAAAGGGAAAGAATGATGTCAACACATTGCAACATGTTTGTAACTTGATCAAATTTCCCATTTAGGACGAACTGAACTCAGACCTTGCTCTGGTTTTAAATTAATCATTGCCAATGTGTTGAAATCCAGTGACCGTGCATCTGTCTGCCACCGTATTGTTTAAGTGAAAACATTAACCAACTCCAAACTTGCAGTTGGTCATAAGGAGACTTCTGTGGTGAGTTCCCACGGTAATTACAGTTTAAAGAATGTTTCAGTAAGATAATAATGCAAGCGGTCCAATAGCTGCTCGTGGGAATTGGAGGTGTTTAGAGCATGCAGCTGATGAGTGGCCTGCCCCTTTCCCACGCTTGTTAGAACTGCCGATATGCAGAGTTACTCGGATACCTTGCTTGTTGCCATCTTGTACTGACAGCTTAACCGGGTGTAAGAGGAGAAGAATGACTGTTGAGGCAGGTGAATGGAGCCTGTTACTGTGTGCTTGTATAGAGTTGCTTAACTTTCGTTCTCTCTGAAATTAGCCTTTTTTTTTTTTGTGTGTATTACTGATGATACTTGAGGACCCGGAGATCAAGTCTTTATCTTTTTTTTTTTTTCTCAGAAATTCCTTTTAGCACCAACATCTGGATCAGGGAGGAGGATGCTGCAGGTCCTTCAGCCGTCTACTGTCAATAAGAACCTTGGTCGTATCTTTGAGGTACGTGGTGGTGGTTGCCATTTTGGATGTTATGAAGTTTAAACTCTTCAGTTGGAGGGATGGTGTTAAAGACTATCTCACCCTGTTTAGAATGGCAAAGCGGTTCCTAAAAGGAAGATGTGGAGCGCTGAGCAGGTTAAGGGCTCAAAGACGGTCAAAGCAGAGGTGGCTGTAAAATCCCTAATTCCAGAAAATGAAAACCAACCTGAGGGGGTCACACAAGAGGCCTATGAGCTCATGATCAAAGGTGAATGATCCCCTGTCCAGTTCAGAGAAGTTGATTGGATTATTTGCTTTCATGCCAAAGCCGTACCCGTTAATACTGCTGTTCAGTTGTTAATGTTCGCAAATTAATGGTGATGGATAGTTCCTGTAACTTAGGAGGGGGAAAAAAAAAAAAACATCCAATACTCTCTCTTTAGAAACTCCTGGGTCCTCCTACTGGAAGGAGGTGGCAGAAGAGAGGCGGAAAGCCCTGTTCAGTGTTCTCCAAGAGAATGAAAAGGTGAGTTAATCAATAGGTGATTTGCTAATTATTGGCCATCCTACTCCACTTCTCTCTATAGGGCTGATGAATCCGTTGTTCTGTGTTTATGATTTATAGGTGGCTTTTTATTTTTTCTGCTTTAAATATTATAGAAATAAGTGAGATTTGTAATATCTTAAGACTTCGGCACCACACCTTTAATCAGACAATTAAGGAAGAGCAGAGGGAGTCTGTGTTCACTTGTTTAACTTTTGTTTCAAAACTAGTTGCACAAAGACATTGAAGCCAAAGATGAACAGATTGCTCGGCTGAAGAGTGAAAATGAGGAGTTACAGGAGCTGGCACAGCATGTACAACACATGGCTGACATGATTGAAGTAAGAGCTCTATTCTGTATTAATGCACTTGTGAAGTCAGTGACATCAGTTTCGGAGTCCAAATGCTTTAGGATGCCAAAAGAAAAGAGACCGCTAATATACACGGTAGTACCGCTGGAAAAATCAGGATTCCATACAGAAACTCGGGGTATGTTTATATGAAAACCATGCATTAAAAATGGAAGGGGTGTTTTTTTTTTTTGTTTTTTCGCCTTTGAAAAATTGTGCACTGACAACGTTGTCAAATTGATCTCCATCCACATTGGTCTCTGGAAACTACTAAAAATGCCGTATTATGCATGCAAGGCCAATAATTGGTGGCGTCTTTGAAAAATTGTGCACTGACAACGTTGTCAAATTGATCTCCATCCACATTGGTCTCTGGAAACTACTAAAAATGCCGTATTATGCATGCAAGGCCAATAATTGGTGGCGTAAATTTATAAAGAAACCCTAGGCACCTGCACACATACCTATAGATTTAACACACAATGTACTTGACGTCCTTTTCAGAAATTTGTGTTTTTGTAGTTTACACAGAGACTACAGCAGTATTGTTGGCTGTAGCGATGCACCGATCAATCGGCTAGGGATCGGAATCGGCCGATTTTCCTCATGATCTGCACTGCTCGGTGACCGGCCGGTCAGTCTCACTACTTTCCGATTCCGAGCCGATCCGTTTTGTTACCAGCGACACAGGCAATCACATCAGCCGCGCATTCTCGCTCTTTTCTCTCCGACGACCCCTTCTCTCTCACACGCGTCTCATTTGCGTCGGTTAAATAGTGCTTGTGTTGCGCATTATTTTAGTCATTCCCGTAGGTTTCGCGTTTACACAAAGCGCGCGCACCACCACTGATATTAGTGGAGCGCACAAGCCGCACTCGGTCTCAAACAGCTTGTGAGCCACAAATACCAAAATGAGTGGCTAACTGCACTAAAACGGTCAAATACATAAATTGTAAAAATGCCCGTCTTGGCGAGTATCCAGTTAAACTCAGTCAGTTTTGGAACGTTAAATAGTTGAGAAAGAGAACGGGTCATGTTAATCGAAGAACAAAAATCACTTTCTGCTCTTGACTGAATACATTTTATAACTTTAATGGTAAGCATTAATCTTTTATTTTTACTATGAAGACTACAGAAATTAAAGTAATCAAATGTAAAATAACTCTGGATGTTTTACATTTGATTACTTTAATTTCTGTAGTATTTCTTACCTGAATAAACTTACTTAACCTGAAAAACTTAGTTTCATAGCTCTCTTTATTCTATTGCACTTATTTGTGCTGTTGTTTGCAATTTTATCACTGACCTTACGTGTGGGTTTTTAATTTTTTTTTTATATAAATGAAAATAAGACTTTGCGTTGAAGAAAAGTAGATTTTTGTTTGTATATGCTGTCAATTATAGTTATTTTGAAAGAGAATCTGCAAAAATCCATATCGGCAGATCACACTAAATCGGAATTGGCCAAGAAAATTGCAATCGGTGCATCTCTAGTTGGCTGTTGTGTGGCTGTTGAGATGGTATTCTTGCTTGGACCCGGGAAAGTGTATTTGCATCACGACAAGTGGATGGTGAGTGTAGGGGTGACCCCGAATAGTCGAAGATTTGATGCTTCGATGGGAGGAGCCTGATTCGACTACCAATCTCAGTCGAATATTCGCGGGGTGTTATGATCATGCCATTTTGGCTATATAGGGGTGCTCAAATGTCTGATTTCACATAGAACTACCGGTTTTCTCCCAGTAAGTTAATATACAGCCTATTAAAATAATGCTGTAAATAAGAATCTGCAAGTAAGAAGCTTCAAATAAATATTAACGTGCGTGAATAAATCCAACCACCCCTATAGATTTAAGTTTCACTTTCCATAATCTGTGACCGACAGTGGAGCATCTTGGTGGCGGGGATTTAATACTTTAACAAGACTCAATTTGACACAGACAGAGTGAAAGACTGGGTTTTTTTTCGATCAGGTAGGTACAAGTGATTTCAAAACATTTCAGCCGGTTTACATCTCTATCTCTATATCGTGTGTGTGTATATATTTATCTAGTGTAAGATGCAATTGGTTGAGTTATGCTGCAGTAAAGCGCTTCATTGTAGTACGGTGATTATCTCTTCAGTGCGAGCAGGACAAACAATGCAGAATATTAATAACTATGACTGGGATTGTCATATACATGACAATTATAATGAGAACACTATTATAATAAAATGCTGGGGGGGGGTTTATTTATTTTTTTTAAAAGAGGTTAATTGCTGTGTTTCTGCACGTTGTTGCGTGAAGAACGTGTCCACAAAAGGAGTTAATTCAGAGCCGCAGACATGTTCATGTGCATTCGGGGCATTTTGTGCAGATAGCCTGTAAGTCGTAATATTAACGTTATGTTGTATAAATAACGAAGCATATTCTATATGAGAAATAAGTAAAATCCCATTGATTTAAAAACCTGTTGCTTCATTCTACTGGTCATCTTCAGCGTGCGCAGCTCAAAACAGAAATGCAGAACATTTAATAAATACTTTCATATACACAACGTTATAATGAGAGCACTATTGTAAAAAAAAAAAATTGAATTCTTAGGTTTTTTTTTTTCTTAGAATTCTTAGAAAAAAATCTTTTAATCAAAACAAAACATTATTTACCCCATTTGTATCTGCGACGCGTCTTTTACACATTATCCCTGTGTGTTAACGTAATTTTGACTGTCGAATATCTGACTTGACTCTTGGTAATGTATTTTGCCCTGCCCCCAAAACATGATTCGACTGCGTAAAATAACGGCAAGATTAGAACATTCCAATTCTACTATGAAAATCCTTAGTCGGGGACACCCCTAAGTGAGTGTAACCACCATTAGGGTTGGACTAGAGATTAAAATACCTGCCTCAATTTCCCTAGTTATTTCTCTAACAGTCTTTCAATTCTCTCAGATTAACCGGTAAAAGTCCAGACAGTCTAGAGGAGCTGCGTGAGATGGCTTTTGATGCTGAAGATGATGAGGAGGAGGAAGAAGATGAGGAACAACATGGAGATGAGAGTGAAGCTGATGAGAGCCAGGACAGTGTTGAACTGAGCACAGAACAGTCACATGACCATGATGTGCCACAAAAGAATGACTCCACAGCAAATGAAAGCTGAAATTATGCATCCTGAAAAATGCTCAACTGAAAAGAACCATGACGGTCCAGTTGTTTGGTTTTTATTTGAATGTTTATCTTTGCCTTTGAGAACAGATATGCACCTTTTGTTTTAATACTTTTACTCTTGCTGTAAATTAGCTTTTATTTTCAGTACCTGTAGTTAATGTGCATGTTCACTGCTAGTGTCCATATGTAAAACTGAATGCATACGATGGAAATAAACTCATATTTTGTACACATGCTTTTTAATGGTTTACCTAACATGTGACCACTCTTGGTGTAAGAGCAGCCCTTCAGCTCATCTTCCTCATTCAAAGCATCTTTCTTCAAGCTCTGCTGGAATCCTAAAACCCTGAGAAGCTCCTGAGCGTAGTTTAAAGGCCATCCGTCCCAGTCCAGACTCGCCAGTTTCTCCAGACCTGACTGCAGGGCGTTGGAGTCCTTGAGGTGGCAGATGATAGGGATGTTGTGGCAACAGAGGATGTTGAGTAGATGGCAGCTCCAGCGCTGTGATGTAAAGGAGAGTCTACTGATTGGAGATACGAACTCCAGCAGGGTGTCAGGGAGCCCAAGTGCTTGTGCCTTGTCTTGGTTGGCGACGTGGAGGTAGCAGATTGCACTGAGGCCTTCTAGGACTCGAATGATGTGCTGATCCTTAAGGTCAGGTGTTTTCAGGAGCTCCACCATGCTTGCCATGTACTTGTCTGCTGCTTGAGCTGCATGTTCATAACCTCCTAAAAGAGTTTAAATAATTAGTAGGGTTTGTAACTGGTATAAGCCTTTGCTGTGTTTCACTTGACATATTGACTATTTTGGCTCTATTCCATCAATGATAATGGTTCCAAACAAGGTCACAGTATAACTATTGTGCTTCTGAGCATCACTGATGTTTCATTACAAAATCTGTTTTTGAATGACTGCTGTAAAGACATTCACTGCCTCCAAATATGCTTACTACAACCCTATGTGCCAGAGAAACAAGAGTAATGAGCTGGTGAAGTGGATTTACATATTCTCCTGGGACCCAGGCATAGACCTTTGTCCTCTGTAGACGACATTATATTTTAGTAAATTTCTCTTAGGCCCTACATGCCACACTTTTGTCCTGTAAAGAGCACATTCAGGGCTTTTTATAGATATCAAATGTTTGGCGTTTTGAGCACCTTCTTTAATCAAACCTTCTCCTTGATCTTTAAAAAGGACTGATACTGACAATTATAAAATTTAGCACTCTTAGGGAAATGTATTTTGTAATTTATTTAAATCTGACAAATTTTCAAATTGTCTTAAATGTTATGGGATTTCAAATCGGAATATGACTTTGTTATAAAGGTTTGCTATAACTTTGTACAAAGTTAGGCTGAAAATAGCCTGAAACCTAAAAACTGATGAATAAAAAATAAAACCTTGTTTTTGCATATACATGCATTTTCATGTCTATTTATCTTTTTAATACCTTAGTCCTGGTGTCCTCTACAAAAGACAGAGAAAGTAAAATATGAATAAAATATTTTTCTTTGTTTTTTAAAAAATGTTTTTTCTTCATTTGTTTACGCTAAACCAACGCAATGACAAAGAAATTCACATTAAATTTTTTTTGTTTCTCAGGAGGATATTGTAGAGTTAACGAAAGTTATCATGAGCATTGTAATGTTGGAGGCGGATATCAACAAAATCAGTAGACCGGGAAGTTTTTAAAATTAATGGTTCATTCATGTGTAACGTTACGTTGTGAAATACAAACGGAAGAAAGACAAGACAACCAGCACAGCGCTGAAAAGGGCGGAGCTACATAAGGTCTATAGTGTACAAAAAACAATTTAATTCATACTACCATTTCATTTTTCATTGACCGCAATTAAAATGAGGCTGTGAAGAATGGAAGTGCGTTCACTGAATTGTACGTTACGTTCGACGAAAGGTATTTCCGGAAAAAGAAAAAAAAACTCAGCTGTTTAGTGAAAAATGACATGACCTGAGACCATACACTGCGTGCCATTGTAAAGTGTGTAAGTCTCCCTCACAGCCTTGTTTTCAACCGCGTTAAATTCAGTATGTACTTCAGTACGTTTTCAAACCAAATTACCATCCAAAGCCGTTGGTATCTACACTACTAGACGCAGTATTCGCTGCTAACGCATTGTTTGACAGTGATTCAATGACTCGCTCATTAAGAGCTCCTGCTGGCGGCTTTAGTTACATGGTTACAAATATCACTTCATTCCGTAATTAAAAAGTGTGGGACGCCTGTAATATAGACATGTTTTTTCATCACCTGTGTAACTTAAGATCCCAATGTCCCGAGCGGCGTCCGCTCTTTCTGCTGTGGGCAGTTGCGTGTTCTGGAGCAGTCGACCAGCCTTGTAGATCTTATTCTTGTGGCTTCTGTCTGCTGCTTGCCCACGGGAGGAAAAATAAGGCTTGATGTAATTATCGTAAAATGAGGAGAGGAACCGAATCATGCGGCTGCCTGTCTTGAAACACTTTTCAAAAAGCTTTTTTTCAAAACAGAACGTTGTTTTCATTTCATTCAGCGTGACGTCATCCCGTTAGCACGTTTTTACAGAAGCAGAGGACATTTCCAACAAAACGGTTCTTTTATGGTGCCCACTGGCTTCAGAAACATTCTCCATGTTAAAGCTTGGTCAATTTCATGAAAATGAACTAAAACAGCACAATTACTGGACATTTTGTCATTATGTAATGTCGTTACGGACTGCATGAATAATTTTTGTTGCCATTATTCCCTGAAACTGGACTTACTTTCTAGTTCCCAGCATGCTATGCCATGGACTGGATCATGAAACTGTTTGAAATTATATTGTAATACATGTAATGAGCGACAGCTGTTCTAATGTCAGTGCAGTAACCAGTCTCTTTTGTTTCTTGATCCTCTCATATTGTACATGGTGTAAAAAATGTACCATGCACAGCCATTAAAAACAGCACAATGCCATATCTGATAATTATGTAAAAATAAATTTTATTGCCACTTTCAGCAGAGGAAATACAGTAAACTCAGAAAGAAAATGAACCCGTGAGGGAACATTAGCATTGTGACATCAAGTGAGATCTGCTTTCATTCAAACAGTAGCTAAAGCTATTGCAGCTAAAGCCCTCGACACATACAGTCACGCGCTCACAAAACCATAACAGCTTTCCTGTCATGAAGGACATTCATTTACATTTTAATGAGGTTTGAACAATAAATGCAGTTGAATTTCACCGAGCTTCTGTCTGAGATGAATAAAAGGCAATAAATGTTAATTCAACCTTTTCACTTGATATCTCTGTGCAAAGAATAACGTTCTTGTGTGAGTGGTCACCAATGCCCAGGGTCAAATACTGTAACGGTGGTCATTAGACGAACTCACAAAGCAAGAAATCACAGCCATTCATAGCTGTGACTGAATACAGAAAACAGCAAAAACAAAAGTATTATTTATGAATATCTGTTATAGATAATTCTGATAAATAGAAACCACAAAACGGCCTTAAATATATTGACTTCTGTATCATTATGGCTTTAAGAGTTTGTGGGGTAAATGCCAAATAACATGTTAAGAAACAATCTTACCAAAACATTTCAGTTGTGCTTGTGAGGCATATACTTCAGTAACCTTTCTGAAGTATATAAATTAATGTGCTCCTTTGATAGATTTAAGCCCCTGCTTCCGTACAATCTGCTTTCATTCAAACAGTAGCTACAGCTATTGCAGCTAAAGCCCTCGACACATACAGTCACGCGCTCACAAAACCATAACAACAGCTTTCCTGTCATGAAGGACATTCATTTACATTTTAATGAGGTTTGAACAATAAATGCAGTTGAATTTCACCGAGCTTCTGTCTGAGATGAATAAAAGGCAATAAATGTTAATTCAACCTTTTCACTTGATATCTCTGTGCAAAGAATAACGTTCTTGTGTGAGTGGTCACCAATGCCCAGGGTCAAATACTGTAACGGTGGTCATTAGACGAACTCACAAAGCAAGAAATCACAGCCATTCATAGCTGTGACTGAATACAGAAAACAGCAAAAACAAAAGTATTATTTATGAATATCTGTTATAGATAATTCTGATAAATAGAAACCACAAAACGGCCTTAAATATATTGACTTCTGTATCATTATGGCTTTAAGAGTTTGTGGGGTAAATGCCAAATAACATGTTAAGAAACAATCTTACCAAAACATTTCAGTTGTGCTTGTGAGGCATATACTTCAGTAACCTTTCTGTACTCGGTACATTCCTCGAAATGTGCTTCTTTTGATGGATTTAAGCCCCTGCTTTCGTACAATTCTCAATGTCATAGAAAATATTGCAAAAATAGGTCGGGCGATTTACAAAACTGCGTTTTAATTCCCGCCATAAGCGTAAATTCACATTTGAGAGCTTTAAAGATCAACACAGGGTGTGTAAACGTGTCAAAGCGAGGCAAGCGTTCGGTTAGCAGAGAGCGTTTTCTCTGGTCATGTGCATTAGCATACAGAAAAGGACGATTAGGAAAGGTTCCCTTGAGCACAAATACTCTATAACTCCATGAATACACTGTTAAAAGATGATACTGATAAAACATCTTTTTATATGTAAAATGCCAACTATATATATATAATTTCATAGTGAATAGCCCCTCAATATTACTAAATCCTGACTGTACCTAATCATATTGTGAACAGATATTGAGTACATCATTAAAACAATCTGTTATCAGTATGTAAAAAAAGAGGGTAAAATCAGAATCTTACCATTTATAGTGAAGAGAAATTAAAAAATAAATAAAATAAATTATATTACAGTCACATGACTCAGTAGTACAGTAACAACAGGCACAGAAGCGAGTTCAGATCACAGAGCAAATATACTTCCAGTCTTCATTTACGTAGAAACCAAAAATTCACAGTAATGCATCATGCTTCTCTGAGTGTAAAAGTGCATTTTCAGATACTCTGATGGGCTCCAAACAGCGCTTGTTGTAAGATCCCATGTGCTCAGGCGTTAGTACAGTGTTAATGCAATTGTTCACTACAGGCTCCGTCCATAGAAATATTTTCTCCTGACCACTGAAGGCAAGCGAGCTATGTATAAATCAGCAGTCCACCGTCCACGCCGGGTTTTCAGTAGTCCAGCTGGGTTCGAACAGCACACTTAAAATCTTTCCTTTCCCAGAGGTTACAGAAATCTCACTCTGTCCAGGTAAAAAAAAACTCAAGCGGGGAGCATTAAGACAGTCCCTTATAATCCCTGAAACGGAACGGCACATACAGAGGGGGAAAAAAATCCTAGGACAAAATTTAAATAGGATTTTCTGTTCTATTTACATGCTTCCAACAGTGCAACTGCAATCTGCAAATAACTAACTTTCAATATTAACACTCTTATTGTTCAATCAGCAACAATGACTCATGACCACTGTGACACGAGTAGTATAAATGCAAACATCCTACAGAAAAGGAGACTCTGTGCTGAAGGTCTCGAGATATGGGCCTAAATAGAAGGCCAAGCTTCACTTTTTCCCTTGTTAGCAGGTGATGTGTCTGAAGTGTGCAGGGTCACAGGGGAATAACGAGTCGTTTTTCTAAAATGAAGTGGTAACAGCGTTACCGCGGCGAGTCCCCAGCCGCAAGATCTCCCTCGGTACTGTGTCCAACTGCTCGTATGCCAGCCGCCCATCTTCACCTGAGAACAGAAACACAAACATGCTCTGTAAGACACAGGAAGGCTGGAGTTGTAGTATTTAGGTGATGTTTACAAGCATTGAGACCATGTATAATTTACACAGCATTCGAATTTTTAAGACCTGCACAAATAAAATTGATACTGTATGTCTACAGTGAACAAACCCGTAATCTCAAAATAAATATTATATCCCAGATTCTTTTACTTAGTTAAGTTTGTTGTCATTAAGAGTTGTTTAAGAAATTATTCAGCAAGAACGCATTAAATTGATCAAAAATGACCTGAAAAAGGAATCCTGTAATAAAAAAAATTAAAATATTAAGCAATACAAATATTAAACATTGATAATAATAGTTTGCTGATAAAATAATAGTGTGTTTAAAGAAAGGCAATTAACAGATTGTGCCAATATTAATAAAATCTATATACTGAATGTGGTAAATTTATGTTCTTAGTCTTTCCTTCCCTTTTAATTATAAAAAAGGCTGAAATACTCTGGGACGCTTATTTTGAAATGTCTTTGCTTTCCTATTCCCAGCTGCTCGTTCAAAAAGATGTAGATAAAATAAGCACTCTTAAATCTACATCATATTACAATATAAACACCAAAAAGTAAACATTGTCATAATTTATAATTCATTACATATAATAATAATCACATTAGGCTGTATTGTGATTCCTGTTTTTCCATCCCCAAATTTAAAATCTCTTAATGTTAATTATGACTTTTGTTACACCATTTAATATATCTAATAATTTTTATGACCTTGCATTTGAGAAAACATTATTTAAGACACTTTCTTTCTCTTCTGGAAAAACAGACCAAAAATATTGATAACTTCATCGTATACACATTTTTTGTCTAATACATTGCTGTCTAGAATGGGGTCCAAGTCAAATTTACACTAATTTGCAGAAAAAACATACACTATAAGCATCACTCAACTGACTAATAGTGCAGAGGATGTCATTCGTGTGACTGGATGTTTTACCGAAAGTGAGGAGGGTTTCTATGGCAATATGACGGAGATCTTCATCGGCTGAGTCACACAGTAACACCACAGCATCAATGCTCTCCACAGCCTGAAAATAATCCGAGACAGAGAGGCTTAATGAAAAGTCTTGTAAACAATCACAGATAAGATTTAATCTTCTGTTCAAGTGACGTGGGATCCAAACAATGAGTCAAACTGACCTGCAGGCAGCTCAGAGCGGCACATGCATCTCTTGATCTGTCTGCTTCTGATAAGACTTGTGTGTAACAATCAACAGCCTGTTGAAGACAAACACACATAGACAAGATTAACTACTTGCTCACCTCCTGGTGTCCTCAAACAACTGTACATCTATTTATGCACGTTGCTATGATTCAAATTTGCATTTAATTTATCAATATTCATATTTTATGGTTTCTTATTATTCTTGTTTCTTATTTCTTCATTTATATTATTTCTTATTTTATTACTTGTATCTGATTATATAGTTATAAGATATGCATCTAAGATGCATCATAGTGTTTCACTTTTTCCATCATAGTTTTTATGCATTTTTTTATTTGCATCTTAGAATTTCTATTCACCATTTTTATGCAATAATTGCACAAAATTGCATTAAAATACTACAGTGCCTTGCGAAAGTATTCATACCCCATTCATTTTTTCACATTTTGTTATGTTGCTGCCTTAT
>NW_015544176.1:257772-258169 GCF_001515605.1 Sinocyclocheilus anshuiensis
CATTCTCTTGCTGTGTGCTTAGGGTCATTGTCCTGTTGGAAGGTGACCCTTCGGCCCGGTCTTAGGTTCTGTATGCTCTGGACTGGGTTTTCATTAAGGCTAACTCAATATTTTGGTGCATTGAGCTTATCTTCTACTCTGACGAGTCCCTCGGTCCATGCCGCTGTAAAACAGCCCCATAGCATGAGGCTGCTACCAGCACACTTTACTTTTGGGGTGGTACTCTTCAGGTGATGAGCGGAGCTGGTTTCCTTCAAACACGATGCTTGGAATTGAGGTTCATCAGACCAGAGACTCTGAGCTAAATTTCAGCTGTCCCAGATGCAATGGAATAATTAATTTTTTTTTATTTTTAATACATTTGCAAAGATGTTAAAAACCTGTTTTTTGCTTTACC
>NW_015544176.1:258385-297281 GCF_001515605.1 Sinocyclocheilus anshuiensis
TCAGTATTCAACGTTTTATGTTAAAAACAAAACATTATTTATGCATCTGTAACTGCAGGTTAAATGCATCCATGTCTAAATAAGCTCTTTTTCTCTTCTCCCACTCCCCCCTCCCAAATACACACACACAGTCACTTTAATCAGTCTAAATAAGCTCTTTTTCTCTTCTCCCACTCCCCCCTCCCAAATACACACACACAGTCACTTTAATCAGTCTAAATAAGCTCTTTTTCTCTTCTCCCACTCCCCCCTCCCAAATACACACACACAGTCACTTTAATCAGTCTAAATAAGCTCTTTTTCTCTTCTCCCACTCCCCCCTCCCAAATACACACACACAGTCACTTTAATCAGTCTAAATAAGCTCTTTTTGCACTACAAATCATTATATCTGCACTGTTGTTTACTTCACTGGTTTGCACTCTATCTGCCGTGTGCTGCTTTATATATATATATTTTATTTAAATTTTTTTTATTTATTTATTTTTTTTACATTTTACCTTATTTGTATATTTGTATAGTTGTATTTTATATTTAATCTGTATATCTGTATTTATGTTCTACTGTTAGTGTTATCTGTATGCACCAAGGGTCTGAGAGTAACGCAATTTCAATTCTCTGTGTGTATGTGCTGTACATGTGGAAGAATTGACAATAAAGCAGACTTGACTTGACTTGACTTGAATGCTCCTGAGCTAAATTTCAGCTGTCCCAGATGCAATGGAATAATTAATTTTTTTTTATTTTTAATACATTTGCAAAGATGTTAAAAACCTGTTTTTTGCTTTACCATTATGGTGTATGGAGTGTAAATTGATGTGGGAAAAAAGTAATTTAAAGCAGTTTAACATAAGGCAGCAACTTCATTCAAAAAAATGAAGGGGTATGAATATTTTCGCAAGGCACTGTATACCAAGTCTGGGGTCATTACAGTTTTATTTAGCAAGGATGCATTAAATTGATAAAAAGACGGTACAGACATTTATAATGCTACCAAAGGTTTCTATTTTAAATAAAATGCTGTTTTTCTGAATTTTCTATTCATCGATCCTGAATCCTGATTTAAAATAAAAATTAAATTCATGGTTTCCACAAAAATATTAAGCAGCTCTGCTGTTTTCAACATTGACTAAATCAGCATATTAGAATGATTTCTGAAGGATCATGTGACACTGAAGACTGGAGTAATGGCTGCTATAAATTCAGCTTTGACATCACAGGAATAAATTACATTTTAAAATATATTAAAATAGAAAACTGTTATTTTAAATTGTAAAACTATTTCACAATATTATTGTTTATACTGTATTGATCAAATAAATGCAGCCTCAGAGAACATAAAAGACCTTTTTCAAAAGCATTAAAAAAAATCTTACCAACCTCAAACTTTTGAATGTTAGTTTATGTCGATTTAAACCCGGCTATAGACCAATCCATTAATCAACTCCACCATAGCCAACCATGGGCTGTACAAGCCAGGTAAAAGACTGACCTTTGACCTGAAGGGCTTGTGTGAGGCAGCAGAGGAGAGGAAGGCTGTGGCGGCCTTCATCACGTCAGGATCATCAGAGGTCAACAGCGCTGCCACGGCCCAGAGGGTTTGAGGACGGGGCTGGAGACACATGACGGACACTTCCTGCAGCTCCTTCACACAGCGTTCTGTATCCACACAGCTCAGGGCTTCTTCAAGCATGACTGGTTTAGACACAAAAAATAAATATTAAACTATGCAAAAACTGTGCTAATAATCTATAAAGCTTTAAACTCATTATTCGTTATTATTCAATAAAAGCGTCTTACCCTCTTTGGCTAAATCCAGCAGGTGTCGCTCCATGTCCGTGATATCGTGTTCAACAGTGTAGTGGTAAAACTGAAACACGGTGATGACATCCTGTGCCAGAGATGACGGTGAAGGACACCAGGATGAGGCCAGCTCGCTCCTGTCCATCATCTCGTTCACCACCATCCTGATCACTGGACACACATGCAGATGAACGCTGGTGTTACATTCACTGCTGATGTTTCCCCCTGCAGATTAATATTGTTGTTATTGTCACTACCTGAGTCAGGAGAGTGAGGCAGAATCTGTTGCAGTGGTAAGGCAAAGCTGAGATGCATGTGCTTCAGCACTCGGTCCAGTGTAGTATGGAACAGACCACCACTGCAGTCGGACCACAGAGACATCAGCGCCTGACGCTCCACCAGCCCAGGCAGCACTGTTTAGGGAACCAAGAGAGGTTATTTCACTTCAAACACAACTTTTAACAGCACCTTACTAATGAATTAAGAAATTTTATTGGTCATAAATATTTATTGGATGGTATGAAATTGTATTTCACTATTTATAACTGCAGGTCAGTTTGTCACTTGTATTATAATTCCTTGGTTTAACAAAAAACTCAGGACAGATTCTGATTTTGTTCCTCATATTTTCATTTGGTGGCTTAGTTTATGCAATACCACACATACATGTCATCACATATTTGAAAAAAAACAATTACTTCAAAAAAATATTTTAAAATGTATTATGTATTAAATGTATGAAAAGTATGTATTATTACTATAGTAAACTATATAGATTTTTATAATTTAATAAAATATTGTTTAGCAAATAATAACAGTTAATATTATTATTATTATATAGTTTTTTTTAACACCATATACTGTAAGGTCTTTTCCCTATATCCTCATGCTAAAATTGACTGTAAATCTATATTTTAAAGCTGATTTTTTTTCCTGGGAGTGTTTGCAATCCTGAAAATAAATGTACAATAGCAAATTTTCTATAGTTAGGTAAACATTTGTCTGTTTTTGCTTTGAAAAATTGTTACTCACGTCATTGAGTGTCAGATTATAATTTTTGCTATTTCATTTCAAGTTCGTAATATTGTTGAGGCTAAAAAAAGAAAAAACGATTTCAATAACTTTCTAAACTGATTATTACTTGCACTTGGCGAGTGTTAATTTTAGACCCTGATTACTGCTATAATAATTAAGTGCTATAATAATGTTCTAGCAGAAATGTCTTTTGCACTAGTGTACCCATTCTGTCAGAGCAAAAATATACACTTTAATAAAATAAATATTATGCTTAAACAGCTAAAAATCTTTAAAAAAGTTTTGAAGTACATGTGAGAAGTCACCGTAACATCATAATTTTTCCACAAGGACTAGTAAATATTAACACTTGAGATATACTCACCATCAGACACTAAAATGCAGCTGCCCGGTCTGTCAAAGTTTTTCTCACTGAGCTCCTCCAACAGAAGTGTTTGAATTGTTAGTTTGTACAGGTATGTCATGTGCTGCGACTGGCTTCCTCCTGTGGTCAACAACTGCATCCCATACATAGAGAAACTTCAGCATTTTATATTAAATAAACACACACACAATCTGTTTATGCCGTAAATGTGCTGTCGACTGACCATGTTCGGTGTAACAAACAAATAAAAATCACACTATTGTGGAATCTGTTGTAATGTTGTAAAGGTGGAAAAACAGAATCACCTGAATGAGATGATTGCAGTATTGTAGATGAACAACGATGGCCACGTCTAGGTTCTCGTTTCCTGTGGTGAGAGGCAACGGGCTGCCGGCCACACTGTTCCCCACACCAGTGTCCTCTGTGAGGGCTTCACTCAGGTGGCCTCTTGCTTCTGGATGTTGGCCTGACCTGTTGAACGTGCAAGATACACTGTCACCACCAGAGGGCGCTACATAAATACAACTACTGAGGCCATGTAGTCAAGTTCCTCAGAGAAACCTGATCACCGAAGGGTGTAATGTCCAACTCACCCGATTCTCTCTGACTCCATGTCAAAGAAGACAGCGCGTGAGAGGGTGGCAGCATCATCTCCTGTGTCATCGTCATCGAAGTCAGAGGTGTTGAGGAAGTCGAAACTTTCCAGAGCGCTCTCCACTGTCAAACTGAGGCTTGATGAACGGCTCCTATGGGCAGGTACCCGACACTGAGGAGAGACAACAACCTTCATTTAAGACTGAGATCAGAAGAGTCAAGTCGAAGATAAGACAGAGACCTGAAGAGGGTCTGAACGATTCAGACAGTGTAAGGTTTTTTGTAAGTTTTTGCATTCCACTTCGCTGTTTTTCAATTGTTTTTCTAAGTCTTCTGCAGAGTCTTGCACATGACAGGACGTTCTAAAAACGTAATGCTCAAAGTTAAAAAAAAAAAAAACACTTCTCTTTTTTTTTTTATTACACTGCCCCACGTCTCTTCTTTTTAAACACAAAAACATGTTTTATGTGAAAGGCCCCTAAACATGCCTTCTTTTGTGGTGAAAGAAGCCTGGTTTGTATCATGCAAATCTCCGCCAATGCAAAAACATAAGCTCCGGTGAGAAGTGACGAACGTGGAAGCGCAGAGGAGAGAGCAAAACAAAACACCGGTCACGAATTAGAAGTACAAAATGAGGATCATTTCTATATCCTCCTGAGACCCAGCTATGGAGTTTTTGCCTCTGTAGTGGACATTATATTTTAGTGAATTTCTCTGAGACCTCACATGTCACAGTTGTAAGTCTGGATGTCCTGTACAGAGCACATTCAGGGCTTTTCAGAGATACCAAATGATTGGATGTTTCACCATGACCACTCCCTCTCCTTGGTTTTTAAAAATGGCTGACATTAATTTAGTGATACAATTGTACATCCTTGTGGAAATATGATAATATTTTGTAATTATAATTTAAATCTGATTAATTTTAAAATTGTTTGTCATAAATCAACATCTCAGGAAAATGTTATGGGGTTGACTAAAATATGACTGCCTGTTATGAAACAGGACATAATTTCATACATGTCCACTGTAGAGGACACCAGGACTAAAAGCATGTTTATTATACATTTTGGGAGACAAAAGAATTGAATAGGAAAACAAATTATATATCAATATTCTTATGAAATATTAGATATTATTATGAAAATCTGGCCAATTACTACTCCCATTATTACACTTCTTTTTTCAACATGCTGTCCCAACAGCACTTTAATATGCAAATTAGATAGTAGTCAATTAGATTAGCTAGTCACGAGACTAGCATATTTTCACCAGAGCTTACGCTACACCTACATCATCCGCTGGAACGCCACTCTCTCATGAACACACGTACGACTGTTAGCAGAAGCTAGAGATCACGGCTTATAAAGTTTTAAATATGGATATTTTTCTTACACAAAAGCATTGCTTCGCTTCAGGAGGCCTTTATTAACCCTCCTGAGCTGTGTGGGACACTTTTTATGATGGATGGATGCACTTTTTTAGGCTTCAAAATCTCACCGGTGAACTATCCTTTTAACAACCGTTTAAAAAGTATGTTCTATATAGTATGAATGTGTGTAGAATGAATTTAATCCAAACATACTACATTCGTCATGTCGTCATTGTCATGCGACCTACCAGCGTCAGTTGCGTTGCTTCACTGCCATTCACAACTTGGATAGCAAAGTGTCAATCAGATGCACACTTCAGAACCAGAAATAGTAGGTCATCCAGAGACTTTTGGCATACTGTTTTATGAATACTGTGAATTTGGACATACTATGTTCACATACTGTTTTTTGCCTACAATATAGTAGGGAAGTATTCGATTTCGGATGCATCCTTGGTCTCAACACAAATGCTCCTGAATGCATGACAAGACTAATACCACGAAAATATGGTCTTGGATTTGGATTCAAGGTGGACTCAGTAGATTATCTGAACCCTAGACCGCCTTTTTCCAACTAACTGTCATTCTTTGGTACCTAAGTTCATGCTAATCAAATGAACCAAGCTTCATGATCAAACAAACTCAGGTCTGCATCAAAATGTCAACAGTAACTCTTCTAATTGAAGACCACAGAGAACTCATTCACCTTAAGCAGGTCTTCGAGTCTCATGACCTCCTGCTCCAAGTCCTGCAGCTCCCCGCAGCACTGGCCCAAGCTCTCCAGCCGCAGGAGCAGGGACTGAATGGCTTCCTCCAGGCTGCTCTCCTGGAAGGTCCTGCTGCTCTCTCCAGACCAGCTCACAGCGCCGGCCTCGGGCAGCATGTCAGAGGAGGTGAGCCTCCTCACCAGTTGCCTGGTCAGACTGCCTTCCTCCCCGTCTAGCTCCACTGGCTTCAGCTCCAGGGCTTCGTCAGACACATTGGGCTCCAAGAACACCACATCCTCAAGTCCCACCACAGACAGCTGACTCTCGGAGCACAGCGAGGGGGCCGCCGAGCCTGTGCCGTGCCCCTGGACCTCAGCCTGGTCCCATTCCAGGTCTGGATCGCTGGCACTGACACTTCCGCAGTCTTCCTCCACACACTCCTCCTCAACCGGCTGCTCCTCAGAGGCTGGAGCTGGTTCAGAGGTAAGGTCCATCTCAGGGGGCGTGACGGTGATCTCAGGGTTTGACTGGATGGGGGCGGGGCTTGAGGTGGGCGTGTCAGAGAAGGTGAAGGACAGACGCTTGCATTCGGCCACACCGCAGCCTCCGTTCTCAAAGACATCATCTGGTAAAGTGGACTGTGTGATGGAAAGAGAAAGAAAGTATGGTAAATACGGCTCCCTGATGCCATTTATTCTTATCAGCACTACTATCTATATATAATTTTAGTTATCTAAAGATACAAACAATATTTTCTGTCCACATGTCCAGAACAATAAAGAGCAGCAGAACAATTAAAGACTTCCACTAAATGGTTTAACACAGGGATTCCCAAATGTTTTGTCAGCCAAATCTATTTGACCTAAAACACCGACCTGAAGTAACCCCTAAGATTTTAAGTTCATATTTCTATATTTTAACAACACATATGCATGTTTACATTTCTCCATTAAATGCACTACTGTCCAAAAGCTTGAGTAATTTTTTTCTTGAAATGAAATTGATAGAAAAGATGCATTCGATTGATCAAATATGACAGTAAAGACATTGTTACAAAAGATTTCAAATGCTGTTCTTTTAAACTTTCTATTCATCAGAGAACCCTGATAAAAAACCAGCTCAACTGATGTTTCTTGAGCAGTAAATCAGCACATTAGAATGATTTCTGAAGGATCGTGTGACACTGAAGACTGGAGTAATGATGCTGAAAATTCAGCTTTGATCACAGCAATAAATTACATTTTAAAATATATTCAAATATAATTTTTTTTTGATCAAATGCAGTCTTGATGAGTATAAGAGACTTCTTGCAAAAGCTTTTGAACATTAGTGTATATTCTGTAATAAAATATTTAATCATGTTTATTTTTAAATGAAATAAAATAGCTTTTCATCAACTCAGGAACCCCCAGCAGTTCCTTCATTTGGGAAACCCTGGTTTAACAAATCCAAATGTTCTTTCCAGGAAGCTGTGGTGGGACATCCCACAGTCTATTCATTGACCATCAGATACCTACTGCACATAAAACTGGAAAGCAATTGTGAAAACTACAACAACCTTTGTTTAAAATAAACTGGGTTGATATTTTTGTGCACATGCGATTTGTCAAGTTTACATGTGAGTGCCTTAAACATGTAACTTCACATGTCAGTAAGATGGTCTATTTCATTGTACAGTAGGTAGGGGGTTTTTGGTCAGATTTTCATTTACTGTAATTGAGCAACAATTTCTATATGCTCCTGTGGATAAAATTAGTCGATATTTTAAGTCCATCTTCCTGGGAAAAAAAAATGTCAAAGCTAACATGAACTCACTCTCTCTTCTTTGTTAGGACTCCCCCACAGTGGAATTATCCACACAAAAGCTAATATGAACTAAAAGCCACAATTTTTATTTCATGGGGTCTTTAAATATCTAATATCATAGTTTGAAAACGTGTATGTGTGAATTTGAGTGAGAAGAAACGTGTGTTTATTGTGTGAAAAATCAGAGTTAAAGCAGAAAACGCAAGCAAAGAAAAGAGCCACACAGATGTTCACTCAGAAGGGCAGGGCACACAGTGACCTGACTCACGTAGACTTCCAGACTGGACCTTGAACGAGGTCTCAGTGCAGCCAGATCGCCAAAAGAGCGACTGCGCCTGAGTTTCTCTAGGAGCGTCTCTCTGAGCCTGTGCAAGAACGAGAGACGCTGCTCCTCCCACCGCCGAGGATGCCACTTCTTTGCCATCGACACACGCACACACAACAACCACGATGCACATGGTGCCACAGGGTGAATACAATTCATTAGACACAACAGCACAGACTAAACATGAACATTCACACACAAGATGCAAGTGCTTTCATATTCAAACACAAATATATACAATATATTCATATAAACACAAAATAATAAACACTGAACCCAGAACAGCTAGCCGGAATCAGTAGTGTTATATTTAGTTAAGTATTCAGCTGTTGAAATGTGACAGTGTGATCTAACACCTGATTTCGAAACCTCAATATCCTGTTCGATACTGTATGTACACCCTAGTGAAAAACACGTGCGCTTTACTGTATTGAATGTGCACTTCAAATATGATAATTATACTATAAAAAACTGTAATTGCAGATAATATAATATTAATTAAATAAAAGGCCACTTAAGTCTATTTAAGGAGAGTTTACACTTTCATGACTACGTTTCTTAACACGCGTAAGTATACTTTTAAAAAGTGCCCTCTGTAATAATGTTAAGTAAAAAGTTTTACTTTAAAAGTTGTTTTGATATTACATCTAAAGTTAGTAGTATTTTAGTATGTTAAATGTTTTAAATAGCAAATTTATCATTACAAATGTGTAATTACAAATATACTTAAATACATACAGGTTTCTATTAAAATGACATCAAAGTATATTATAGTTTACCATAAATGCTTATCAGTACATCAACAGCACACTTTAAAGATGACATGTTCTAGGTAATTATGAAATTTCATATAAAGTTGCATTTAATATACATTTAAACTATAATACGTTTTAATTTCATTTTAAACAATATGCAGTTAAGTGTCTGAAAACATTTAGTTCACACTTAAGTATATTTTTTATTTCTGTAATATGTACTCATTTTAAAAGTGTGCTAAAGTGCACTTCTTTTTCACAAGGCCAGGATTTAAGTGCATAATGTTGCAGCTGCAAATCAAGCTTATGGGTTTAGCATGGTGATGGAAGCAGGACTTTAAACAGAACTGAGAGGATTTTTCAGAAGTGGACTCACAAAGAAAGACGTGTCCTGGAAAGTGGGCGTCTCGGGTGTGCCTTGGCTGTACACTGAAACTCGTCTCTGAAGGGCGGTGGCTTTACTCACGTTTCCTGAGGACAGTGTCAGATCCTCCACGTCAAACGGACTGTAAAACAGACATACATTCATGTACAGCAATCTAATATCATACAAAAGTATTTTTAATGAAAGAAAACACAAAAATGATAGAAATGATTTAAATCTTGTTAAAACAACTGTGTAAGCCCCATTAAATGTTAGGCAGAAGTAATTCAGTGTGACTTCCTTGACTGTCCTGAAGAGGGCATTGTATATCATATCATCACTTTCAATCGCTGTGACTAAATTCACTGAAGCGCCACACTTCTTATCTTGTTTTATTAGATAATGTCACTTACAACCAGGCGACCTCCAGGTTAAGTTTAATGGTTCCCAGATCGTTGACGTCTACAGCTACCACCTGAGGCATAGCGGTGAACAGGTCCTTGGTTTCACAGATCACACTACCCACTAAGATGTGAGTGGCCAGCCCCTTTAACTCTGTCACCTAGGAGAATAAAGGTAAGAATTGAGAAATGTCAATTGAGAAATGTTTAATTCAAGATAAATGCATAGCTTTCTTCATAAGAATATGTTTTTCTTGCATTCATCAAGGTTGTAACCAAATATTCAAGATTGAGGGGACGAAATGTAAAATTTTAGGAATCAGTGTTGATCAATATTGAGGGGACGTGTCTTTTCGAATGTCTTTGGTGGTTACAGCCCAGTCTGTCATTGTCAGAATTAGTCACATTGTTACACTGGGACTCTTTCATGGAAGAGTGTGTGGACTGGAGCCCACCTTGATGTTGATGAGGTCTGTAACGAGGGGCATGAAGATCATCTCCTCTCCATCCCAACTCTGCTTGGAGTTCGTTTCGATCTTCCCCTTCAGTTTCCACCGCTGTCGGCCGTATCTCATGAAAATCTGCCAGAAAAAGAAAGAGAGAGGCAAAAAGAACTAAAAATGTCAGAATTAGGAAAAAGCTGCCAACACAAGTTCACATAATTGTTAATAGAGCAGTAAAGCAATGGGAGTTTTCAGTGTTTAGTTTTATACAGCCTTACAAAATCTAATTGGGTTTGGTGGGTGTATGTACTTGTGGATCAGAAGAGAAAACGCTGCTGGGAGAGCTGTGATTGCGAATGAACTGGATGTACTTGGCAGAACAGCGAGCAATTAATATAAGCATTTAGTAATTTGATTGAGGACAGATGCATCTGGCTTTATTACAGAAAAAATGCATGAAAATCAGTATGTTCTGGTTTTTCAAACAACTCACCTCATACTGATCGCCGGGACAAAGCCTGGCAAAACCAGCCAATCCTGAGACAAGAAGCAAAGGAGTTGAAAAGTTTGAAATACAACTAATATTTTATAGATTTTTTCAACATTTTGGTGCAAAAATCCTGTACCTTTCATTTTGATATGAAACTCCCCCAAAAGGTTCTCCAGTTCAGCCTCAAAAGTGCTCATGTTCTGAGATGGGAACACATTGAATATGAATGACAGATCAAATGAGATATTAAATTGGCCATAAACATTACTTATGTTATATAATATATATATAATATAACTTACTGAACTATTTTTTACTAAACAGTAATCTGCATTATAGTTATTTAATAAATAAAAACGGGCATATTTATTATTATATTTAATCATAATAAATATATATTTATAATTATTACATATTTATAATTATTATTATAAAGGATATATTTATTATATATAATGTCATTATTGTGGGCAGTTTGTTTGCATATGTTATATGCAATTCTAATTATAGTAAATAAATATAACTAGCAAAAGTTTGAAACAAATCGTGTTTTTAGTTGTTTATAACAAGAAATATTTAATATACATTAACGTTTACCGTTTTTACCATTTGTTTTTGAAAGAAGTCTTTAATGCTCAGCAAGGCTGCATTTATTTGATCAAAATACAGTAAAAACAATAAAATTGTGAAATATTATTTACAATTTAATTTTATTCATATTTTATTTTATTCACTATTTAATTTTATTCTTATTATTAATTTTGAAAAGAGGTGTGCTGTTTTATGTTTTTGTGGAAAGTGCTACATTTTTTTCAGGATATGTCTTATGTAAATGCCCTCTCAGAAACAGGTGAACCCGAAACTAGCCTAATTACACAGTCCAATTAGTCGATTAGTCATTCGGGTCAATCCACACTCTAGTTGATTTTAAAATATGCACTCTATGTGTGAACATAGTCCGAAAACTGGTCAGACAAACAAACATTAATAATGTACCTCTGTATACTCTTTGTATCTGCGGTTGACCTCCGCCAGGCTCACACGTGTGCCTTTAGTGGAGGGTGAAGCAGTGAAGGCCTGTTTCATCTTACTGGCGCCATCACGCAACCTACTCTGAATACAAAAGCCCTCGTACAGCTCGTCGACCTGTAAAAACACACACACACACACACACACACACACACCGCATTGGCACACAGGCTTATATTACACAAAAGCAGCACTGAACACGCTCACGCATGCTAACGCTCACTAAAGATTGCATAAACGCTAGCTTTGATGTCTAAAGTGGTAGCATACATCATTACAGAGCCCTGGGGGACCCCATTCAGCACAGAAACGTGGCTTTTACAATCTACTGTAACGTTCTGTCAGCACAATAGAGCGGCGTACTGTACAGAGTGTTGAAAAATGAATTTGAACACTTCAAAAGCAAACACAAAATGATGCGGCTCAACAGCCCTGGGGACAATAGTAATGCCATACTTCTGTGACAGACGAGCATGTCGGAGCCACGGCCTTTATCATGGAAATGCACATTTAGCACATTCACAACTCAGTGAACACTGGCCGGCTCAAATTAGCTATGCTAATCCTACCAGCACTGAAGAGAGAGTGATTGAGGGGGATGGAGAGATAGCAAGAGGGGCAAACGAGGATGCGGAGATGGACCGCAAGCGACAGAAATAAGTGAGCCGAAAGGGCCAGCAAGAAGAGAATGATGGGGGAGAGAAAATAGAGTAGGCAGGAAGAGGGATGGACACTGGAGCTAAACGAGATTCCGCAGTGACTTCCTGTGATGCAGTGTTTCCTGTATCGCTGCTGAATCTGTAGTGTCAAAATTATACATGTATTAAGGATGTGTTAATGTGTTATGTTTATGCCATTAAGCCATTGCGATGGACTGTTTTAATAAACTGTTTTAAGCCATTAAAACTGTTTCCTTTAGAGCTGACTTGAACTGATTGTTCCTAGTGGAGCATCTGTTTGTTAGCTAATGAGAGCCTCTTTAACGGTCATTTCTTTATAAAACAAACCAGACTACAGTTCAAAAGTGTAGAGTCTTTTTAATGTTCCTAAAATAACTCTTCTGCTCACCAAGCCTGCATTTATTTGATCAAATATACATTAAAAACAAGAATATTGTGAAATATTATATTTATTTAATTCTATTTATATATTTTTATATATGTTATATAATTCTATTTATTTAATATATATATATATATATATATATATATATCTGTTATTTATTCCGGTGATGCAAAGCTGAATTTGTATTGAGTTCCAGTGCATTTTGATTCAGTTTCTGTAAATACGGAACACAGAATATGTTTTTGTGGTAATGAGATGAGTGCTCATTACCACAATTGTTTCCTGAGTGTTAACAAGCACAATGACTGCAATATACTGTATATATGCGCATTGTATGTCACTGTGTTTATGCCTTATTTACTGACTAAAAAAAAACAACAACAACAAACAATGCAATGTACTATCCAATTTGCTAACAAAATGCTTGCCTGGCAAAGCAGTTTTAATCATTGTTCTGAATCATGGATTGAATCAATCTGACATCTCAGGAATCAGCTCAGATGACTCGCTCGCTCACTAAATGACATTATTATTAATGTCTGATTCAACACAAGCAGTTACTGTTACTGAGAGCAATGTTCAAAATAGGTACATTTAAGTAAGTAAGATTATTGAAACTTAAATCAGCTTATACCAAGTACAAGTTAATAGTGTAGAATGGAGCTTTAGAGTTTTGTTATAGTGGTATTTTAATCAAAAACAATTTTATGTTAGAAGAAATTGAATTGTTAATGTTTATCAAAATGTTAGAAGCATTTTCAAGTTTGCCCTACAGAGCGCCGTTCTGCGAGGAAGTCTGTACAAAGATTTCCTCCATAACATACAGATTGGCCTCTTACAGAAGAAAACAAAACATGTCAGGATACTAAATCAAAAGGAAATATTCAAACACACGCAGCAAAGGGACGTGAAATATTGATGCGGGGCTTTTTGAAGTCTCTCATTAAGGGGAAAGGGTGAGAAACAGGACAATCTAACCCAATTAGTGTGTGTGGATGGGGTATATTAACTGTGCATATGATGGATGTGCATGTGTGTGCTATGATGTGTGGGGGTTGTTCATGATAAACGACATACATTAGACAGACAGTTAGCTGTGCGCATATGGGGATAGAGTGTCTGGACGGTGGTCCTGTGGGTTTAATTACACTGGGAGGAAAGACCCCACCCAAGTCTGGAGAACTGCACCGCGTACCACACACATACACATGCGTACTGTCACCAATCGCAGCCCTAATGTGATACACAGCTGCCTGTTTATTTGGCTCCGTAAAACCCCTTGTCTGACTCCTCTCATCTGCCACAGCAGCATGGGAAATGAATCACCATAACCGCCCCCAGCCCGGTCCATTCTGGCTGTTGGGTGGGGTCTGATGGGTGAATTTTTATGAGCTGCATTTTGACAATAAATAAGCCTTTGGAAAAACACAGTTTTTCTTAACTATAGCTATCAGCTCAGTGTCTAATTTAAATGAATTTTCCAAACAAAGAAAACATTCTGTAAACAGGGACTTTGAAGCTCAAACAAGAACATAAAGCACCATAAAGGTACCATGAAATAGTGATTTTGTGCCTCGTTGGGATGGCACCACAAGGCGTCGTTCACTTTTTAGAACGCAAGCTTCTGGAGGGCGCATAAGTCTGAACTAGCGAGTTTAGGTATATTGGTGCAGAGCCAGTGGTTGTCTTATAGGCAAACATCAGTACTTTGAATTTAATGCAAGCGGCTATTGGCAGCCAGTGCAAACTGATGAAGAGAGGTGTGATGTGGGCTTTCTTCTTTCTTCTTCTTCTTTTGTGTTCCAAAGATAAATGAAAGTCTTATGGGTTTGGAACAACATGAGGGTGAGTAAATGACAACAGGATTTTGAACTAACCCTTTAAGTCATTATTCACTAAAAGCATTTCCTTCAACAAATCTCACTGGCACCACTGAATATTCATTCATGCTGCAACACAACTGATCATGTGACAACGTATGAGCCAGAACCAATCATTCTTATCATAGTGAGTGCATATTTGAAGATGTATGAATATTCGATTGTAAATTAGATTTGAGGGCTCAAGTGTTATGTCATCTGCAGGATGCTCACACAAATGTCATCCAAATTTACCAAAGGTATCCACGGAATAAGTCTAAACAGGAGTGACTTGTGACTAACAGGATGGTGTGCCGCTCAGGTTAGCTGTGGCTGTCAGCAGAGGGTTTGGCAGAGCTTTGTGTTTGTTTGATACGGACACAGCAGAAAAGAAGCATTGAGCCATTACAGTCGGCTGATACTCAGCCAGATTGATATTGTCTCTAGTATTTTTAGTTGTCAGTTCATTCAGCAGTAAACTAAACTAAAGTTCAGCTTATTGCATTTAATATAAATTAACATTCAATTAAGTGTATAAAAACATTCACACTTCAGATTATTAAAGTACATTATTTCCATAATAAGTACTCTCTTTAAAAGTATGCTAAAGTGCTTCTTTTTCACAAGGATACACAGTACACGCGTTTTAGAAAATTATAATATAATAAAATATAATGTGAGAGTGTATTGGTGGTGTGGTGTGTAGAAGTATGTTGGTGTGGAAGATGATGCATCTGACGCAAACTGAGTGACACACACCCAAATATGCATTTCTGCAAACAGTCCTTCCCGCTGGGAATGCGTTTGATCTACTTGGGCATGACTTCTTTTTGGTTGACAGCAGAGGTCCAAGGCGCGACTCAACCCAGCCATGTATGCGTGTGAGCAGCTGTTTGTCAGCCCTCTGTCCATCGCAAGTGCGGGGTTTCGGATTAGGCCTACTGAGTCAAATAACAAGCCAAGAATACACAGCTGGTCCACACACACCACAAAAACAACAGAAGGAACGAGACCAAGAGTGGACACATACATGGCATATTAATATGTATCACTGTACAATGAGGATTTTTTAAATGGACGAGGTGGAAAAATCCTCTTAAGTTACAGGCATGTATCAGCTGTGATCAGAGGATTTAGACCCCTACTCAGGGGGGATGCCAGACTCACTAATCAGAGATTAAACCTACAATAATTCACGCACATCAAACATCTTTGAGGTCCAAAGCCAGATCATAAACTGCAAGCTGAGGCCTTTTGAAACTTCCTGTTCGTGTTGCCTAACTTCCTATGGGCAAGCAGGACAACTAGGGTTGTTATAAAGTTGATTTTTAAAAGCACAAACCTCTGCCGAGAGTCTGAGGCTGAGTTATCTATGTACTTTCTGTGAGAGAGACACATAAAATAATGATATAATTATAGACATTAGTTTTCCCACAGCCATTGCTGGACTCTTTACTCACAGCTCTCACAGACCAATGTGCTGGATATTATGTGCTGATGTCTTTCAACAGAGGCTATGGAACTAAAATAGTCACAGACACTGCCTGCTTTACAAGAGAAAAAAAAGGAGACGACTCAACCTATTAGGAATTAACTTTGTGGAGAGGGTTGCTGTGCTCTAGCATGCTAACAGACTAACAGTAATTGTTGACTGTCAACACGTTTAAACCCTCTTTGAGAAGTTGCGCATCTGAATTCATCCCTGAATTCAACCAGCCCTGCTCCTGTAACAAATCCTCCTCCTCCAACAATAAATATCAAGACTTTTACTGCCAGACCTTAAATTAATGTGGATAGCAACATGGCCCGTATAATTTGATCTTAGAAAAATTTTATAAAAAAAAAAGATTTCAATGAGAAATTGGAAGTTCATTCTAAAATTCACACTGAAATTATGATTGCAGGAATCATGTAGTGATGGTAAGCCTGATTCTATTCTGTGAACCGGTTCAAAAAAACAATTCACCTTTTCATCATGTGTCATTGTGTAATAACGTCATTAATATGTAATGTAATGTAATATAGTATAATATAATATAATATTATATTGTGTTCAGTTCACCAGTTCCTTTAGGTCATCATGTTATGGCATCATTGATATGCAATGCTATCACGCTATTTATTAAATGAAATAATAATAATAATAATAATAATGTTACTTAATATAACTAGATGTGCTATGCATATTTCCAGTATGTTATTGAAGAAAAGTCCATGTGAATTTTTCCAAAGATTTAGTCTAATTTGTTGAACTGGTTTAACAGTTCACTAAAAAGAACCGGTTCAAAAGAATGATTTCTTCACGAACCTGACATCACTATTATGTTGGCAAATCTGAACAAGTGTTATGATCTCTTCTGAAGCTTCAGCGAAGATACATATGAGATTACTAGGGTCTTTACCTAGTAAGTAGGAGTCCATTTGCTCTATATTTATTCAGCCTGAGAGAAATAGTTGAGGTATTAAAGAGAACTCATTTGTGATCCATGCGATCTAAATAGCTCAAATCAGCTTTGAACATAAACTTTCCCTTTTTGTTTCACCAAAATCATAAAGAAAATGCATTTCCCTCCTATTTAGACATGCACATGCTCATTATCACCCTGGATTGAGCCATCGGAGGTTTGTTTGTCACTCAAGGGAATTGCTTTGACCTAGATCCAGTGGCAACCATAAACAGCATAAAACACAGGGGGAAACAAAACACTTCTGTAAGTCACACACAAAATGTTCTTCATAAGGGCGGAAACAAAATAATAATGATTGAATTGATTTTTTGAGATCTGTATACTACCGCACAGTTCAGAGTGTTCCAGTGAGCTAGCAGAATGCGGGGCTAATTTCAAGTGCGTAGGGCTAATTTGAGCTATGAATTGCTCTTCAACAGCCTCAAAGCTCCTATCGTCAGGTTGCCATGGCTACTTCGGGACTAGACGTGCTGCTGAGTTGCCCATCAGTACTGTAGTTTACAGCAGACACCCACCTGTAATGTCACTAAAACACACTGCAAGAAGAAGGGGACACAGCAGGACTCCAGACACTGGAGAATGTCAAACCAGGAGACTCGAAATGAGTCAGGACATTCATTAGAAACAAGCGCAGGGTGCGAACTACGGGGGAGCTAGGGGGAGCTCGGCTCCCAAACACTGAACAAGCGCTCTCAGAAAAGAACTATTTTCACTTGTTGTACTGCCTTCACTTTTTACAATCTATAAAATAGACAACGAAAAGCACACACACACATATATATATATATATATATATATATTAAAATGACATGAACTTCACCTTGCTGATGTGGAACTCCAGTCGTCGCATGTAACGCTCTATGGTCTTCATTTGCTAGGAAGCAAGAAGAGAAAATGTCAAAAAGCAAAGTTATTCACTGAAAGAGAAAAGACCAAACAGAAAAAAGTTTTTCACACAGGGATGAATCTAGGCTCAGAGTCCCTAATTTTCAACACGGCTGACACCAGCGGCAATTAGAGTGGCGCAATAACGGATCACTGCTGCACAAATGCAGCACATCATTCGAATGAAGCATATGTTTCTGACTTCAAACTTCTTAGAAAGGTTAATACAGGTCACCTCAGTCAGGTTAAGAAGCATTAGTGTGTTTAGGGACCCTACCTTGTCCAGATCATACAGCACACCCTGAAGAAGAAAGAAAGATATGTGAAATCAGTGGAAATGCTACAAAAATCAACATTTTATTATTAAAAAATTGATATTTGGACAAAAACCCTGCTGAAAAGACCATCTTAGACCAGCATGAAATCCATGATGGTCCAGGCTGGTTTACGCCGTTTAATGCTGGTCAAGCTGGTGGATCAATATAGCCATGCTGGCAACAAAACAAACAAACCGATGAAGTACTGAAAATACTTGATCAGGGATTTCTTGCTTCTTTTAGCAAATAAAGTCTGACACCAGCACACCAGCATCCAACTAAAGCATATGCTGCACTGCAATTAATGACTTCTTAATGAGTTTTTAATTTCTTTTTTTCACTTGTTTTTTATTGGTTTATAAAAAGAAAAAAATCTGCCACTGCAGTACGCCAAAATGTCTCATATTAAAAATGCATTCTCTGAAGACAAGTCTTAATGTCTTATGCAGTGTTGCTTCTCAAGTAAAACACCTCATTTAAAGCATTTCTAGATCTTCAAATACATTATTTCGTTATAATATATGTTTTTTCTAAGTCTCCTATGCTCACAAAGGCAACATTTATTAGATCAAAAATAAAAAAAATGTAATATTGCAAAATATTATTACAATTTAAAAAAAACTGTTTTCTATTTGAATTTATTTTAAAATGTAATTTATTTCTATAATGCAAAGCTGAATTTTCAGCATCATTACTGCACTCTTCAGTGTCACGTGATCATTCAGAAATCATTCTAATATGCTGATTTGCTGCTCAAGAAAGATTTCTTATTATTATCAATGCTGAAACCAGCTGTACTGCTTCTTATATCTTTGTGGAACCAATGATAGTTTTTTCAGAATTATTTGATCAATCAAATTTAATGTGTCCTTGTTGAATTCCTCTTTAGTTTTTCAGCAGGGTATACACTCTAACAGTAATTCTGAGTAAAGGTGCTTGCACACTACAGAAAGTCCAAGCACCCTGATGATGTCATATCCAGTCTCACCAGTCTGGAGTTCCTCTTCATGTCTTTCATGAGGGAAGTGAGTTTATCCAGCTCTGTTTGGTGCACCTCTAGATATTCACTGACAGTAAGAGAAAATGACAGACTTCAGAATGATGCAGGAAGAATGGCCGTACACAAAGATTTCATCACAGCCATTCTGAGCAGCAGTGATTAATGCAGTCAATGTGCGTACAGTATGACTGTAGCAAGAGTTGAGAGAGAAGATCTATGTGAAAGGAGAAATGCGAGTCAGAGGAGACATCTGAGCAGCACTCACTCCAGGCCTTGTTTGAGGGCTCCGTAAACTTCTTCCACTCTTTTGGGCTGCGGCTCTCGTGAGCTGCTGCTGCTGCTCGACTTGTGCCCAGACAGATGGGGCTTCCTGGGCTTTGACATGGGCTTCTTCTGCACTGCTGAGTTCCCCATGAAGGAGTTACACCTGAAAACACAAACAGATGTGAATGAATCTTAAAAAATCCTGTCAAGAACATGTGGTGGTCCTTCGCCACCCCAAAATGAGATAGAAATAATAAATTACTTTTTGCTTAAAAAAAAATAAAGCCTTATTTTTCACACTGACGTTTATTAAATCACAGTTGCTGTGTTGCGCTGCTGCTCATTTGATTTTAAAGTTGAGCTCTATTGCATCAAATGTTGCTGTCACTCAACCAGTTGACAATTTAAAATTATTATTTAAATTTTTTTTTTTGTTTTTTTTTTTGCAGGCAGCTGCCATTGTAAACAACTCCTATGATTGTTTGCATTGTGACAATATTTTTTTGTAAACATAATAATAAATCATTTAAATTGCAAAATACATTTTCTTTGTTATACTGCCTTGAATGTATGCTGATAAAATTATTAAAAATGATTTTATTTTTGTTATTTGAATAGAAAATTAATTCTATTAAATATAGAAAATAAATCACTACATCATTACAGTAATGAGAATCTTGAAAATAGAAATTAGAATATAAAAATATAAAATATAAAACAGAAACTGCAAAAAATAAAAATGACCAGATGCATTACAGTATAATTCAAATAATTATAATAATTAATACACAATTACACAGAAATAATTAAAATTAATAATTTCTTATTGTTATTCTTTTAATTTTGGGGTGAAATACGGTCTGGAAATGCTTCCAGTGTAAAAGCCAGTGAGTTTAGTGCAGACTTGAAGCCTGTAGTCTAGTTTTGGCATTTTAGTGCATTTTACGCTGTAATATCCATGCAAATAACCACCCTCTTCTCTTTTGGGAGGCTTCAAGGATTCATGTCATATGCGGATAAAGCTTGTAGTGTTGTACATCTAATGTCACCCTTCCTCAATGCTTCCTGACATTTAAGACTCTGTCAAAAGGCAGGGTGCTTATTTACTTCTGTTGTCACAGTCCACCACATCTAATAATATTTCTGTTTCATAATAACACAGTGGCAGTTGGTGGCTCAACGTGTCTGAATGTGTAACACGCACACGCAGTCAAAAAAAAAAAGCACTGGAAGTAGTGCTACAGTAAATCTAGGCCATTGTGTAGAATGAGCACATGCTTTTGCCTAAGGGTCATCCACTCACGATGCACTCCGTCATGCTAAGATAAGTCAGCGTGCATTGCATAAACACACTCTTTAATACTGTTACTGCATCCACTGTTTCACATGAATATAATGTGCAGTTCTTTTGTAATTTTTAAGTTTATTTTTAAATTAAAAAATAGTGGAAAGTAAGTGAAAGCGGTTATTGCAGCAATGGGAGGAATTAAGAGTTTTAACATGTTCAACAAGCATTATGGATTTGGTGTTTACAATTTATTCTTCCATAGTGGCAAAACTGATGCTTTATATTCATCTAGTGGCTGGAGTAACTCATCTAGGGAGGGGGGTTGGTGTTTTAGCTTCTGACAGGGCCGATGACCTCACCGTGAGCGTCTCTCCTGCAGGGTGCTGAAGCCAGCGAACGACTGGCTCCTGATGATGCCATTGGGCCCTCCAGGAGAGTGAGTGCCAGCAGCCATGATGTCTGGGAAGCGGGAGGACACTCCTGCAAGGAAGCAGAAAGGATTCTGGGTAAGTAAGAAGTCAGTGGTACAGGTGGGGGAAGGGTTGCGTGTGTAGGATGATGATGTTGGAAATGACCAAATGCAAATTTATAACCAGTAGTCCATTTAAAGTGATAATTCACTCAACAATAAAAATCTGGTGTTGATTAAATCACCCTCGTGTTACGAGCATGTGTGAACTAGGCAACTGAATAAAGGGGTGAAATGAAAGTTTTTATGGTTTCTTTCTCATAGTTTATGTAAAACGGTGAGTTGACTAAGACTAGTTTATTCACTTTATATGCTTTAGACATGTAAAACATCCACATTTCACATCATTAGTCAGTGCTTTACTATAATTGCATATACATTAATGTCATTGTGTGATTTGGTAAATGAAGTAGTGAATCACTTATTTGAACCAGTTCATTGAAACAAACTGTTCAAAAGAACCAGTTTGCAGCAAAGAAACGGATTTCCCCGTATGGATTACAGGTAATAATGTTGTAAGTAATGTTCAGTTTCTTGCACAGACTGATCGTTTCACTTCATAAGACCACAATATATCATCAGGAGCCATGAGTATTCATTTTGTTTTGCCACATATGATTTTTTTTTACTCTTAGAGTGATGGTAACCGTTGACTTGCACTTTATGTATCACCAAGGACCAAGATTCAGCTAAAAATCTTCTTTACTGTTCAACTGATGAAAAACATTACCTACATTTTGGATGGCCTGAGGGTCAGAAAATTATCAGCAATTTTTCATTTTTGGGTGAACTATCCCTTTAAAGACATAGGATATTATTTCAGGCACACAAATAATAAATATGATTATATTAATGCACTTATAACTGAAGATAACAAGATTGTGCATTTCAGGGGTTTCAATGCAGAAATGTACAGTTACTCCTTTTGTTAAAACAATATGAAATGAACTTGATTCATGTCACAGATTTTCATTTGGGTTTTTGCTTTTTTTTTAAAAACAAGGTACAAATCAAAATGATGTTATGTGGTAATTGATATTACGACAAATGTTGTCAATTAACTTGTTGTCAACTGAGCCTGACACATTCACCAGATTTATACAGTTACTGAAAATAGCACTGCTGGTTGAGGAGACCCCATATGGTGCACATTCAGAGGTTTTTATAAACCACTCAAAGCCACCTGAGCCCACCGCAGATCAAGACGCAGAAAAAGCACTTAGAAACATGAGGTGGCCTAATGGAGTCCAGAAAGACCAACGTAATCATTTCTATCAAGTGTAATGATCCAGGGAGGGCACAGAAAACTCCTGCCTACAAAATAGCCTTCAAGATCATCTCTGTCTCCTTATAGCCCATCTCCAACCTCCCATAATTCATCAGAGCAAAACGGGATGATGACAGCGGCGGCATGAGGCTATGAGATCTGTGATCAACGATGTGAGAGACTCATTCTGACCCTAGATCAGCATATAACCTTCGTAACCCTGCCTGGCACTGATAGCTACACCAAAAGAGTGAAAAATCTGGGTTTTGCGGCTGAGATTCTCGGTATAGTTGAGGTTACACACTGTGTCCAGGGGCTGTTTGTTGGAGGTAATCATACACCTGTGGGTTTATGCTCAATGCAATAGATACATCATTGCTTATACAGAGCTACACAAAACCAATACGGCTCTGGGATAGATGTTGTTTTGCAGAGGAAAAACAAAAGAGCCTTGTATAACGTGTGCCAGGCTATTTTATAGGCACTGTAATATTGGTTTTGCCTCTAGAACATGAACTTATGTACTGTGCAGTTTGATCATATGACAAACTCTCAGATCATCCGCATAAACAGGAAAATAAAAGGCAGACATATTAAAAGAATACACAGTAGCATACAGTTCTTAAAGTCTAAAATAACCCATCCAATCAGAAAAATGCTCTACAGAACGGTGATATTAAATTTCCATATTTTTCTAAATATGTGTAGCTAATAAAATAGCTAAATAAAATAATCTACTGAAAATACAATACAATAAATATGTACGTATGTTTGTGTATGTATATACTGTATGTATGTATATATATATATATATATATATATATATACATACATACATACTGTATGTGTGTTTGTGTGTACATACACATACATAAACAGCACTATTGCAAACAGGAGCAAGTATACTACATAGAAATTTCCTGTTGGCACGTTATTTGAGTGGACTTTGCTTTTATATATTACTATTACTATATATTACTGTGTACAGTATATAGTATATTTAGTATTCTTTTATATCATGTTTTTATTAATTTACTACATTTTTAATTCTATATTAATGGTGCAGTCTTATTTATTTTATATCAACTTAATTCATGCATCAAAGGGTTAATGCTGAAATCTATCAAAACACAAAACGAACTCAAGGAAACCAATATAACCAACTGCTTATTTCAACAAACAAAGGTTCCACTTTAGTTTCAAAAACACAAAGCGACACTGTGCCACCCAGTGCATGCTGGGATTGTTCCACTCATTCAATTCAGGCCTAGTCATCATGGTTCACAGGCACTGGTGAAGCGCCGTTGATGTGGGCTACATCATTCCCCGTCCCTCCGGGCACGACGCTCATAAGTATTCTGAGTACAGCTGCCTGGCACCCAACTCTGAACTCTTCACTGTGAGAGACGGATGACGAGGACAAAAGAACCAGGGAGGGGGGCTTCATTAATTTGTCACCTCCAGCAGGGACCATGTTTATCAGGCCAGTTGAGGGTGTGAGGGGGGTCTTGAAGCTGGGCTAGAGATGTACTGAATAAAAAGTGTGTGTGAGGGGGAGAGGGTCCCTTGTTTCCTCCCAACAGCCCACATTATGAATTCTGACTAAAAGTGTTTTTTTTTGTTGTTATATCTAACAATAAGATATATCTATCTTTTTGTTTTTTTAGACAATTTTAATCTGCAATTTATTGGTTAACAGCCAGAACATGAAAATAATTATCAGCTTATCATATCAGACAATTTTAACACTAGTGCAACCCTAGTTTTAAAGGGACAGTGCACCCAAAAATGTTTATTCTGTCATAATTTACCCTCAAGTTGTCCCACATTCTTCAGAATGTCTTCTTTTGTGTTCAATAGAAGTAAGAAACTCATACAGGGTTGGAACAACTTGAGGGTGAGTAAATGATGACCTATCCCTTTAAGGATGTTAAATAGAGTATTTTTACTGAGAAAAAAAAAATGGATGTGATTATTATCAAACAAATAACATCAAGATTTTATCGAAGCCATCCATTTCCTTTCTGCACTTCAGCCCTCAGAAAAGTAATTATATTTTCCAAGCAAGCAAGTGTGCACTGCCGCATGCACACATGCACAAGCGGACACTATCTGCACGCGTGAATATCATCAGACTCAACCCACACGGCAACTTAACAGCAGGACTATTCCTAATGTCTGTCTAAATTACAGTTTCTATAGTAACAGCAGACAATGCACAATGTGTCCAGTAAAAGAACACTGTTATCATGGATCCCCCGCAGCAGGCCTCCTCCTGTCCTTCTGCTCTGAAGACCTGTTGTCTTTCTGGTCTTTTGCTCGAAGGTAGGAGGAGTTCAGCAGCTGTGTGATGCTCAGCTGGTCTTGTCCCACACTGACACTTGCTCTCCACTCCACCTTGGAAGAGCGATGAACTCATTTCAAACACCCATGCCAGGTCAGAGAACTGTCAGGCATGTGGCAGTGGCCGACTGACCCTGTTCTACTCATGCTGTAGTAATGTGTGCTTTTGGGCAGTGTCGCCAGACGGGCCAGAACAATTAGTATACGAGGATGTGCAAAAACCACATACACTCAAAATCGACTAGTCAGATTGGTTGACTCAATGACCAAATATGTCATAACAGGCCTGACTTATATCACTGCACAGGAAAGGACTCTTTATTATGAGCACAAAGATTATAAACAGTGAAACATGATTCTAAAGCAGGCGCATGATGACTGAATGGATGCTCTTGTGTTGTGACCAAAAGATCATGTGGTCATGACAGTGGCTGCTATTGTTTATCAGTGTCCTAAAAAATCCAACATTTGTTTTGAAATTGGGAGGCACTTCAAGTTTATCGCCACAAGAACACAATTTGAGAAACTGTTCAAGTCTACAGCGCCTTAATAGCAGCATTATTTTAAAATATATGAGGTGCAAGCATAAAATCTTTAAAAAATGTAATCAAAGCATTTATTAATTTAATGTGGGCTTCAACAGCCTGCACAAAAATCACTAAATAAGGGTCAGCTAGCTATAACCACACCCACTGATTGCATCTGCAAAATGCAAACATGAGGAAATAAGCACAACTTTTTTTTGACAGAGTAAGAACAAACAAGTGAAACATTCCCCATGTCAGAAAAAACACAAACACAAATTAAAATGTGACAGTGCATGCCCAAACATAATAAAAAGTGCAAAGAATGTACAGGTGGAATGATACAAGAAAATATGAAAACGCCCTCTCACTTGGGTCAGCAATGGTTTGTTCTATTCAACTCCATTCAAGTCAGGAACATCCAAACTTTCTATTGTTCAAAATATAATATTTGATGGTTACTTTAGAGTCAACTTTAAAAAAAATGAATGGAATGAATGGAAAGTTACCAGAGACCCAAACTGAAGTGGACCAAAAAGAGAATCCAAGTTCACGTTTTATGCTTGCAAAGAGAACCACAATAACACTGTAAAACTTTAGTGTAACACTAGAGGAAAAACTAAACTGTTAATAAATTAACAGTAAGTTCCCATACTATATACAGGGAAAAACTGTAAAATATCTAACCAGACATTTCATGTAATTTTACAGTAAAATGCTGTTAATTGTGAAATTTTTAGAAGTAAAAAAGAACAAATCAACGTATAATTAAGAGTAAAAATATATATTTCCTGACATTTCCAGAATTCCCTGCCTGACACTCAACATTTGAAAGTATTTTGTTTAAATAATTATGTTTCTTAATAGTTTTGTCATGTTTGTTATCAGTTATGTACATTTGGGTTTATGTTACATCTTCTGTTGTTTAATGAATGTTTATTGCATTATTTAAGTGCCATGTGTGGTACCATGTTGGTGTTTTGTGTTTGCGTGAATGACTTCTATATATTAGTATATACTTCAGCTTGTGGAAAAGCTACTTGTGATGAACTGATTCTTCATATTGCTGTCTCTTTTACCACCTGCATTATTATGGTGGTTGTCAGTTTATACAAAACAGATTTTAGCAGCAGTGTGCATTGTTGAATTTACTAGTTCACACTCAAATTTTCTTGTTTGTAAATTACAGTTTTATACTGTAAAATGTACAGTTTGTTTTGTTCTGTAAATGTTTTTACAGTTTTTCTGTATTTTTTACAAAATTATTTTGGCAACCACAGCTGCCAAAATTATTTTGTAAAAACTACAGATTTTTTTTTTTTTTACAGTGAAGGAAGTCCTTGCACAATATCCATGCTAGTCAAAACTGCTTTATTGCTGGTCAACCAGAATGGTTTTACTGGTGAAGCTTGGGAAGAAAAAACTATTGTGTGGGAATGTTTGCCACAATTTAATAGTTTCACTGAACTGATCTTTATTTTGAGTGCAGCATATAGCATGCCTCATACTTTCTTCTTTTCTCTTATGTTAAAGGTAAAAAGTCCACATCAAATGTAAAGGCTGAAGGGTTCAAAACACGTTGAAAGATGAAGCTGACATTTGAACACATCCAGTTGATGTGTTAGGCTGTAAATTTAACTTCCCCTAAAGCTAAAATGGTAGAACAGAAACAGTGAAATAAACATCTTGTGGTCAAATCCTTTTGATTCTTCTGATGGTCAAAGACAGGCATTTATATTTAAAGCCATGGACATGAATCTCATATGATTAGAAACACTCCAGTTAAATTATTACTAAATGGGTCAATTTTTGAACAAGAATGTGTGTTCAGCAAGATCATTTGACCCAACTTTGGTATTAATGGATGATTCATTTAATATTTAATCCACAGACTTCAGACTGCAGATCACTTGAATGTTATCTAACAGCAAATACTAAAATGTCACGCTATTTTCAACTTCACTGCGACTGAAGAAGAAAGAAACTATGTCAAGAGGCCTGAATTACACTTGACCACTGATAACCTCTTAAAAGCACATGAAGGGTTTGTAATCTCAACCTCATATCCATCTAAGCATGCTGGAAATGTCACTGTGTGAAATGTCTGTTCAATATTCAACTGCCATCAAATAAAAATGATGATAACCATACTTTCAAAAAACACAGCGGAGAAAGATAATCGAGAGAAAAGTCTTTTTTATTTTATTTTACATGAACATGGTTTTTCAACTAGTCCATATTCTGGTTAAGCCTTTATTCAGAAAAAGACTACTGAAATATTCCTGTATACATGCTAATCAGTGTATTAAATTAATAAATTAAGACATCCATTACTCATGATTCTCTTATGTAAATAATAGAGATGCTCACTCTTGCCATTCATTTTTAGTAATTCTGCAGGGTAAATTTAATCAACTCATTAATTCACATTCATGTCCTTTACAACAGCACGTAACAACTGCAAAATGTAGATCTGAGACTCTTACTGTGCTTCTGTATATTGATTTATGTTCATTTCTGGAATAAAATCTCCCTCCTCGCTCTGAAAATGTTTTCTTCTGAATTATAAATGAGGCATTTACATAATCAGGCTTTATTACCTATTATTTATTTTAGTTTAATTAGGGTAACACATTTACATGACACCTACTTAATTGTAATATGACCAAATTGTGATATTAATTGAATTCTACATGTGCATGTAAACACGGTTCATAGGCAGAGCAGTGACTTGTTTAATCCAACTTAAAGACAGCTATGAGGAAAACACACATAAAAAGTCACAGAAAGAAATGAGTCTGAAAATGGGCTAGACTTGAGGGACAATTCTGAGTGATATGTGGATGTTTTGCTGTAATACTGAGCCATATTTACAAAACAGCAAAGAGAAAATGATGAAAATCCTTATATGTGGAGACAAGAGCTTGAGACCTAAAAAACCCTGTGTGAGAATATCTGAGGATAACAGAGCACAGCTGGCTAAAAACCAGCACAAACCCAGATCAAATGTCAAATGTGATATGACGTGAAGCAAAAAATCCTCTTCCCTGTACCACGGCAGCTTAAAAATGCAATACCTTACAGTTTACAGTTTGTGTTAATAGAAGAGAGAACACATTTACTTAGAGGCTGTCAAATGTGGGAAACTTGTTAGGGGAGGGGTATTGTATAATCACATATGTTGCCATCATTCTTCTAAAGAAGACGATTCTTCACTCAACCTCATACTGTGTCTTCAGTGGAAGTCCAAAAAAAAGAATGTTTTGGAAAATGTAACTATTTTAAGAGTTGGCGATTTCATATGAATTCGTACAATCTGATTTGTCTAAAAGCATACAGTTTTCTGATAAAAACTAAGCATGAAGACTTCATTATACTTCAAGCAATATCAAAGTACAAACTTGTGGTATAGCATTTCAAACAAAATCAGGTCAAAGCAAAGTTGATTTGGGGAGTTTGAAACAGCTTGCCAAAGCAAACTTTCTGTTTTTTTTTTGTTTTGTTTTGTTTTGTCACTGCTGTCATTTTTGTTGTGTGTTTATTTTGTTATTGAAAGGAAAGCATTCAGCACATAATTACATATTCATTTAAATGCCTCTCAGCAGCGCGGTATAATGTATAATGCTGCTCAAATATTTCAAACTTAATTTTACCCCTAAACAAAAACCGAAAAAGAACTTTGCTGCATATGAGTATATCAGTCCTTGAAGATCTACCCCTAATCGTAGCCCTCAGTGGGGCATAAGTGAAGTAAACGCTCAAATGAGATTCTATAAATTCATACAATTTTGCCACCAATTCTCCAAAATGTGAAATAGTTATGAATTGCAATGAAAGTGTGTTGTGATTCACACTGGCAAGCTCCAAAAATCACAAAAAAGTAAGTATCATAAAAGTAGTCTATACGCCTATTTTCTGTATTTTTCTGCCTTCTGAAACTATATTTAACAGTTTTGTCTGAGAAAAGAGACATTATTTTCTGAAAATCCTTGACCTCAAGTTTGACAAAAAAAAAACATCTCTGTATGGAAATGAGTAGCTTGGACATTCTACAAAATATCTTTGTATTCTATGGAAGAAAGAAAATAAAATGGGTTTGGAATGGCACAAGGGTGAGTAAATGATTTTTCATTTTTAGGTGAACTATCTCTTTAAGCAACGGCACTGCAAGAAACAGCTGTCCTAAAATAACATGCATATTTCTAAGTTCAACAGTAAATGTGGATGCTCACTGAGGGGCTATGCCAGTCCCCTACATTTGTTAAGCCACTGAACTAAGTTTCACTTGATTTGGACAGCGCTGACCAGTACCGCACAAATGTGACCCTGGAGCACAAAACCAGTCTTAAGTCGCTGGGGTATATTTGTAACAATAGCCAAATATACATTGTATGGGTCAAAATTATTGATTTTTCTTTTATGCCAAAAATCATTAGGATATGTTCCATATTCATGTTCCATGAGGATATTTTATAAATTTCCTACCGTAAATATATTGAAACTTAATTTTTTATTAGTAATATGCATTGCTAAGAACTTTATTTGGGCAACTTTAAAGGTGATTTTCTCAATATTTTGATTTCTTTGCACCCTCAGATTCCAGATATTCAAATAGTTGTATCTCGGCCAAATATCGTCCTATTTATTATATTTAAATATATATATTTATTCAGCTTTCAGATGATGTATGAATCTCAATTTTGAAACATTGACCCTTATGACTGGTTTTGTGGTCCAGGGTCACAAATAAGACATGGCTCAGGCTAAAAGCAATGCTTTTAGTTTTGGAGAATAGGAAATGAACTGAATTAACAAAGCCGTCAGTGACCCAAGCTGACACGTCATGGGACACAGACACTTGCAAGTGAATCTCTAGAATGATTCAGCGGTTCAGTCACAGATCATTATGAATGTGTCAAGATGCATGAGAAAGACAAGAACAGAGATGGAGAAAGAGTTGCCTCTGCATTTCTGTCTCTCCTGCACTCTGCCAAATGGACATAACTAGAACATTGCTAAAAAAAGATGCCAACACTTTGACTTGTGCCAGGCATATGCAGATGAAAGATTGAAAGAGTTTTTGTTTTGAGGACTGAAAAGACATTTTAAATTAAAGATGACATGTCACTTTCAGCTTCAAACAGTCTTAGAAAGAAAAGCGCACACTGATGCACAACCTTAAAAGACTGGAGATGAAACTGTGTCCTAAAAATACAACAAAAAAATTAAGAAGATGAAAAAATATGACAAACAGAGGTTTGATGTGGTGCATTTAGGTCAGGCAAAAAGCCAAATCCCAAATTAGTGGTGCTCGCTAAGGCAAATATCATAAATACTACATACTCAGGGTGTAAAACTGAAGAAAAAAAAAACTTAACCCTATTAAACTATGGCGTAACTTACTAGTTTGTGCTATGGACAGAAATGATACCTCAAATTTTGCCAATTGTTGAATAATATTATAATATTGAATAAGATTTATGCTTTTTACCAGGCAGAGAACAAATCTCATCGATTAACATTTAGGGAAAAACATTGAGGGCTGGTCAGTTTTTACTCAGGCATTTTCACTTAAAAGATGCAAAAATATAGTTGGCTTTTAAAATCAGCTGTAGTTTATGAGGGTACTTTCCTGTTATCTGCATTGCTTCTGGGTTTGACAGGAGGGCATTGACTTCATCCCTGCTAAAGCACAGACGTATGTCAGGACAGACCCCGAGGAGGACTGCACCCTTTAAAAGGCATAAGGATTTGCCTTTTCAAAGCAGATTACAAATCACAGCTGACAAAATCTAAAAAACAGAGATCATCTGAGGGAGAATATGTCAAACATGACAACATCCGAGGACCTCAATTCAATCAGCCAATGACATTGCAGAAAGAATCCACCACAACCAATCAGATTTCCGCACACCTTCTAACTGCTATGCAAACAGACAAGGAAAAACAAAAACACTGAGTTCATCAGCTTATGTTTAAAAGATAAACCACCGTAATACTAATCACAGGGCTGAGAGATTGTGATTTTGTCGCTATGCAATAACTGTCTGCAAAACAGATGTACGAGGGCTGTCCTCAGTGCGGTCAAATTCAAAGAGACTGTTAATCAGGGGGGATTATGGGATAGCATCCCCACTGATGAGAGCTACAAGCACATGTCATCTGTTCAGGAAGAGAGAGAGTGAACAAGAGAAGATGCCAAATCATTCACTTCAGCTTGCCTTTCTACAGAAACTGACCAAAACACAAGGTCTGTTCCAAAAACCTAGCTGCCTACAGCTGTTCCAAAATCTAAGCGGCAATTTAAAATAACATATTTGGACAATTTTGAAGGCAGCAGCACATGTATCATTTGCAGATGAGGCAAGCCCAGAACGCACAGCATCCAAGATGGAGGACGAGTCAAGAGAGATGCCATTGACATCTGTGCATAAAATGCACTCAATAACAAAAATTATTTAAAATAGTTCTAATTAATCAAATTAAATACACAATTTTGTTCTCAATTTTGTATGTGCTGCATATTAGTACTATGCAATATACAGAAATGATCAAAAATGTGCATATGCATATTGCAACGGCTTGTGATGAGCGATTTTAATACTTCCAAAAGTTATAAAATGTCAAAGTCAAATGTGACTTATGCATGAACTTGTGAAATTGATTGTACAAACGCAAGACATTATCGTATCAAATATCACATTATTTAACGTCGCATTTTTCTTCAATATCATGCAGCAAAAAATTCAGCTTAGAAGGCAGCTTAACAGAGCTAAACTACCCCAATCAGAATGTCTGAAACATATATCAATATCAATGCTAAAAAACATGAAAATAACAGTATTAGACACCATTTATAAACCGATTATGCATCCTTAAGTAAATTCAAATGCTGTATCAGCCACACAAACCTACTTTCCACATGATACATGAGATTCTATCATCATCACATGTACTTGTTAACATTAGAAGAAGCATTCAATCATAATATATTCATTGAGAGTGCTGTTTGAATATTACTGGATGAGTGTTAGCTGACAACAAAGAGCATATCTCATTAGAGACTGACTCTATAGTAACTCTGACGCTCTGCCGGCCTCTTGCTGACCGCGCTGATTTGATTCAGCTCCCTTTATGGCCGTGACGTGAGCCGAAACCTCTCACTGCCCCCTGTCATAAGCACAGAGTGACAGTAGATAAAACCCAGACCTCTTCCATCCCACTTTCTCCACCTACTAAAAAAAAACTCTCTTTCATCAACAACTTCTTTTCTACCCCTCCACAGGCCCTAGGGGTCAGACTATGTGACTGGGATTTGTCTGTACAAGATCACTGGAGAAAGAGAGCCTTTCAAACAAACATGAACCTCAAAAGCTCGATTATATCTCTGTCAGAGATACCGCAATGATGTGCAGCCAATACACTTCAAGATACATCTCAATGAAGACAAACGAAAGATGACAGTTTAACTCTACAGCCAAGTGGCTTAGCAATGGTTGAAGGCCTCCCGAGGAGGATTATAAACTGATGACCACCAAGAGAGGAAAATTCAATGATTATCAGCTGTGAAAAGGTAAACCACTAAAGCCTAAAGGAAAACACTAGGACTAAACATTGCTGTAAACAGCTTAACATCAACTCACAAAGCTGATGTGTTCAAAGCCGGATGTTTTTGAAGAGCCTGCAGTAAAGCGGCCTCATCTTACTGAACGCCTGCCAAGTTTCACTGAGCTTTACCTTATCCAGCGAAATTCACGAAGAAATAACATGCACTGCTGAAGACACAAACTTTGCCCTCAAGTACACTCAAAATCCAAACATCCCATTTTTATGATAAATAAATAAATGCATGTATGAGCATCAGCAATCATTATTTGCACTGTTGAGAGTTTAGACTCAAGTTTAGAATCAAGGACTGTATGGATTGTCATAATGACCCATTGTATCAAATAGTAAGCCATAAATGTACTGTATTCAAACAGATAATGTTGCCCGACTCGATTAATTGCAACCCACCGGCTCAGCAGATCAAGATAAAACTGATTAACCACTGAATCTTTGCTTAGAAATGTCAAACAGAGAACAGTTAGCAGAATGTGATCTAATATGCACTACATGACATTTTTGAGAGACTGAGATTGAAGACATACAGGGCTGGGAGATGCAGTGATAGGGAAGGAAAATGTGGGTATATTCAGTGCAAAAAAAAAAAACTTCAGAGATGAAATTCTGAGAAATGCTCATTTGTCACTGCTTTGGCAGCTCTAGGCTCTAGCACCCCCTCCAATAGAGCGTAACCGTGACCACCCACTTTTTCAGTGGTCTTGATTTTGTACATTTTTTTGTACTCTCTCGGGAGGAATTTCAATAAAACCTTCATTAAAGAGTTCTAAGTTCTCAACCAAAACATCCTGCTCTGAGATAGATCACTCAACAGTACACACTTTGATTCAAAGCAAAGAAATATATGAAAACTAGAAACAAGATGAAGGTACAAAACTCATTTGAGCATGGAAGCATTGCAAATTATAGAAATAAATATTTTATGTTTGTTGCACAATATTCAGATATACACAAATACCTCAAATCACTGTAATGTTAACTTCCAATAAAGAAAGCAACCTCACAGAGAAGCATTTCACCTTCTATATGGCACTGTTTCATCCATAGAGCTGATGAAATATCGACCTGACAGCTGCCAAAATTATACAGCAGGTTCAAACAGACATCAGTCTGGTTTTCTGATGGCAGTTTGCCTTATTTCATGACACAATCTGTTTTATTCAAACCCGCACGAGCCAACGAAGTGCATCTATTAGTAGTGGCAAGTAAGATTCATTTCCGTGAATCAGTTCTTTCGACACAGTTGGTTTCAAAGAACCGTTTATAAAAGAACCTAGCCATACAATGTTCATATAAAGCCATCAATGCATACATAGTGCTGTCAATTATGTTGTTTTTATTACGCTTTATTAATAATAATGTGTATTATAATTTTATGTGTACCATTTCAGTTTGATTCAGCAATGATTTTGCTCATAAAAACAACTAAATTTGAATTTACATTAAACAATACATGTACATTTCATCTACATAGCGACATATAAAAATGTAGATCTGCATAATATGTGTTAATAAAACTTTCATACAAACAATTAAATGCTAAATCGCTCAGACAGATTCTCGTGAAGCTCGAACCGGACTGAACTGTTGTTGTTTTTCTAACTGATTCATTAAAAAAAAAGATCCGGCTCAAATGAACGATTCGTTGGAGAAGCGAACTGAATTAAAAAAAATAATAAAACACTGACCAGCTTCAGCAACATAATTTAAAACTAAATTTCATATGAGCAGATAAATCTTGGACTCTATGCAGAATTAAAACAGCAGTTATTAATCAGTTCATCACATGCACAATGCATAACTATTCCTTAAAATTGTCATTTGTAGAAGCACTCCAGCAAACCCACGTTGCAAAACAGCATGTCGCCACAGTGAGCTGTAATATCAATATTCAAATACGTTATAGTGTCAAATATACAGACCCTACTCACCGCTCGAGACAGAAAACTTATTCCAGTGAATGTTATTTACTCGAGTTGTGCACTTCCATCTATGCAAACAAAATATCTCTTCTCCATTCTGCGGCTCGAGTGCTGATTGTGCTAAATTAAACTATTTTAACAAAACGTGCTGAATGACAGCACCACACACACCTTACCGAGTGAAACCATCCAGCACGACAGCAGGCAGCAGCGGATCAAAAATCATATGTAGTACACTCGTAGGGATTTGTAGCGCTTCTTCACAGCCGCCACGGACCAATCAGAAGGCAGCTCTGTGGTAGTGGGCGGGGCCTGCCCGTTATGACATATTCAGCCTTGACTGATTTGAGGCTTGTCTAAAAACACATTGTAGTGTGCCACATCAGGGGCCGGCATTAATGGGATATGTGCTCAGCTGTCAGAGTGAATCTTAAGCTGCTTAAACTATGTGTCTGTAAGATTTTTGCATATTTAAAATAGCTCAGTGTGCCTGTAGGCAACATGAAACCTGCACACTATGGAAAACAGTACAAGCTACCTGACTTGACTACTGTCTTAAAAACAGAGCTGGATATCAGTGTTAAGCTGAGCTTCAAAGTACTGGATACTGGGTTCATTAAATTGGCTGTGATTATAAATTATTATGCCTCTAATGAAGTCATTTTTTACTGTTAAATTTGTAATAGGCATTGGTGCACAACTACTAATTTAGTAAAAAAAATAATAATAATTCAGCAATTTCAAGAACGGTTACAGGAAAATACAAATGATTAGATGAATGAGATTTAGAAGAGAGAAAAAAAACAAAAATGAACGTTATACAATAAACATAACTTTAAAATAAAAGGCTCAAATAAAAAGTTAGGGATGCACACATAATACAAATATGTACAGTGCTGTACATAAAAAACTTACAGACACAGATACATAAGGATGGCATCTAATTACTGGGGTTTTAAGTATTTCATGATATTTAAAAAAAAAAAATGTTGTTCTTTACAAAGCAAAGGGATTTTAGAAATAAGGTCTAATTCAATTTTAAAACGTGGAAAGGATGGGGTATCATGTGAAAACCTGACAAATGATGAAATATTATGAAATAATTTTTTATTTTATTTCAGCTTTCAGCTTTCAGAAATAAATTACATTTTAAAATATATTCAAATGGAAAACAGTTTTTTTAAAAGTGTAATAATATTTCACAATATTACTGTTTTTACCGTATTTTTAATCAAATAAATGCAGCCTTGGTGAGCATAAGAGACTTCTTTTAAAAACATTAAAATCAGTAGCATTAAATCTGAATTATTCCAAACTTTTATTTCTTACAAATGCAGTTCTGCCAGAAGTTTAGGTAGGCATAGTCAATCGTACATACCCCTCATCAATCATTCATGTCAAGATCAGTAAATTTAATTTAAATTATTGACTTTGCTTAGACAGATGAGCAAGTTTTATTTGAATTGGAATGAATGGAACGAAAACAACACTGAGTGTCACTGTATTAGTATGTTATTTTTAAGACAATGTGGGCAGATAAGAGATCAATTAGGAGGATTAATTATGCATGAAATCTCTCTATCTTATCTTTTTATCCACAAAACACACAAATCTATTCCCCAAGCTGAAGTCTTTGCTGTAGGTGGAAGAAATGTGCCTTGCAGACACTGCACTTTATAGCAGAATCAGCATGACCACATTAAAGTTTGAGCACCTGATTTAGGTACTTTTACTGTGAAAGCCACTTTACATCATGTCTCGTTCTTAAAGTCCCAGTCTTCCCACTGAGCTCATTGTGGTTAAACCTGACCTGGGTGGTACATCGCTCTCACATGGTGGGGTGCAGTGCGATGTGTTGTATAATAGTCGGAGAGGCTGGGTGCATCCAGACAGGCTTGGACAGTGTAGCACAGACACCTCCACATGCATCCTCTCTCTCAGCTGCTGCTTGCCTCATCCTGTAATTATGGCTGTCATCAGCAGCCCTCGACAAGAAGCTATATTTACTGAAGCCCTGTACAAACAGTTCTCAGGCTTACAGGAGCCTGGTACAAAAGCAGAAGCTCTCTTCATTCACTTGCAACTGGTCTTAAACAGGTTAGCTGGTGAAATACGAATGAAAACAGAAGGTTAATTGAGTCGAATCAATATTCAATGAAGGAATGTGACGACACTCAAAAAAACAAAGATCTTATTCAGATAATCACTGACATTTATAGCGGCTGGAGTGGACATGCACTTAAACATAACAATCCACAAATTCTGTCATGTTCTGTATTGTAAATAGACAGACTGAGCAGGGGCTCGTTTCAGAAAGGAGGATAAGTGAAAACTCTGAGTATGTTAACCCTGAAATGAGGGAAACTCTGGGTTTTCCGTTTCAGAATGGGAGGTTTGTCAAACCCGAGAAAGCAGGGTAAGTCAAGCCCGTTTCTGAAAGAGAGGTAACTTATAGTCAGAGTCAGTTACCATGGTAATTTACTCTGTGAACCTAACCTGGTCAGGAGCAGGTTTTCTCGGTAAACCCAGAGTTTCTTTCGGTCTCCTCCCCCTTTTTAAAGCGCAAGCCATGTTTAAATACTTCATTCATTCATGCACACTGCAAAAATGCTTTTCTTACTAAGTATTTTTTCTTATTTCAAGTACAAATATCTACAAATTCTTAAATCAATATGGATTTTCTATATAAGAAATTTATATAAGATATTTAGTCTTGTTTCCTGGGGGCGATCTAAATTAAGTGCATTTTACTTAAGTAAAATTATCTGCCAGTGTGGTAATAAAAATAATCTTAATGCAAATGGAAAACAAGATTATTCGGAGTGTCTATTACTAAGTGGAAATTTACAGTAGCTCCGCCCTCCAATGTCACACAAAGTTAAATACGACGCGCATGACTAATGGCTTCGGTGATGTAGGCAGTAACGCGTTGGGCGTTAATAATGATAAAAGTATTTAGAATTTTAATCATTTACACTCTATGTTATTATTGCATCCTGTTAATGTACAACAATACTGAGGTGCAAATAGTATGTAGCCTATCTGTCAGTATAAAGTATAAATAGCATCTAATTATTATTTACACTTATTGCAAAGAACTGCTACTTTTACATGGTAAATAGAATATATCACAATTTTTCACTAAGTGTAAATAGCATCTAGAGCTATTTTAATAAGTTACATTTATATAGCGCTTTTCTGGGTACTCAAAGCGCTTTACATGAAAGCAGGGGAATCTCCTCAAGCACCACCAGTGTACAGCATCCACCTGGATGATGCGACGGCAGCCATATTGCGCCAGAACTTGCAAAATAAGAAAAATTCACTTAAATTATTATTATTTTATTTTTAATTTTTTTGCGCATGGGATACCATGAAAATTAATAGCCTATTAGTTCAATAACCTACCGTTCTGCCAGTTTTCACCTGTGACATTATAACAGTGATAAAAATTAAACTTGTATTGACTCTGAAGTATGCAGATGTCTTTTTGTCGGGTGCTGTTGCCATGGTGAATCGTAATAGCTCCATTGATCATGGCTTTTCATAGTCGTGGTGCACGCGCTAAACTCCGAGTCAACCTACTCACAGAGTCGATTGAACTAACTCAATTCAGCTGTTCTGAACCCGAAAACTCAGAGTTTCCCATGTCAGAGTAAGTCAACTCAGAGTTCAAGTTTTAACTCAGAGTTGGTTGAACCTCCTTATTGAAACGGGCCCCAGGAATCATTCACACACGTTTGTACAGCTCTGTGCAGAAAACATGTCTCATCTCAGGTATTTGCCATCACTTCCATTGGGAGAGACAAACAGAAATAGGTAACATGCCATGGTCAAGAGGTTACAAAAAGCAGCCAGACAAGTGCAGCTGAAGATCAGTATGTCTGTGTGAAGCTGTCGATGGAATGATCCCTTTAACAATACAGAAATATTCTATTACTAGCTACGCAGCAACCTCTTAGATCTCCCTAGCAACCACATAACAATGCACTAAATGTACTTTGCATGTTTTTTCATGTTGGTCACACTACAGAACATGACTTATTATTTTTTTTACAATATTAATATTAAGAATATTTTAACAAAACTTCTTCACCGCCACCCCCCCCCCCCC
>NW_015544176.1:297426-297689 GCF_001515605.1 Sinocyclocheilus anshuiensis
AATGAATGTAATTAAATTAAAACATCATAGAATAGGTGTATTCAATACTATGAATTACAATAAAAAAATTATTGATGTATTTATATATATTTAAATTATATATATATATATTTCAATTTATTGATGTATTTATAGTAAGACAGAAAAATAATATTAAAAATATTTAAAACAAGCTAAAATGTTTAACAATCAAGATATCTCTTATTTGAATTCTCTACCACAAGTTTTTTTTTTTTTTTTTTTTTTTTTAAGGGCCAGTTTTT
>NW_015544176.1:297921-310503 GCF_001515605.1 Sinocyclocheilus anshuiensis
TTTTTATAATGAATGAATATAAATTTTTTGAAATAGTGAGCTAAAAATATTTTTAAAATCAAGTCAAAACAAACTCATTCAGTAAACCACAAACAACTTGAAAAGTCATGTAAATACATTGGTTAAAAAGAATGGGAACCTCTTCTGGAATCCTGAAATGTAATTTAAAGAAACTATAAGTATCAGGCCTACCGTTGGGGTCAAAAACATAGAGAACTAGCAGAAAGCACCCTATTGTGAGTTTTGCATGTGTATTGGAACCACTCACATATTCTTGTGAGATGTATAAATCTAACTCTAAGTAAATTGTCAGGCCGTAAATTTCCCCTTAAACCCTTTGAAACTGCAGCACTGCAAAACTGTGTATATTTCATGATGTTTGAAGGCCTTCGGTAAGCCTGAGTTTTTAGATTATTGGCTGCTGGGCCCTGTGGCTAATCTCCTGCCTTTGGTCCTAATGACAGGCTCTGATGCAGGTAGCAGCCCACAGTGCCAAACCCACACAGCTGTCTGTAGACAGTCGGCCTCCAGGTGTTCGGTAAGCGCTGTGTGCATAATAGGTTTACCGTAAGATTGAGATCAGTTCTGACATGGTAAATGACATTATAGAAAAAAAAAATCAACTGAGGTACAGTGGTCCCAGATCAGTGGATCACATTTTCCAACTAAATGATGGTTCAGAGCAAACCAGGAAGTGTTTGTGCTCATCTGTCAACCTCTCCACATTGTGTGTTTTCACCCACCGTGCAGCACAAGAATACAGTCGTAGACTCATGTTTGGTCTAAAGTAGGTCAATGGAGGCCTACTTCACGCGGTGGTGAGGAGAAAACAAACCGTAATGCACAACCCCCCACACAACAGTCATTGTACACATGACACCTGAATCTCTCAATGAGCTGTCTTTAAAATAACACTACCATGGCTGCTCAAAGAAAGAGAACAGCAATCAGCAATTCCATGTTCTTTTGCTCTCACCCTGAGCCTTAACAGTTTGTTCTGTGCACTCCATGGCTGCTTCCTTCTGACACATTCGCCCTGAGCATCACACGCTACATGGATGGATAAACCTTATGCACGCAAGCTGCAGCGAGAGGGGCTAAAACCTCCAATCTGCATAAGCCTGAACCTAGCAACACACAAAATTTGCTATTATTGTCAAAGTATGGCTGTGATTCTGAGGAAAAAATTACTGGGAATTTCAGAGCCAACCTCAGGGTGTTCACACATGCCTCACATCTCGCCATAGTGTTGGGGGTAACTCATTACAAGTAATGTGAGTTATGTAAAGCAGATTACTTTTACAAGTAACGAGTAAAGTAGCACATTACATTTTAATTTACAAGAAAATATCTGAATTACTTTTTCAGATAAGTAACGCCAGTTACTTTGTTTTCCCATTTATTGACTGACAGCTCTTCTGTCCCCATGTTGAGAGAAATCAGGAGTAAGTGTGCGCTGTGTAAACATGATGTTACTGTAGTTCTAGACTAAATGTGAACATGCATTTACTCATCTCATTTGCACAAAAACAGATTCAGTATTCCTCAAAATGAATAAAAACAGTGATAAGCAAACTCAAAATATGATGTAATCCTGCAAAAATCCTTTATGCATTTAATCTCATTTTATTAACTAGTGACCTTCAGTGATCCAATTCAATTACTAATAAGCAAAAATGACTTTAGATAAACATAACATTTGGTTTCATTTTTTTTTTTTTTGTGATCAAGCTTTTTGAATTTACATTTCCTTCAGCCTGATGCTTATTAATTTCACTTTTGGTGTGAAAAGGCTTTTACATCTGCCAAAAATAGAACTTTTTTATATAAAAACAAATAAGCAAGACCAGCCCAGATGAGGAAAAGTAACGCAAAAGTAACGTAATGTATTACATTCCATAAAAAGTAACTAACGCATTTAGTTACTTTTTTTAGGGAGTAATGCAATATTGTAATGCAGTACTTTTAAAAGTAACTTTCCTCAACACTGCATTTCACTCTTTCACTCTCCAATAATTTCCAGTTACTTCTCTTCTATTCTATCAATAATTCTATCCCAAAAAATAAATGAAAAAGAAAGAATGCACTGCAAAAAAATCTTTTTTTTTTAATCATTATTTTTGTCTTGCAGTCAAATATATTCTTAATGTTGGCATGAAACAGAAGTTGTGATTGTCTTTTCTTCCATGTTGTGAAAAATAACCGAGTAAAACAGCTTCTCAAACAAAAAAAAATGTAGGGTAATTTAATTTTGGTAATTGGTAATTGAGTGGATCGTTTTTGTTTGCTATTGCTGCAAGAGTGACAGGTTGCCCCACCCTTGCGCCAGTAAACAGAAAAGAGAAGAGATGTTGTTGCAAAGTTATTTTAATTAAAGATTACACAGGCACATGGATTTTAAAAAATGTATGATGTGCACGGATAAATCATTTATAGTAAACATTGCAATATTACATTAAAAAAAAAACTAAATTTTGATTTCATGGTGACTTTAAAAAAGATACATTCACTTGAAAAGTATAAGTGCATAAGATATTAATCAGTTTTGTTATTTTAAGCAACATTGTTATTTTTCTTACTATTACTAACAAAAGCAGACAAGTTTGTTTGTTAAATAATTAAATATTTGTTTGATAAAATAGTTAAAATATTTGCCTGTGTGATAAGAAGCCAATTCATTTTATTTGTATGCTTTGTATATTTGAAGATATTTTTACTGAAAAAAAGCAAAGAAAAAAAAAGATAAAAACACTGATTAAGAAGAAAAAGAAAAATTACTATAATAGGGTAGTGTTCATTGATTAGTGTTTTTATTCATTCAAGTTTGACAACTTTATTGCAGTGGCTTTATTGCTTTTACAAATCAGAGCCAAACAGAAATATCATAAAAGGCCTGCAATATAAATTATTATATAATATAATATATTACAAAATATACTATAAAAGATCTGCAATAAATAATTTAATGTGTTAATAATAACAACAATAATAATAATAGTTATTATTATTAATGATGATGATTATGATGATACTAATAATAATACATAAGTTCTTCCAGCAATAACATAGTCAGTTAGTCTAACTGAAGGTGATTTATAGATAATATGGAACCCAATACAACTTTGAACAAGACTCATCCAGTCAGATTTCAGACAGAGCAGTTTTATAATCTTATAATCAGCACTATAATCAGTTTTATAATCTGTGGTGACTACTTTCATCTTGTTACTGTTAAAATTGTCTGGTGTGGTGAATCAAACAGCTGTGTGAAATGATCAGTGCTACATCACTCACACATACTCTAAATCAGCCTCTGATAATGATAAGCCATCAGTTGATGCCCTTCATACAGCCGTTTAGAGCTACAATTGCTCCTACAAATCCTGCTTTGCTGACATAGACACTGACATCATAGTTATTCATTGGCAGCCTTGGACATGTAGTGCAGAGTGATGATGACTGAGCACATTGTGTAGAGATCACAGTGCCAGTTCTGTAGATAACATCTTTACCAACGGCTCAGTTAAAGCTAAACTACACCCGTAAGTCTCTCCTAGTGGCACCAACATCCTGCATGAATCAATACATGGAGCAGCTCAGGGCTGAAATCAAATGCCACCACAGCAAGCTTTGCCGAAGCCCCTGAGGGGATACGGTTTCCCCAGCCTGAGTGCCATAGATCAGGGAGTGTACAAATGACTTGAAATCTGACTCTGACTTGATTTGATTGACAGAAAACATGATTAAATCCAGCTTAAATGCTGTTCTTACATGTACAGCAGCTTTTGCCACCTCACAATATCATTGCAACAATATCGCATGAGCACTAAGGCAATAATAAAGTTGCAAAGTCCTTTAAATGAAAATACATAAACAGTCTCAAAGTCTCAACTAATTACTTTTATGCTTTGGAAACAATTAAGGAGTACATTAAATGTAATACTGCAAAATCAATATAGTCGTAATACCAACTGTGATTGTATATTGATAAAAAAAAGGCGAGAAGAAATTATCTGAAAAGTGAGGGTGACACATTATAAATCAGTCTCATGAATATTAATTAGGTGGCATAATATTAATTATGTGCCCAGTAGTTGTAACCGCTTTAGGTGGCAGACTGGTTAGTCATTGGGTAAGGCTGACATGGTATTGGAGACTAATGTAAATTAATTTTATTTACCAAGACTCCACTAGTCACCGTGACCCAGGTATTCTGAGGTTATTCTCAGCGGTGCTCATACTTTATTGCTTCAGGACCAGAGAACAGACTTCACTCTCTACTCAAGGAGCTGTAGGCGGCCACATGAAAAACCCTCTTTGAATAACTCATGAAGCACATGCAAAAGAACACAAGTGTGTATTTTGTTTCCATAAAGTTGCCCTTACTCAAACACGTTGTGATTGAATTAGAGTAAAGGAAAAAAATAATAGGTGAACTGTAAAAGTTTTTGGAGAAAGTTTATGCTAGGCTGCAAGCTGGATGGACTGTAGTGAACTGGAAATGATACGAGGGACTCTCCTGAGCTGGTTTTATTGGATGGAGGTTAAATAATGGAAGTTAATGGAATAATGGAATAATTTTTTTCTTTTGGTTTATTCTCAGCGGTGCTCATACTTTATTGCTTCAGGACCAGAGAACAGACTTCACTCTCTACTCAAGGAGCTGTAGGCGGCCACATGAAAAACCCTCTTTGAATAACTCATGAAGCACATGCAAAAGAACACAAGTGTGTATTTTGTTTCCATAAAGTTGCCCTTACTCAAACACTTTGTGATCGAATTAGGTTAAAGGAAAAAAATAATAGGTGAACTGTAAAAGTTTTTGGAGAAGTTTATGCTAGGCTGCAAGCTGGATGGACTGTAGTGAACTGGAAATGATACGAGGGACTCTCATGAGCTGGTTTTATTGGATGGAGGTTAAATAATGGAAGTTAATGGAATAATGGAATAATTTTTTTAAGCCTTGGAAGTTACCAAAAGAAAAAAAATACATAAGCTGCATTATTATTATTGAAAAAAAAAAGGTGTTTGTAGCAGAGATATTCACATCTAAATATGGTCATTCCAATAGAGTCGCACCTTCCACAGATCATTTGCCATCACACTCAGGTCCAAGATGTAGATGAGTTTGTTTCTCTGTTTGAAAAGATTTGGAGAAATTTAGCATTACATCACTTGCTCATCAATGGATCCTCTGCAGTGAATGGGTGCCGTCAGAATGAGAGTCCAAACAGCTGATGAAAAATGTGACAATAAAAACAAAAGGATGGGTGTGAAAAGAGTGAAAAGCCGCGTTTTTGTTCATCATTTCGCTTCCAGCTAAAATATGAGTCCTCTATCCAAAATATTGCTTTCTCCATTGAAAATGTTGTCTTGTCTGAATCTGGAGAGAAATATGCACAGATCAAGCACTGTTTACAAGAGAAAACAGTCCAAAACAGTTCTAAACAAATATGTTGATGGATTTTGATGTGAGAGGACAAAAAGGGATGGACTTTTTCACTGGAGGAAGCAATACTATGAGTTATGGACTCGTATTTTGGCAAGAAGCAAGTGATGTAATGCTACATTTCTCCCAATCTGTTACAAGGAAGAAACAAACTGTACATCTTGGATGCTCTGAGAGTGATTCATTTTAAGCAAACTATTCCTTTAATGTTGTCATTATCATAGAACATGAGATATTATCAAAATGTCAAAGGCAAAGCTGCCTTTTTAATACAATGAAAAAGGACAGAGATAATTTACTGTCAAATTCAGTTCCGATTTAGATTTTTATTTTTACTAATTTAATATTATGTCCAGTTTATTAAACCAGGTTAGCTGGACACCAAGTCAGGAAGGTCTCCTAAAACATGGCTTAAAGGACATAAATCTTTTTGGTTCATTTCAACATCTCAAATATCAGTAATGTATGTCTGCTGACAACTACTTCCTGCAACACAATAATATGTAGCATAAATCTCTGTATATTATCTTTAAATATCTATACACAATATATCTCTAACTATTCCATATATCTGTTTTTCTGCATTTAACACATGCTTCAGCATTTGATAAACAATGATCTTTAAGAGCATGTGAGAGTGATGGGTAATAATGTCTAACACATTCACACAATCACAGTCTATAAATAAACACATAGCAACACATTTCCACCCAATCCAAATTCAGTCAGTTCAAACCCTTCAGGGAAAAGACAAAGATCTCGGTCATAATATACAGTCAGGGATTGAGTGAAATAACTTTCATACTATTCTTTCTCTCTCTATTCTCATACACAGACACATTCCTTCTCATAGAGACAGCAGGTAACAGGGTTTCTATAGAAACAGCAGTTCAATCTGAACATTTATTTCTTCAGTGCTGGATGGCTGGAGATGACAACATGTTTAAGACAGCATATCACAGACAAAGCAGTGGACATCTACCAGAATTGAAACAGGATTTAAATGGGTGCCGTCAGAATGAGAGTCCAAACAGCTGATGAAAAATGTGACAATAAAAACAAAAGGATGGGTGTGAAAAGAGTGAAAAGCCGCGTTTTTGTTCATCATTTCGCTTCCAGCTAAAATATGAGTCCTCTATCCAAAATATTGCTTTCTCCATTGAAAATGTTGTCTTGTCTGAATCTGGAGAGAAATATGCACAGATCAAGCACTGTTTACAAGAGAAAACAGTCCAAAACAGTTCTAAACAAATATGTTGATGGATTTTGATGTGAGAGGACAAAAAGGGATGGACTTTTTCACTGGAGGAAGCAATACTATGAGTTATGGACTCGTATTTTGGCAAGAAGCAAGTGATGTAATGCTACATTTCTCCCAATCTGTTACAAGGAAGAAACAAACTGTACATCTTGGATGCTCTGAGAGTGATTCATTTTAAGCAAACTATTCCTTTAATGTTGTCATTATCATAGAACATGAGATATTATCAAAATGTCAAAGGCAAAGCTGCCTTTTTAATACAATGAAAAAGGACAGAGATAATTTACTGTCAAATTCAGTTCCGATTTAGATTTTTATTTTTACTAATTTAATATTATGTCCAGTTTATTAAACCAGGTTAGCTGGACACCAAGTCAGGAAGGTCTCCTAAAACATGGCTTAAAGGACATAAATCTTTTTGGTTCATTTCAACATCTCAAATATCAGTAATGTATGTCTGCTGACAACTACTTCCTGCAACACAATAATATGTAGCATAAATCTCTGTATATTATCTTTAAATATCTATACACAATATATCTCTAACTATTCCATATATCTGTTTTTCTGCATTTAACACATGCTTCAGCATTTGATAAACAATGATCTTTAAGAGCATGTGAGAGTGATGGGTAATAATGTCTAACACATTCACACAATCACAGTCTATAAATAAACACATAGCAACACATTTCCACCCAATCCAAATTCAGTCAGTTCAAACCCTTCAGGGAAAAGACAAAGATCTCGGTCATAATATACAGTCAGGGATTGAGTGAAATAACTTTCATACTATTCTTTCTCTCTCTATTCTCATACACAGACACATTCCTTCTCATAGAGACAGCAGGTAACAGGGTTTCTATAGAAACAGCAGTTCAATCTGAACATTTATTTCTTCAGTGCTGGATGGCTGGAGATGACAACATGTTTAAGACAGCATATCACAGACAAAGCAGTGGACATCTACCAGAATTGAAACAGGATTTAAAAGGACAACTTTACCAATGAAGTGATTTTTATATGGGATGTTCATTGTTCATTGTTCAGTTAACAAGTTAGATTTTTCACAGCCTTTGATGCTAATGTAAACCTTTTAAACACCGAATAAGCAACAAAACAGGAATTATTTTGGCAATGTTGTCCAAAAACCCAAATGCTTTTAAATTCTCCCACTACTCTCTACCTTTCAAAGGTTTGAGATTGGTATTTTTTTTAAAGAAAGGATGCATTAAATTGATCAAAAGTGGCAGTAAAGACATTTATATTGTTACAAAAGATTTCTATTTCAAATAAATGCTGTTCTTTTAAACTTGTATTGCGATTTGCACAGAAATATTAAGCAGCTGTTTTCAAAATTGAGAACAGTAAGTGATGTTTCTCAAGCACCAAATCAGTATATTAGAATGATATCTGGAGGATAATCTGGAGTAAAATTCAGCTTTACCATCACAGGGATAAATTACATTTGAAATATATTAAAACACAAAACAGTTATTTTAAATTGTAATAATATTTCACAATATTACATGCAGTTTTCTCATCACTTAAGCACAAATTAGTTGTGCTTCTCTTTGGCAACATTTCTAATTCTCATGCACTATAGAAATTCACATTACATTCATCTGCTTGAAACTCCATTTACATAAAAAGAGAATGTCAATCTTGTTACATCTTATCTGTTTGTGCTGCTCAAAAGAGTCATTTAGGAGTAACCATACAGTAAATGCTCTACAGAATGTTTGCAGGATCTACAAAATTCTTACAGTATGTTAATTTATGCAAATTTCATAAACAGGGGAAATTACTGCCCTCCAGAAGATCAACAAGCATACTGTTTCTCCGCTTTGGCATATCAAACAGCAGATATCTCTTAAAGAAACATGTCTGATCATGTACTACCTTCTAAAATGCCAAACGGCTGCGGTGTTTCAGTTTTACATGTGCAGCTGTACAGCTACATGCTCATCCGAGTTATCAAACAGATCTACTAATGTACTTCAACACAACCAGGAGTTATACAAGAACGCCCACTCAACACAGTCGCTATTGTGCTAAGATAAGACACATAAAAACTACATCTCCACAGGATTCACTCACAACCATGGCCTAAACTTCCCACCTGTCCCAGCGTGAACCTACCGTCATCATCAAAGACATCCTCTGCCTCCTCACACATCAGTTCATTTAGGTCATCCTTTGTGATGTCAGGAAAGGCCATTCCGTCTTATCCTCTCTTTCGCTTAAGTGTCGGAGCAGTAACTATACTGTGAAATCAGCGTTCGGACTGTCTCCCCCCCCAGGTGAACGTGAAGCCCTGAGCAGAGAGGCGAGAGGCAGTGGACCGCTCTGAGCTTCTACTCAATGCACCGAGGCGAGTGTGAGTGTGTGTGGGAGCCCACACCATCCAGGCCAAGTTTCATCAACAGGATGATTTCATAATCTCCTGTGTGAGTGTCAGAATGAGGGAGATGTGTATGTGTGTGTGGTAAATATGCCAAGCGTAATGTGTTGAGCAGAGGTCGGGCCGAAGCATCTTGAGAGCCAAACCCTGTGGAGTATTCATCTTGAAATATTACTAACAATATAAAAAGTTATTCATACGTTTACTTTATAAAAATCATTATCGGTTTCACAGCAAAAAGACAACCTGAAGGTGGATATTTTTATAATTATACTAAAAGGCTTTTAACTAAGCAAAGTTGTGAACATGTTGATCATTTAGAGGCCTTATCAAATCATTTAAAAAGGGGTCATATGATGCTGCTAAAAAGAACATTATTTTGTGTATTTGGTGTAATGAAATGTGTTTATGCGGTTTAAGGTTAAAAAAACACATTATTTTCCACATACTGTACATTATTGTTTCTCCTCTATGCCGCCTTTCTGAAACGCGACGATTTTTACAAAGCTCATCGGTCTGAAAAAGCGAGGTGTGCTCTGATTGGCCAGCTATCCAGTGCATTGTGATTGGCCGAATTCCTCAAGCGTGTGACGGAAATGTTACGTCCCTTACCATATTGTGATGCCTGCGGCAACCAAGGCAAATCATCCCACAGAGCGACGTAGGTATGTGGGGGCGTGTTAGAACGAGCCGTTTTAGGTAGGTGTGGCTGACTCTTAACTTTTATAAAGAATATCTCTTTGGATTTGAGACTTTAGTCTTTGCAACTTTACAGATCTTCTTTATACACCAAGAGCTTGTAACACTCAAAAGAGAAAGGAAAAATTGAAATCGCATTATATGACCCCTTTACACTGGCATATCAAATATGATGTAGGCTTTATAGGGTTAAGGTGCATAAGGTGAATCACTTACAAGTTTCTGTCATGTTCTACACATCTTAAGTCTTTCTGAAATAGTAACTAGGCTGCAGTTGATTTAAGTCTTTCTCTTTAATTTTGGTGTGCCTCCGATGAGAGCTCTGTGGAACTGACCTAATGACAATCTCATTAACGGAGGGGTCAGCTCACACACTCACAGTCGTATAACAGCAATTATTCACTTACATGTCCTAAATAGAGGAACCAAAATAGATCCACCCACACTCGTCACGTTTCCAGGAAACATTTTGATGCTTGCTCCATCCTTTCACAACTAGTGGTGTTTGCTAAGGCAAGAATCACTATTATTATTATTTTTATTATTCAAATGAAGAGTATTAACAGTATTAAACTGTGAAATGTAAGTCATCCTTAGCAGTTGGTGCTATATGGACATGAATGATTCATCAAATTATGCTTTTCCAAACAACCAGACTTATGCTTCTCACCTGGTGGACAATAAAGTCTCACCTGACATCAAATAAATTCTATTAGTAAAAACTTATTTTAAATGAGGAAGCCATAACTAGCGAACACCTCCTAGAACTGCCTACCTATACCTACTTTATGCAATTAAATAACACATTTACATTAGGCTACCTACCACCTATAACTACTTACCACCTACTACACCAACTAACCTGGTAAAAACTAATTAACTGAAAGAAAATTGAACCAGAATTTGAAGAAATCATGTCTGTTAAAAAAAAAAACTCTATTTTTAAATTAAAAAACAGAGATTTTGTATGTTTTGTATGATTTTGTACAAACACAACAAATCTTATTTACTAATAATTTCTTATTTATGTGCACGAAAAAAATGTTCTTACACAACGTTTTGCTTGATTACTGATTGATTTTCGCTTGATTACTGCCAGTAGCCTAACAGGCCTAATAATAAGTGGCATACGCGCATAAATTTGTTCCTACCTTCGTTGAAATGTTGATGAATCCGAATTATTCCAAATGATCTACTAACTTGCATGAAACGTGCCAAATCATATCCATATAAGGCCTTTCTGTACCACCTCACGTCCCTCTCAGTCCAGCTCACTAGTGGTGTCTTGTGTGAGTGCACTCGCATGGCGATAAGTGAAATAAACCTATTGTTCGGTAAAACGTTTCGAAGCACTATGACTTCTGTAAACATGTTTCTTATAAAAATGAATCATAATGAGATGGGTCAGGTCTAGTTTTCTTCATATGGTTAAAGTTTATTCTTGTAAACAGCTAGTTGCAATCCCCAGAAGGCTCCCTGACTCTACAGCTATGCAACTAAAATTCACTAGGTAAAGATTGATGAGTGCATTGTGTTTGGTTTGAGATAGACTGGCTCGCCCCTGCATGGCCTAAAGTCTCCTGGTGGTGCCTTTCAGGTTTCTGCGCACGAATAATGAAGGACAAGAGAGTAATAAGACCCCTGAAATAGCCAGGAGGAACCGTTCTCTAGACCAGACCACACACAATAAGCCTGGCTACAACTAACATCAGTGTGAACCTCAAATCTAATGCAAAAATTCTGTTAAAATCCTTCTCATGCAGTGTACATATTAGTACCTTTTGAAAGGGCACAGGTTTTCTGAGGTTAAATAACAATATGTATAAGAATATACATGTTTTAAATCAGATGAGCAGTTATTTGATGTATATGTTCTTTTAAACCTTTAAAGCATATCTCATCTATACTGTACATAAAATGAAATGTGCAAATTCCACAATAAAACAGTCATTGCCTAGTATTTATTTTCATTGTCTGTTATAGATTTAAAAATGAAGTCTTTTATGTCAATACAGGCTCATCAACAGTCTGTCCTGTCGTAATTATGTTAGCTGTTAGTCATACCACTGAGAATGAGCAGATATCATACCGACACACACACACACACACCTGCTGTTATCAGCACATCCCACACACCACAGGCTGCCCTGGGTAAAAACAAGAAACACACTGTATGAAAAATATCAAACAAAAGCCTTTGGGAAGCCGGAAAGTAATCTGCACAATATCTCCACAAATATTGATAGTTTGTTAAACAGTTTAATAGAGAAGCTGAAATCCATTTCTACAGTGATTCTACTGCGTTTATTTTATGGGAACATTTTAGTGTCTATTGCCATAAAGTTCACATTTTATTACTTTTAAAAGTGGTACTTGAGGCCCACTCAATGAAACCATTCACTAATATATCTACTCTTTAGACCAAGTCTGCAAAAGCACACTACGTGTTTTAAACTAAGTTTGCAAATTGTTAAACAAACTTTTTGCTAAACCCTAAACACAGTTCTCTACATTACACACATCATTCAAAACTCGCAGCTCTTTTGTTTCATTTGGGAAACACTGCCATTTAAATGCCACACTCAATTACTGATGACCTACAGCCGGTGATCATGTGCGAAAAACACTTAGACATCATTTGTTCACTTAGAAATCAAAACTCAGTGCTTTGAGAAAGAAATTATGTTTACCCCCTTCCATTTCTTTTTGCAGTGTATATATATATATATATATATGTGTGTGTGTGTGTGTATATATATATATATATAT
>NW_015544176.1:310544-318219 GCF_001515605.1 Sinocyclocheilus anshuiensis
CTAAAACGCTTCCCAGTCAACACGTGAGATCATGCGATGATCACAGTGAGTTCACACGATCCTCATACTGTGATCCTCACGGTGTGAGTAGTATATGAAAACATTGTGAGTTCAAACGATCCTCATACTGTGACCCTCACAGTGTGAGTAATAGGGGAGCTCATTGTGAACTCAAACTATCCTCATACTGTGATCCTCACGGTGTGAGTAGTATATGAAATCATTGTGAGTTCACAGTATGAGCGCACAGTGAGTGTGCAGTGACCTCACATTGTGACCACAGTATGAGCGCACAGTGAGTGTGCAGTGACCTCACATTGCGAACATAGTATGAGCACACAGTGAGTGCGCTGTGTGGTTACACTTTTAGCTCACTGTGACACACACATTGTGACCACACCATGAGAATCATGTGAGCTCATGGTGACATCATTGTGAGATCAAATTGTTGACTGGGTTTATACAATATAGATTGTTTCACCGCAGCTTCACAATAGTATCAAATTCAAAATCTGCTGTAAAGCAGCTTTAACAAGTCAATATGTCGTTATACAGCTCACGTCAGTTCAGTATTGATTCAGTTCAGTTGCATAACTGTAAAATTCATCAATTGTACTTACATACTGTATATACAGTGTATATGTGCATATGCATTAATGTGCGAGTGCTATGACAAACTCCTGTGCACTCCACTGCACTCTGAGCAAGCAAAAGACACACATGAGTAGTGTTTTACTTTTTTCACATCTGTGTGTAGTTTGGCGTGTATGTGGCTAATTATTTTTTGTTTGTGTGTAGAGTTACTACACAAAACTAACATTTTTAGAAGAGTTAAAATAGTTTTGAAAAAAGTGTTTGATTTGTGTGACGTTTTGCATGTTGTGTGTGTGTTTTGTGGTTTTGCGTGTAGAGTTTTGAGAAATGGAGCCATAGTTTCAAAAACTGTGTAAGCATTTAAAAAAAAAACGTTAAAGTACTCACATCACCTTTAGAACTAACTTCTCAAGAGTTCAATCCATATGTCATTTAAAAGTGAGTCAGATAAAAGGATTCTGGGTTTTGTTCTTGATTTGGTATCAGTGCCCAGAACTGCATGAGTGCTGATGATGTGAATAATCTTAATTCTCGTCAATTATAGCTTAACAATGTGCTTTACTTATGCTAGAATGTGTAACCTCTTTTAGATGGCACAGGCTGTACTAAGACTCAAAGATGGTAAAATAAGGAAGGATGTTGAAATAAGCTGAGGAAATTCACTTATTGTACCACTTTGTTCATTTCTTTTCATATACAGTATATATTATAATATCAGCATCTACTAAGAACTGCTGCTTTGCCAGAAAGACAATAAGAAACATACTGCAATAAAAGGTGATTAATGATCTGGCATATAGTAGACTGTACATAAACATCATGCTATTCTTACAGTGACAAGTCGAGGTCTCACTAATGCTGATTCATAAAAGTGGTTGAATATGGCCGGTCTGCCTATAATGCTTGCTGAGTCTGTTTGCAGATTTATTCTGAGGGAATGTTGGAGGAAGGTCAGGGAATGTAAATTAAATAAGTTTTCAAGAACAGCTAACGCTGTTTGTCCAAAATAACAGTAGATGACAGATAGTTCCCTTTCATGGGAACTTCGAACTGCGTCCTCTAGGGGTCGCTATGGGGAACGCCTCGTCGTGACCCGTGTCTGAAGCATACATTGAAAAAACACCAACTCGTTGGCCGGCGACAGCCATGACGTCACTACCGGTGCGACTATAGTATAAATAGGCGCCGGGAGCACACATCATTCTCTTCTTCGTCTTCATTGACTGTTTTGTTTGAAGCGTGCATTTCTGTGGTAAGAGAATCTCTTACCAGAATCTAATCTCTATTTATCTTATTATGGCGAGCACTAGCAAAGCATTTAAGGATGTGTGCATCCGTGTTGACGTTGTTTAACATCTGATGACACACACGATCTTGGTTACATAAGTAACCTGAGACGTTTTCCTTCCTACAAGCTCTTCAGGACTGTATTTCATGTCAGGGTCACCAGTGCAACCATAAGTGAAGGAGTGTTGTTTTATTTCAGCTTTTAACCTCTCAGTGACCCAAAGCCACTTTGCAAAGCCCCACTGCTTACTCAGAAGGCATGACAAACAGTTTTACTGAACCACACCCTGTGCCAGTATCAATATAACTTCAGTTTTTACCACTAAACTATTTTTCATATCCCCAAAGGGTTTTTAAAGGACAAATGCAAAAAGTGAGTCAAAAACATACTTTATTCTATGAAACTGAAACCATAATTTTCACAAATTTCATATATTTTCTTTGAAGTGGTTAATACCATGTTAATGCCAATTTCATGTTGCTATAAGCTATTTTACTAAATGATTACTGTAGTAAATAAAACAAGTAACTAGCAAAAATGCCTCCGAACATACAGGTAAACTCCTATTTAGTTTGATATTGTTCATAAATAATCATGTGTGTTAAGCTGCCAACATCCTCATAACGCTCCCACTACAATTTAGTATTTATTTATAAAATCTTCTTATTCAAAGTACTTTGTGGTCATGAAATCAGCAATTTGTTGCACTTTAATTAATTACTGATAAACATTATGGGAGGTGGATATAATTAAAGGGACATTTAAGCAACAAAATAACATAATCTTTATGAGCAGGACAGGCTATGGGTGGAGAAGCTTCTGTGGTTTGCATCACATCCGTTCCCACACAAACAGGTGACCAGAGAGAAGGGTTGTGTTTGCAACAGGGGGTGGAGAGAGAACGAAAGAGGGAAGGAAAAGAGCCACACCTTCCAGATATCTCTAGCATGTTGATGTTGGTTAAGAGAAATATTGGTCATGCCTTAGTTGTGCCAGAAGTTCACACGTTTACCACTTTCTGAAAAAGCAAGCAATACAGGGACAGCTAAAAAAGTGAAATGGTAGACATGGGGTAAAATTACAACAAAATTGAAGTAATGTTGGTCAAACCAATGAGATCTCCATTAGACTTATTAGTAATACATGATCTGTTAATGCCTGCCCATATATGCCTTGACAAATTGGAACAGTGTTAGTGATATTGTATGGCTGATGATATAGTATAGTATTTTGTGTATGTAAGGGAGACAAAGAGAAAGAAAGGGTGGTAAAAAAATTTGAATGGGCCTTTTCTGTTGAGCAAACTGTACAACAGTTGAATAAAAAATAACTATAGCAAATCATATATCTAAAATAACTATTGTTCATATTAAATTACAAAAGAATTACAAAAAATATGTAAATGTATAGTAGATGTATTATTATATTTATTTTATTTAAATATTTTAAATAATTATTAATTATTTAATATAATTTAAATTCTTGGTTTGCAATTGGTGACAATACTTGCTAACTACTAACTAACAAAATAAATAAATATTATAAATATTCAATAAAAGAAATTAATATTTACGTAAATATAAATATTAGTGATTGGTTTGCTATTTGGTGGGATTACCAAAACAAAAAAAACAAACAAACAAATAAATGTAATTTAATATTTCAATATAAATATTGGAGATTGGTTTGCTATTGGTGAGATTACAAAAATAAATAATTTAATTTAAATTAATATCTGAATATTAATATTGTATATAAATATTAGTGATTGGTTTGCTATCGAAGAGTAGATAGATGATGGATGGATGGATGGATGGATAGATAGATAGATAGAAATAGTCAGATGATAGATAGATAGATAGATAGATAGATAGATAGATAGATAGAATGAATCACACCAAAACCCCACAAACACAATTTCAGAAACCCACAAAGTATTTATGTATTTATTATTTATTTATGTTATTTTACTGAAAAATAATTACAAATTAATTATTCTCTTTATCTCTGAACATGCTGAGAACTGTTTGGTGCTGGGCTCTTAGTTTTCCATCCTAGTACTGAGTGTGAGATTCCCATATGGAGTTCCAGAACTCCAGACAAGGAGCTCTTTTCCAGTTTATCTACATGAGAATGTTCTTTCCCAGCATGCCTGGCAAGGCTGTCACCCTCTGCTCATTCAGCCTAGCCAACCGAGGGATCTTGGCATTCCTCAGTGGGCCCACATCCTGCTTTTAAAACAACGATGAGCCATGGTAACATCCCAGAATCCATCAACACCAACCCCAATCCCCAAGGCCTCACAGACTAGAGGGCTCTTGAAAACCCCGGGACCCTTCATTTAGGATTGCACAGTGTTGTTGTCCCGTCTGTTCCAGTAATGTGTACCTGTTGGAAAGCTACTTTTGTAATACAACATAATGTTGGGGCATCATCACCCTATTGGTGCATGATTTACGGGCTTCACATGTGTCAGAGTTGTTTTGTAATCATTCCTGCGGGCTGCTGCTGGTTTCTTTAGGACTGAATTTATTAGAATGACTCATTTGTGATCGTCAGCTTCTTGGAGACAAAATGAAACTGGTAAAGACACAGCATTCTGCCATCTGTTGTCTGGCAAATAAGGTTACCACTGATAAATATTCATCAGACATGCTTCCAAAAACTGTGCAAAAAGATTTTTTTACATTAAATAACATTCACTTAAATGAAATTACAGTGTTATGGATGGTTGCTATGCAGTTGCTAATATCAGTGTTGTTATTGTTAACTAAAACTATTAAAATGGTTTTGTCTATTTTATTTCAGCTTTATTTGAAATAAAGCTGAAATAAAAAAATATATAAATATTATATAACCTTAAAAATATATAAAAATAAAAGTATAAAAATTGCAAAAGCGCATTAACAAAATCACTAAAAACCTAAACTAAAATATAAAAATAAAAATGTATTAAAAACATGAATAAATACTGTAAGGGTATATACAAAATACTAAAATAACACTGGCTAACATGTTCTAAGTACTTGGCATGTTGCCCAAGTATTTGATATTTTACATTTGGCTTGGGTCCCTCCTTCACTGGAAGCCATGGGACTTTTTTCCATATTATAACCTAAATCCAATCACGTAAAAAAGGAAGAGCACACTTTTTCCTCAACAAGCCACACAAATGGTATTACGGACATTGAGTTACATGAAGTGAGTTACATGCTGAAATTGAATACTTTTGGGTTAATGGTGTATTGAATCGTTAACCCTGAGTATCCACCACTAATTAACTCCGTCAAATGACCTCCTCTGCAGAATATCTGCTGTTTCACTTCAAGCTGATTCTTTCAACATTAGCTTCTGAAAAACAATCTAAAAACCCCTGAATCATTCTAAAGATGTTCATGAATTGACTGAAACTAGAATACTTCATTATACACAAAGGTCACTCTAACATTAAGAAAAATTGAACGAGAAAAGCAGTAAACAAGGACCCTTGTTTCTTAAATGTTGTTGAACCTGGTGCACTCATGCTGCACACAGGCACATCAATTCCTTTCCAGCAGGGGCCACTCAGGATTACTGACATTGTGATCAAAGACTGTGAGTTCTGAGAGGACCCGCTATGGTTGATGGTGCTGTGACCCTGTTCGAGGGCCCTTACCTGCATCATCATGCATGAATGGCCCCTATTATTTTCTAATATCAGGGCCATGTGGTCATTATGGTCTTGGGTAACTATCAGTAACATCCCTGGATGTCTACATGCCTCATGTAATATCTTTCCAAAGTAGAGCCAGAGGGTGGAAGATGGTGCAAATCAAGAGAAGGAAACGAAACAGCAAGAGGACTGTGAATTAATCACATCTCTGTAACCTAAACCTCTCTGAGGTGCGTAACCTCCATATGAAGGATCCTGTATTAGCTCCAGAGAGGTGTGTTGCCATGGAGTGGGAAGATGCTGCTCTGCCTCCAAAGCTTATAGTTATGCAATAAATGTAGAAAAAGAAAGGAAGCCAAAAGCAGAAAATAAAGCAAAACCAAACACTAGGTCTCAAAATTAGATTTCATCTGTTTAATGAAAAGATCCTCAAAGAGTCCTCAAGATCATGCATAACTGTCAATTCAAATCAAATCAAGCATCAACTGCATAACTTGTATTTCCATAACTTAAGTTATAATAAGTTCAATACTGTAAGCACGGATTACCATAAACACGGGGCTCCAGTATCATTGCAAATATTCAGACCAACAGCATAATGCGAATGTAATGCTGATTTTATACAACAGTTAAATAAACAAGAAGTTAATATTGAGTAACTTACATACTACACACAGTATTGCCATTTACCGTTTTAATTTCCACTCCACCTTCGAAAATTCTTCAAAACAAAGCCACAGCAGAACCACTCGTGTCTCTGAGCAACAGAGTAGTTGTGTTTCATTCCTGAAGTGTTTTTGAATTAATCATTTGAATGAATGATTAAATGACTTAATCCATAAAAACAGTTATGGTGTTCAAAACAGCATACTAGCATACTACTTTTACTATTTCTGCCATATGTATGGGCTTAATACCCACACTTGCAGTCTTTGCCCTTCACCAATCGTCTACGGATTTCCTGTATTTGGCCCAAGTGTGTAGGGCATTTGATTACCTGCGCTTTATTTACACATTTTGAATTTCAATACTTTGCACTTTAAAATAAACTTCTAAATGTCTGCTCATTAGCTTCTGTGTAACAGAATACAAATGATTATTTGTGGTGCTTCTAATTAAATGATAAAAATCAGTTGCAAACATTTTACAAAATACACTCATCTCTGTACCAACAAAATGCACAACACTTTTTTGTTTTACTTCCAAATGATCTGTAATACCTCATTAATTTAATTCATACTGGAAGGTTTTCTTCAACATCATGCAATTTCGGAGCACAAGACTGCAAGTGTGGGTCTTGGGACAGGCCCACATTGCAGAGTAAGAGTAAGCTATTACGCTCTTACAAATATAGCTACTCACTTGTTTATAATTTATATACACTGAACAAAATTATAAACGCAACACTTTTGTTTTTGCCCCCATTTTAATAAATGTATATTAATGATTCTCAAAATGAAACTATAAAAAAAACACTTACATTGTTAATAACTGTGAAAACGTCATCACAGTCAATGAAAACGGTTGATACACAAAATGACACAGTGACACAAACAGTGAAACGTCATTGTGCTGTTGGAACATTGCTCAACCAATCAAATTCGAGAACCGTAACAAACTGTTGTATAATACTATTTAGTGCTTCCTTTTCCATTGCACTCAAAATTACCAAAAATATGCCCTTGTTACAGACAGGAAGCTTTCTTCATTTCCTCGATGACCACTAAAATTTTTGTGGGCAACAAGTGCAATCTTCACATTGCAAAATGTTGTTTTCTCTGAAAGTGACAGGCTTTAGTGAATCACCCTCTTAAGTGCAATCTAACCTTACAGTGTGGAGACTGAAGTATTCAAACCTAACACTTTGAATATTGATATGACAACAATGACTCTTGGCAACACCACAGACTGCTTTGCGGCATGTTTAATGTTCAGCCGTCCTCTCTCTGGAGGGTTCTTGTGCCTCATTGTTAGGCCTCTCAGATGGCAATATTAAGTAACAGTCATTGTTAGCGCGCTAGTGTTAAACAGTCGGCTGCCATGTGGCAGTACGCTAGGCTGCATGAATGGATCTTACTGAAATAAGTGTGTGTGTGTGTGTGTGTGTGTGTGTGTGTGTGTGTGTGTGTGTGTGGTTAAAA
>NW_015544176.1:319120-322276 GCF_001515605.1 Sinocyclocheilus anshuiensis
GCACATTTTAGAGTGGCCTTTTATTGTGGCCAGCCTAAGGCACACCTGTGCAATAATCATGCTGTCTAATCAGCATCTTGATATGCCACACTTGTGAGGTGGATGGATTATCTCGGTAAAGGAGAAGTGCTCACTAACACAGATTTAGACAGATTTGTGAACAATATTTGAGAGAAATAGGCCTTTTGTGTACATAGAAAAAGTCTTAGATCTTTGAGTTCAGCTCATGAAAAATGGGGGCAAAAACAAAAGTGTTGCATTTATAATTTTGTTCAGTATAATATAATTTAATAAATGTATATTAATGATTCTCAAAATGAAACTATAAAAAAAACACTTACATTGTTAATAACTGTGAAAACGTCATCACAGTCAATGAAAACGGTTGATACACAAAATGACACAGTGACACAAACAGTGAAACGTCATTGTGCTGTTGGAACATTGCTCAACCAATCAAATTCGAGAACCGTAACAAACTGTTGTATAATACTATTTAGTGCTTCCTTTTCCATTGCACTCAAAATTACCAAAAATATGCCCTTGTTACAGACAGGAAGCTTTCTTCATTTCCTCGATGACCACTAAAATTTTTGTGGGCAACAAGTGCAATCTTCACATTGCAAAATGTTGTTTTCTCTGAAAGTGACAGGCTTTAGTGAATCACCCTCTTAAGTGCAATCTAACCTTACAGTGTGGAGACTGAAGTATTCAAACCTAACACTTTGAATATTGATATGACAACAATGACTCTTGGCAACACCACAGACTGCTTTGCGGCATGTTTAATGTTCAGCCGTCCTCTCTCTGGAGGGTTCTTGTGCCTCATTGTTAGGCCTCTCAGATGGCAATATTAAGTAACAGTCATTGTTAGCGCGCTAGTGTTAAACAGTCGGCTGCCATGTGGCAGTACGCTAGGCTGCATGAATGGATCTTACTGAAATAAGTGTGTGTGTGTGTGTGTGTGTGTGTGTGTGTGTGTGTGTGTGTGTGTGGTTAAAAGGGAATTGGTTGTGTCTCCTAAGGACAGTTTTGTATTATCATCGGACATGTTGAATCTGCTGTCTGGTCAGAAATAGATAACCAATATAAGCCCTAATCGTATAAAGCATTAACAAAACATAAAATGTAATTCTTTTGCATTTACTACAGGATAACATATTGAAACATTGTCCACTATCATGCAACCATGGCAAGAGCTCCAGTGGGTGGACACACAAGTCTCTGGAGTGTTTCTGTGGGTGGAAATGCTCTTCAGGCTCTGATCAGAGAACTAATCGGTCTGATTGTAGACAGACATTCATGTCAAACAGGACTCTTAGAATAACGTTCTCTGTTTAAGACTTCTCAGAAGGGAACTAGGTTATCAAAGGAGAAAGAGGACTATTTTTGGCATCTAACTTTCTTCAGTGATTTGTCACAGCTGCTCTGATGAAACAGATGTCTCTGCTAAAAGAATCAGAGAGAGCAATGAGATCATTATGAAAGCTTGAATATGGTTTGTCACTGTGAATATTTTTAGGGTTAAATACTAGTTGACCTCTATTCCCACAGTCCCATAGACTTCCATTGTAGCTGGATTCCTCTCATTTTTTATTTATTGATTTATTTTTGTTCGGGTGGTTAGCATGGCCCAGTTAGCCCCTGCTGGTAGATGCTGTAAATTACTAAAATATTTTATTATATTTGCCTGATTTTAAACTATCTTAGAAAAATTTGGGGTCAGTAATAAAAAAATATTTTTTTCAGCAAAAAAAGCATTAAAATGTATCAAACATTGCAGTAAAAAATATTAAGTACAAAGCACAACTGTTTTCAATATTGATAAGAAATGTCTCTTGAGCAAAAAATCAGCATATTAGAATGATTTCTGAAGAATCATGTGCCACTGAATCGAATGGTCTTATTCCTTTGTTTTTGACAAATTGAAAGACAAGCCAAAATTATAGTCACAGATGCCATTAATAGAGTTTAACTTTAATTTATTGTCCATTTATTGATTACTGCCTCTGCTAGACTAACATAGGCCTATATACTGACACTCGAGGAAGCCATCACCAAGCATGTCTGCCTTACTTATCTAAAAGACTGATCAAGACCTTGAAAAGTCTCAGGGGTCAACCAGGGTGAAAATCAATGTTGAGCAGATCCGATAAATCACTGTAATCAGGTGTCTCTTTGAGGATGTACTCAGGGTGTCTTGTCAGGCGGCTTTACTCCTCACCAAGGCCTGTCTTTCCTTTACGCATGGATCAATACTGCACCTTTATCCAAATCTTCAGCAAGAGCCTCGGAGGAAATTGAAGGCAGCCAACCCTCATCTTAAGCAACAATAGATTCCATATAATCAGTCACTCTGCAGGTGTTTCATTCATTATCCTTTTTCAGATTTTCCTCCACCATATTTTTTGTTCTCTTCAAAGACCGTCTCTGCAAGTAAAGTCAGACAGCAGACAGCTCTTGCCCCATGGACACCACAGGCTGTGATACAGTCTAGAGCTCTGGGGTCCTTCTTCACTCCTCAGACACCTTCAAGCCCCTCATGTGGAGAATGCCGAGTCCTTGCTCCCAGCGCAGCGCTGCCTTTTGTCTTGCTGGTACAAACACCTCTTCAACACATCTATATGTGAGTCTAGAAATAATGGCCCAGACTACCCAGATCCACTCGTCACAGAGATGAAAGGAGTCTTTGAAATGAAATAAGCCCCCCCAAAGCTCTGAGTGTATGCATACATGCGTTTCATCCTTCAAAAAACGGCGGGGCGTTCCTAACAATTAGTTTTAATACGGGTGGAGTGGGGTTCAATTCATACAGATTATCTTTTTATCTACAGTCCATGGCGAGCCTTCAGCCTCTTCTCAGACACAAAAGAGATACAGACGCACAGTGGAATCAGCAATTATTTTAAAATTCAACTGAAGCAACTGAACAGAGTACACTTTTTTTTTCAGCTTCCACCCAATTGTCAAAAACTGCTTGTCAACAGTTTTTGACAAGCATTTCAATATCACCAAACCTTTTATGCCCATAGCATATTCTACTGAAATATGTGAATGCAAATGCTATACAACTCGTTTTTTGTATCACGTTTTTCACAAAAAGAAAGAAAGAAAGAAAGAAAGAAAGAAAGAAAGAAAGAAAGAAAGAAAGAAACC
>NW_015544176.1:322385-340236 GCF_001515605.1 Sinocyclocheilus anshuiensis
AAAGAAAGAAAGAAACCCAGTCCATCGTAAACGCTGTCTGCCAGTGAATGATTTTGCGCAGTGGGATTTGCAACATCAGCTGGGCTGACATGTCTTTGGGGGATCTGTTTTTTTTTTTAAAGTACATGTGGTCAAGTAAAAAGAGCAGAAGTTACCAAAACAAATGAAATTGCTTACAGCATTGTAAAGAGCAGCATATTTCCTTCAACTTTGCTAATTTTTACCAAACACACTCTCTCCAAAACCCAGATACCCCAAAGAGCGTTCTGCACTCACAACAAAATGGATAATGCATTATCTAATTCATAATTATTATATAATTTTAAAATGATTAAAAATAAATATGATATACTCTTTGTCATTGAATACTCTTGTTGTTCTCATTGAGTTCACAGTTTTAATGTTTTAATGTTTATGTTTCCTTTAATTTATTTTCAAGGTCTGAGGTAAATTATCCATAGTTACTTTCAGTCTGGCTATAAAGGTCAAGCAAAATGATATTCAAACTCACATTAGACCCTTTTGACATTAAATATAGCACATAATCAATACCTGTGGCAATCACTGTCACAGTTTCCATAGAAACAGAAGAAACAGAACACCACTTTTAAACTAAAAAAACTGTAAAGTTTTTATGTATTTTGGCCATTTATTTATAAGACAGCAGCATTTTGGGCACCTGAAAACACAAACTTTTGGGTTTCAAAGTGCAATTATGAAAACAATGCCATTGTCTCTGTGTAAACTACAAAAATGCAAATTTGTGAAATTTTGTTCAATCTATTGGTTTGCAAAAGCGTGTAGTGTTTTTACTGGCCTGGCATGCATAATGCAGTGTTTTTAGTCGTTTTCGTGGATCCATGTGAATGGGGATCATTTTGACACTTTTGTCTTCTGTGCTCAAGACTTTTCAAAAACGCAAAAGAAAACTTTTCCATTTTTGGTACATCATTATCGTTTAAATGTACCCTAAAATAGAATGGCAGGCAGGACAAAACCTCTGATTAAAAAATGTTTTATGGCATGTCATGGTGTATAGCACTTGGTTAGGGCATGGTGTAATGTGCTCACTTGCAGTAACAAACCTCAGGACTCAAAGGGTGATAAAGTTACAGTACCTTGAAATGCCTGGCCCCCCGACTGAGCCTGGTTTCTCCCAAGTTTTTTTTCTCCATTCTAGTGTTGTCAAAAGACCCGGTATTTCGGTACCAAGTCGAAAGAAAGAAAAAAAGTTGCAAAAAACATTTGGACCTTAGCAAACTTGCTTAGCTAGGCTATCTCCAAACTATTGCTCTATTTTGACAGTACACTCTACAAAATGCTGGGTTAAATACAACCCAGTGCTGGGTAAAATAGGGACAAACCCAGCAATTGGGCTGTTTTGACCTAGCGGTTGGGTTAAATGTTTAGCCCAACCTTCTGGGTAGTAACCCAACCTCTGGGTCAAAACAACCCAATTACTGGGTTTGTCCCTATTTTACCCAGCACTGGGTTGTATTTAACCCAGCATTTTTTAGAGTGTAGCAATCCCAAAATTGTCCGTAAAAGAAGACATTTTATGGTTATTTTAGCTATACTATAAGGTTTCACCACATTAAAACAAGCTAGCATAGTTATTAGCTGGCATAGCTAGCATCTGCATTCACACAGGCTACTTTCACACTGTGTGAATTATGTTTAGGGCCTAATAACACTTCAGAAGAATTGTGAATGCACCCTCCCATTTTTTGAAACAATATCTGTGGAATACAGTAGGCAGCCTACTTTTACATAGCATGTCTGAGTTAAATAGCATTGCACAGATCAGATGCTCCCCAAATGAAAAACAGGCAGAAATTAATACCAGTCTGGGAGTGACTGGGGCAGAATTCATGGCAAATAGTCAACATCCCCAGAGCAGCATCAGCTGTAGCTGTTATGTTTAGGTTTGTAGAGGAATGATTTGCACCTTAGCTGCAGAGCTAAAGAATGGCTGTTGTTAATTAGCTATGCAAAGGGATTCTGAGGACATGGGTTCCCCCTATTGTCACGGGGCATTCGGCTGATGAGCCTGAACTAAATCTTTTCTGTCACACGTAAAACAGTATTTCATCTCTGTTTCTCTCTCTCCTTTCCTTGTAATGCAAACATGGATAGCGCTGTACTCATTTTGACATGGGGGTGATGAGATCCAGACAAAACTACGGGCGAATCAACATCATGTCCTATTTAATAAACATCTGATTAATTTTACACGATTATGCTCGTCTGAGCCCAAGCCAAGACTGCTAGGTTCAGTATGAGTAATCTGTGGCTAACCAGAGAGGAAGAAGAAAGCAGTTAAATCACAGTAACACAAATCCGGACACACAATTATACCATAATTATCATCCTTAAGCTTAAATGTCACAATAAAACACATTAAGGCATTTCTAAGTTGCCCATATTTGCATATTTTGTACTTGGCTCTGTATATAAGCACATTCACAGTGACGAAGCGCAGACTAAACAGCATCAGTTTACTCAGTCCACTCAGCCTAATGTACACATGTGCCTAGTGCTTGGCTAACTTTAGTTATCACATTTCTTCAGCTCTCTCTCTCTCTCTCTCTCAGACACAGACAAGACTGCGTGCAAGAGCACAACACACAGACACCAAATTACACAAATTCAATATGTAAATGTTTCTTAATGAACTAGGGCTAGAAAACAGCGAACCTCAGTCCATGCTTGCAACCAAAAACTATCCATAATATAATATTAATAGAAAATATTCCCAATGCCCTGAATCCTTTCAAACTTTAAATTATAATGAATACAGCTTTTTTTCTTCTTCTCTTTCTCTTTATTATATATTTTCAGTTCCATCAATACAAGACATAAAAATGGAATGAAAAAAGGAATGATAAAAAAGGAACAATATTGTCATCCAACATATAAAAATGACATTAAAGGGTAGGATCTAATTAATAACAAACCATGACAAGGACTAGTTCTCAAACGGGGCCAAACTTCAAAGGGGTGACCTAAGATTATTTATTGATTATTATAAGATTATTTAATTAACAGTTCTTAAAACTTATGGAATCAGTTATTTGTGTGATTCCAGAAGTAAATAAAAAATGTTTGAAAACCAGCAGCTTTGTCTTAATTACAGTATAGAACATGCTAAGTTTGTGACCAGCAGTCCATTTTGAAGTTCCAGGTTTTAAGAGCCTTCTAAATATGTTTTTTCCTGCATAATGGTGAAGTTATGACATCTAACGTTACTAATAGAAACTAACTGCTTAAGCTAACCAGCCAAACCTTGATCCCTTGTAGTCCGAAATCCGTGAGTTAGGGGAACATTTTGATTGGATGGCCACTGACTACTTACTCAACACTATGGGTTCGAAGTAGAACTAAAACTAAGACACATTAAACTTCTTGTTATTTCACATCTGAGTGAACCGCTGGCTACACAAGTCTGCCGCTAATCTGAAGAACATCATCAATCAGCAGTGCTGGCCTTTAGCCAATCAGAGCCCAGCGTGAGTCAGAGCACGTCCAACACTCGATCCCGAGCACCCATGGTGTTTATCTCTGAGCAGAAAGTGACTAGAAGACGAGTCATTGTGGACACTGTGTACCTTCAAACTCCCTTCATGCTCTCCCTCCTTGTCTTCACACACAAACGTGAACACAGACCCATTCAAAATACATACAGGGGAAATTCCAGACAGATTTGAATGTGTTATCAACCAAGGTAAGATATGGATACCATCAGGACATCATTTCAGTTTCAGGAGCCATTTACACTGTTAAAAAATAAGGTTCCAAAAGAGGGTTTTTGCTGTGATGCCACATAAGAACCATTTTGGTTCCACAAAGAACCTTTCAGTGAACAAGTTTTCTTCGTGTGTACAACATTTCTAAATCTAAAGAACCCTTTTCCACTATAAAGAATCATGAATAGAAAGGCTCCCTCGATATTAAAGGTTGTTCATGGAACCACAGATGCCACAAATAACCTTTATTTTCGAAAGTCTATAAGAATAGACCATTTACGCTGAGAAAAGATATATTCATGAACCATTCCAGCATGTTCTTTCACACACACACATGAACATATCACACTCACTGCTGAACTTCCTGTGACGGGCCCGGGCCCTCCAGGGCCGGTTGCGGATCCAGTGTAGCTTTCGCGACAGTTCCATGACTGTGCGCCAGATCGTGGCCACAGGACGTCATTGACCGGCATCAGCCCACACTTCTCCTCTTGTCCCCCAAACATGAGCTCATATCCAAAGACAACATTGGACCCTTTGAGGGTCTTTGTCCAGTATTCAAAGCGGACTCTCTCTCTCTGGCTGTGTATCTCTTGTCTCAACAAGTCTGTTTGCGTTGCCTGAGATCTATATTTTATGCATGAGTCAGGGGAACTCAACTCCCTCTGCCGCTCTGACACATAGACGCCACTCAGCTTGTCTTGATCCAGGGAGCACCACCTATCCATGGCCGGTATCTGGGCACACACACACACACCCCCGAATTGAAACGTGACTCTAGATGTCTACGCACAAAAGATGGGATTGGATACCAGACAGGGAGCATGCACTATATATTTGACTCCTTTGTGTACCTGAAAGGTGTATTTAAGTAATGTCTGTGAAATCTGGCATATCCCCTCACTCTCAAGTGGAAAACTTCAATTTACAAAAACTACAATTATAAATGTTTCCTTGGCAACTAACTTTAATTTGAGGTACTAAAATGACTTTAAAAAATCTAGAATAAAACTAAAATGAAAAAGAAAATAATAAAGGCTAATTCAAAATAATTATAATATAATTATATTATATAAATAATACTAAAATAACACTGTTCTTAACAGCTTAATACTGTGTCAGGAAACACAACTAGCCAGAGACCATGTTTCAGTAAAATAGGAGATCAATTTGCTTCAAATACTAATTAAAGACACTATTTTTAAATAACTATAAAGTAATGAATGCAGTGCGTGAAACATGGTAAACATAAACATGAGAGGCTTTCATGTAAAGCACACTAATCAAAATCCAATTCAATTCAATCCAATTTCTTTCAAAACTGTTTATTTCTTCTGAACGTCACATAATGCTGATGGAATAAAGTAGTTGTAATCCTATGTCGCCCTCTAGTGGTCTTCTACGATACACAGACTCTGTGATGACCTGTTCAACACTTGTTGTTGTCAGGCAGTTCTGGTTTTTAAGTGTGTTGCTAGGATGGGTTGTTTTTTCCCCCCAGGATGTCGCCTTCATGATATTCAAGCTGCATGATCTGAGGTTTCATTCATGTGTGTAGCACGAATGTACTACTGTATCATAAGTATGATCAATAGTTGTGATCCTTGCCTTAGACTTAAAAAATAAGTAAAATGACTGAAAGTTTCTTTTTGTTTAATGTTTATTGTCATAGTGTCTACAATTCTGCATCTATGGAATAAATAAAAGAAACCAATGAACAGTTTCACATGAACATAAAACATAATGGAATGCAATGGAAGAACATTTAGAAGAGCATATAGGTTTATAACATCAACTCTCAAAAGACTGTATATAGAATATGTAAACGTCCTGCACAAAATATTGCTCATCTGGCCATATAAAATCACAACTGCTTTAAGGCACGTATAATATACAGTACTTATGGCACAAGGAAAAATGTATGGAATATTTATCACAGAACAAGAACAAACATGAAGATGATCAACATTTAAATATTTTGTTTTGATGACTAAGACGCAACCATTTGCAAAACAAAATGAGCTGGGTCAGAATTACATGTACCGGTAATTAACAATATCAGGGCAGGACATATTCTGGATGGATTAAAATAGGACTTTGGTTACTGTATTGGACAGAGGGATGAACTGTGCATGGAATCAAGAGCTGAAGTACAGAATACAAGGGCAACAGCATGATGTACTGTAATTTAGCAGCTTATAAGATATATTAAAGTTTTACTATCTTTACATATTTGCTGGTATTCCTTTAACCAATTCTTTGGCCTATTATTCTAATGAGTCCATCTGATGAGGAACTGATTGACTCATTAGAAATCCTGGAAAATGTCACATCTGACCATCAGTTTTTAAAGTGATGTCTGTGCGTAAACAATCATACAAAATAAAATGATTTAGAAACATCTGAAGTTGAGAATGACCAAAACTGGTGAACATGTCAAGACACCGATTCCTCTCTCGTAAACTCAAATTCTGCTGTTTTGTATGATAACTGTCCGGTAAACACATTTCTATACATAGTGGCAGTGCTCCCAAAAACTGCTTTCTAAACCATTTATGCATACCATCATGCTTTTTGTGGCCAAGGAAATTATCCAGAATAAAAAGTCATTTAAATGATACGAACAAAATGGAAAGATATTATTCACTAAAAATAAAAGCAAAATCTAAAAACAACAGATCCACACTTTTCTGGTCTGGACAACATGACAAAACATACTGTGCTTTGGACTATTAGGACACACTCGATAACAGGAAGAAATCTTTATACAAAGCTGAATTAAGGCCCACAGAGTAACTTTAGTAACAAAGTAATTTTCCCAACTGGAGTTATAACTAAAAAAAAAAAAAAGGTATGGCTTTCAAGTCTGGAGAACTTATGAAACAGTCCTTCATCCCAGTAAACAAAATTCATTATCCAGCAAAAATGCATCTTGAACATCTCTAAAGTTGCCATGTTTCAATTAACAGGCCTAACAAAAGTTGATCATCTCCAGTAGAGTGTCATAGAAGACATATGTCACGTGATGAACAGCAGAAGCTCACAAAAGGACAAATATAATAAACATTTATGAATAAAACAAGGAGGTAAACCTAATGTTAAAAACACAGTATCACCGTCACATTCTTGTGTCCACTGGACTGAACACAGTCAGAGGTCTGAGGGATCAGAGGCACAGGGTGTGTGTACTTGTGTGCTTAATTCCCTGCACGCTCAAGACTGGAAGCTGCAGATGTGCGGTTCTGGCTTGAGTTTTGGATTCTTCTCAAAGACATCTGGGTAATCCGGCTTCTTTGGTTTAGCTTCCTTTAGAGCCGATGTTTATTCTTTTTTGTGATCCTCGGGCGGATTGTCCAGGTCCAAACTGGGTTCTGCCACGCAGCAATAACACAGTTTCTGTGTCTGCAATGAAACTGCATCTGAAAAAAGGAAAAAGATCAAAGATCAGTATGTGAAAATCATCCAGAATATTATATCAATCCGTGTACAAGACTACAGGCAGACGAAACAGTCAGAGAAGGCTATACTTCCTTGAAAACCTCTTAACTGGTCAGGTCCATATGTCTAAGGTAAAAATGTTATTGATTAATTTGCCTGCTTTAAAAACTTGAGGCTCAAGTTTTTTTTTATGATTTATGAACTCAAACCATCAACGTTTCTAAAAACATGGTGATACTTTACATCATATGTCCATGTTATACATAATGAAAAGGGCTGTCAGATTTAATTTAAAGTGAAATAAAAAAAACTAACTATAAAATGACATTCATTTTAAATAAAAATACAGCAATAATAATAATAATAATAATAATATCTAGTGTGATTCATTCACAGTTTGAAGAAATTTGAGTTTGAAGTACCACTTTTATGTTTTAGAGAATTCAGTCAGCACAGCAAACAGTTTTTACTGTGTGAGTGAGTGCCTGTGGAAGTTTTACTCTAATAATAGTAGGGTGTTCTAAGTAGTTGCAGAGACATTGTTTAATGGTTGCTAGGGTGTTCCAGGTCGTTGCTAGGTGGTTGTTTACGGGGCTCAGACTAAAGAAACCACACCTGAATTTCTATGACATTCTTTCCCTAATCGTCTATATTAAGCACATTAGCTGAGTTTTATTACTCAATACAACTGCATCATAAACGATGTAATGTAAAGTATGACCAAAAAAAGAATCAAAAATGACTGAAATCTTTTTTTTTTTTCTCTGTAATGTACTCCGGATTCATGAAAGCCTATCTAGGTATAAGAACAGCGGTCTCAGATGGATGAAAACTGAAGTCATTGTTCACTGTAAAGCGATTTGCACTGGAGTACATATGGATCATTATATGGTTGGTCGCCGTGATTTTGCCAAGTAAGACATGTTCCTGGATCAACATCTTTTGTTGATCCTGGATCAACATTACTGTCCAAAAATATAGACTAAACCCAATCCCTACCCCTAAACCTAACCTTACCCATAATTTATTCCTAAAATCAGTGTGAAATGATAGCTCATTTACAAGGGTGTAGAAGCACCTAACCCTGATCGTAAGCCTAAAACATATTTACTGAAAAGTTATGCCTCAATTCTGATTGGTTGATTGGAATGTTGTTCCAGGATCAACAAGGATGTTGTACTTGGTGAAATCACGGTCACCTTATATGGTTACAATACTCCCATTTCATAACAATGCATTCGTCTTGGGTTCAAATTCATTACACATCACCACAATTATGTGTATATGCACCAAAACCCCTAGAAGGTAAACAGAACCTGGGTGTAGCACATAAAAGAATGTTTCAAAACAAAAACACTTCCAACAGCCTGCAGCAGAAACCAAAGCTGTGGAGGTACTGCAGGTGCCCAGCTGGACTACTAGAAATGAGACAAGAAAAACGAGAGATTCTTGCTTTGTGTGCTCACTCACCGAGCATGTGTCCCAGAAAGGCGGGTCGGGAGCTGGGCGGGAGGTGCACACATATGTAATACACAGGAGCCCCGGAGAGAGCGACGATGATTCCCACCAGAGAGTTTACAGTGTCACTGTACAGCGGTACGATCACCAGAAACACGCTGCACAGGCAGTACACTATAGGGAAGAACAGACTCAACTACACGGAAACAAACACAGAGAGTCAATTAAGCACATCATAAACCAGGGCAATAATGAAATAAAAATGTCAACTTTGTTGCAAGTATTAAATATATGACATTGGCAATTATCTGAGTATTTTAAGGCATCATAAATGCTCTCCTGATGTGAAGGCTGTTCCATTAGATAAGAAACATTATCCTTCATTCTACGATACTTTATCTTGACTAAGAATCACACATATCCTTCATGGAGATAGAGAGAAAGAAAAAGAGAGAAAAGGCCCTTTTGTCACCGGCTTTGGTATTTTTGGTATGAAATCTTTGAAACCAACCAGCATTAAGATAAGTCACAACATAATTGCTTTAATGAGGGAAAGAGCATTGTGAATGACAATCAACAGATAAAATATAAAGCTATTAAATTAAAGATGTTGATTATGTACATGGTAACAACATTTTAATTAATTTAGTTTAATTTAACTGCCATATATATATATATATAAGTAGTTTGAGAGACTACTGTAGGGGGAGTAAACGGGCACTAAAGAAATGTTCTGGCTCTATTTGCTTGTGGCAATTCTTTGAATTTGTCTGCAGAATCATGGGTAATGTAGTTTTTTTTTTTAAAGCATGTACAACTGATTAACAACCTCGTAGCTCAGGTCTTCAAGTTTTCAAGTTATTCTTAAATATCAAGTCTCCCATGGTGAAAATGAATGGGCTTTTACTACTGGAACCCGACTGTTGCACTCTATTGAAATGAATTGAGTTGAGAATCTCCTTTACATGAGGAGTGCTACTTGCGTACATGGAGACAATTCAGAATCAGTCAATTATAATGGTTAGTAGCACAGTAGCTTGTGTTTTGTAACAGAGCTATTGACTTACCTTAACAGGACGGGGCAGGTCAGGTGCCTTGATGCGCAGGTAGATCTGACTGCCTATAGAAAGGCCGATGAACAGCCAGTAATTAAAACTAAAGTAATTAATTAGCTGGAACACATCTTTCACGCAGAGAAATATGAGTGACATGCCACCCTGTAGGAGGAGGGAAAAAAGCAGATCAGAATGAAGTGTCCTGCTTTTAGTATATAATGTGGATATTCAAGATTTTCTACATAGCACAAGGCATGTCTGAGCCTGCTTACTCACATTAAACAGCAGGGCTGGGATTGGTGTGTAGCATTTGATGTGGATCATACAGAGGATGTTGGGTAAATGGCCCTCACGCGAACCCACAAAGAACAGCCTGAAAGGAAAAAAAAGGGGTTCGGCTAAGAAACTGAGTTCCTGCCACCTTGCATCGACTACAGAAACGACAGAAGACTCAGAACAAGATCTTTACCTGGAGGCGGCAATGATAGAGGAGTTTAAACATCCGTAACAGGAGATGGCCACAGACAACGGGATGAGCCAGCTAGCATATCCCAGCACATAGTCAGCAAACGTCTGTATTAAATACAAAACCAAAAGTGTTTTTTATTTTTCATTATGACCAATAATCAATAAATGCCTGACACCCTATACTAGTTTGTCTAAATAATTAAAAATTGAACACTAAACACTAAAATGAGCCATTTTAAATGCTACAAGTGAATTTAGGCATCGCAACATTATAATGTACACTATGAAAAAAAACAAACAAAAAAAATATATATATATATTTTGATTTGTTAAAGATTTAATTTAACAGTTTTTATTAAATTATTACTGTTTTTAAAGATTAACTTTACGTGAGTGTTAGATGATGGCAAAGGTAATCTAAATGTAAAATAAGGGAAATGAGCATGAACAATCACGTAAACAATACTAACAGATACTGATAAATAAATACAAAAAATCTTGATAACTCATATGCTACAGATACATTGTATATCCCCAAAAATAATAACTGTTTTCAAAGATGTTTCTGTCGCTGGTCGGTACCACAGATAAGACTGCATGATCTGTGGAAAACATCTAATTGCCAAAAAATGTGTGATTATATATCAATATGACTACAAAATAATAATAATATAAATATTATATTTACAAAATATAATACAAAATTAGAAAATTTCACTGTAAAATAAAAAAGTAAAGTAATAAAAATACTTATCTCATTTTATACAGTGCAACTGTAAAACTACAATACTAATATTTACAACTATCTTAATTTTGTTAAACCATCAAACTTGTATTTTGGTGGAAAATTGTAGGGAGCCCTTAAAGCTTCCCTTCTGTTGACAGCAGCCGGTTCATAAGCACTTCACATTGCTTAGGAAAATTATCAGTGCATGTTGTGTTCCCAAATGCATAAGTGAACCAGGCTCAGAGCAGATGTAGAGATGAGTTCATGTGGAGCAGCATTTATTGTGAACCGAATCGCTCTGAAACACAGAAAAGAACAAAAGAAAAGAAAAAAAAAACTACTCTGCACTGCTCAGAGTAATAAACACAGTGCCGCGCTTCACTCTTGATACATGCAACGCACATATTTCTTTCATTTGCAGCCTTTGCGACTAGATAACCTCACTAAGCCATATTGAAATTTTGTTTTTTTTCTGATTAATCATGCAGCTGGTTAAACTAATGTAAGTGTGTTAGATGTTCAAACAAACAGAGCAATGTTTTGGAAGAACGTACAGTTGTCTCTGTGTATAAAAATGGAACTGGACACATCAGAAACAAACAGTTTATCAAACACAGTAAATACATTTTGTTGGCCATAAAAACTTCCACAGAGCAGCATACTAGCATAATTACAGGCAGCAGAATGTCTGTGGATGTAGACTAACATCATCAAGCATCTCCAGAGAGAAGACGTTGCCTCAAGCTGCTCTGCTTAACTAGATCAGTGTAACAGGAGATGAAAACATGATCAAATCTGGAGCAAATAAACTAAACAGATGCTGTCCATTAACTTCCATGTGACATCCCAGATCATGTGAATTAAAAATTAGTTTTGCTACAGAAGCTTGAAATATACAGATATTCAAGAAGGTTTTACTCACCACAGCCACAGCTTCACTCTGTAGCAGTGTATTCATGTCCAGCACTGCATAATAGGCGATGTTAGTCAGAATGTAGATTATTGTGACAATAGGCATGGAGATCGCTATAGACAATGGCAGGTTTCTGTAGCAGAGAGAAAAAAAGATTTTGCTTACATATTTGATCTTCCTGATTGATTTGCAACAAAACTGCTGGACATTCATTCAAGATGAAGTGTGCAATTTCTGCACCACAAAGGATTGCAAAAATAATGACTGTTTTCCAAACACACCCCCAATGCGCCCCAAATTAATTCCATTGGTTGAACCAATTTGAGTCAATTGCTCAAACAAACGGAGCAATATTTTGAAAGAAATATAGAGCCACAGTGTTCAAACTTTTCAGAGCAATCAACCCACATATGGCTTACTTAGAGTTGTCTCCACATATTAAGCTGTGACATGACAAATACTTCTATTATTGATTCTTACTCGCAATGAGTGGAACATGTATTTATATCAAGTGAAATGTCATGAGTAAAGTGTTCATAGAGATCATATAGAGATCAAATAGATAGTATCTGTAAAAAATCAATGCAAAGAATTTACTTTCTCCGTAGATTGAGGTCATTTGGAGCAAGAAAGCAGATTATTTTATTGTTTTTTATGTCTGTAATCATGAGTGTCTTGCAGTACTGTAATTCGGTTTGCTATATGAGTCTATCTGTTAGTCTAAAAACAAAGCTAATGAACTTACTAAAAATGTGCTCCAAAATTGTGGGTCAGCCACTTCAAAAAGCATATGAACTATTTTACCATAATAATCTTGTAAGATTAGCTAATAACATTGTTTCTGAACCTAATCATGTGTTGTATAATGAATTTGTATTGTTGCCATCTAATCGACGATATAAGGTCCCAAGATACAGCCGAATTAAGTTAAAGAATTAATTTGTACATCAAGCTGTATTAGCGCTGAATAACTCATATAAAAAAAATTTTTTATGTATGTGTGTGAAAGCTCTGCATTGTGTTGTTTATGTGATAAAGTATTGTAACCTTGAGTGAACCTGCTGTAACGTAAGACAAATTTCATACTCAGTCTGACAATAAAGTGTATCGTATCATATCGTATGAGTATCAGTACCTCTCTGGGTTTTTAATCTCCTCTGTGATGAAGTTCAGGGTGTCCCAGCCTGAGTACGAGTACAGAGCGGCGTACAGAGCCAGGGCCATGTTTCCTGGATCCAGTTTAGAGTTCTCAAATGAATCCCTAAAGTTGTTTGTTTTTCCTGTGGCACAGCAATGCAAATGCAGTCAAAAATCAAAAACAAACAGTAATGACTCACAAAAATATAAATGTGTAGCACTACAGTATAGGGTCGATAAGAGTTTTTTTTTATTTTTTATATTCCAAGGCTGCATTTATTTGATCACAAATACAGCAAAAACACTAATATTGTGAAATTATTACAATTAAAAAAAAACTGATTTCTACTTTAATATATTTTAAATTGTAATTTATTCCTGTGATGCAAAGCTGAATTTTCAGCATCATTACTCCAGTCTTCAGTGTCACATGATCCTTCAGAAATCATTCTAATATGCTGATTTGCTGCTCAAGAAACAATTATTATTATTATCAATGTTTTGAGCTGCTTAATGTTTTTGTCTGGAAACCGCGGTGCATTTTTTTCAGGATTCTTTGATGAATAGAAAACAACAGCATTTATTTGAAATATAATTTTTTTGCATTATATAAACATTATATATTGATACAATTAACTGTCACGCTGATCAATTAAATTAAAAGTCTTTGCTGAATAAAAATTATTTCTTTACAAAAATAAATAAATAAATACTGACCCCAAACTTTTAAACAGTAATAATGGTATATAGTATATATAGTAAACAACATTTGTGTCAGCATGTTCAAACCTTGGGCCAGCACAACCATTCCAGCAATGATAATGACAATGAGAGCCAGGACTTTAGCCACAGTGGAGATGACCTGAAGAATGGCCCCCCATTTCACCTTCATGCAGTTCACAAAGGTGAGAAGACCTGCAAAGCAAACAGAGATAGACATGGCCATATAAAAGCCAGACAATATATAGTATACCGAATATATTTCAACTGCTGTTTGAAACTGGAACTTCTTAATGTTCCTTTTGATCATGTGTGTAATAGTTCCATTGTGCAATTGTGTTCCATAATAACTACTTTTACTACTTCCTTATAGATGAATGTAAATTTCCAATGTGTCATAAGTTCCTCTTTAAGCATTTAGGTTCAACTGACATGTTGACCAGGGCAATAAAATTAGGGTGCGGGTAAGGATTTTCAGAACAGAGAACACCTCAACTCCTCCTTTTGCTGTTTTACAGACTGATAATTCAAGTTCCTCCATTCATCTGACACTCCTGGCATCTAATTTCACCAACAAACCAAGTCTGACAGTAATTCACTCCTTGAAACAGTCTCTCAGAATTGCAGATACCATCATGACTGGACATCCCGGCACTGTGGTACCCAGGAGATTAATTGAGGTATTTCTGTACCTGATTTAATCACAGCTCAAATGCCACCTCATTCTGATGAACAGACTGTACAGTCCAAATAAAGTGCTATTTGTCACAAAAAGGAAATTAAACCCTGTAGAATTACACTGTTATACATGTTCGCATAAGCTTTTCGGTTTAGGCCTGTTTCACAAGTACTTCAGTGAACTTTGTCACAGTAAGTAGCAAAACATGCCACAGGTGACAAATACCCGAGAATTCCCTTAAACTCAAACAAACTGCACATGATCTCTGTGGAAACAGTCACCAATGACTTCATAAAAAGGTTTTGTGGAAGTCTTGGCAGGGTTACAAACTCCAGTCCAAATGGAAAGTATTTGGTTGACAAATAAAATGCCTAAATAATGCCAACTAACACTGAGACGAATGGAGAGAACAGCCTGGCAGCCGCAGTGGAATTAACAGCTGAACTAACAGAAAACACATGCTTCAAAATTGTAGAGACAGTATTCACTTGATTTTGACAAATTACACGGACAAAGTACAAGTTTACGCAAAAACGTATGAGCATGTACTTTAGCCAAAGTGATGACAGTTTATTCACACTGCAGTGCAGACTCACCTGCTGGACTGTGTAATTTCAACAAGTTAATACTGAAACAACACAATCTATCTAACCGCTGAGACCACAGAGCTAGTTCACCCAAAAATGAAACTAAGTATATTTGCACTTTCTGATAAAGGAAAAAGGGGTTCCCAGATTTAACTCACTGGAAATAAAATATGCCATTTTATTTATTTATTTATTTTTTTTGCAATTTGCAAGGATGTTTTAGTATGAAGAAAATCAAAAGGGGAAAAAAAAAAGAAAACACAAATTTCCTCCCAAAAATGAACAAATAAAAAAGGAAATGAATGAAATAACATTGTAGAGAAAAATGCACCATGAGCACCCGGGGTTTACGGGAGAAACGGGCTGAAACAAACGCAAACTCTCCTAGCATTCAGATCAGTGTTATTTTAGTATTATTAATGTACTAATAATATTTTGAATTAGCTTTATTTTCATATCTGTAGTTTTCATTTTAAATTGAGTTTGTTTTATTAATTTTATGCTTTTTTTTATGTTTAAGTATTTTTTATTGAAGTTATTTTAATACTTTAACTTATAGTATTTCAGTTAGTTGCCAAAGCAAATTTTCATTTGTGTTTTGTAAGTTTAAGTTTGTCATCTAATATTTTATTTTAATTAATAAAAACAATTTGTAATAGTTTTTGTTTTAACAATAACAATACGGATTCAGAAATGTTGTGTATATGAAGTTACTATATTACAATACATGTAGGCTATTTTCTATTTTGTATGAAATGAAAAAAAGGGACTGTAAGGCAACCATACAAACTAAAAGAATTATGTAAATAAAGGTATGCAGATCAATACCACGATCCTCGGTAGAAGCATAAATTGGTATGATTTATTTTTGACATACGTTAACATGAAGCACTCTTTTCAGGGTAATCTCATACACACTGCGCTGTGTGAACAGTAAACAGTAGTGAATCTCAGAGAAAGCCGGCCTTTACTGTGCCACTATTTACACTAGTTTCAAGTGCTGTTACATGTAAGTTTATCAAAGCATGCATGGATGAGCGCAGGAGCTCTTACCTATAATGAGAGCTGCAATGAGCCGTACTGCAGCATTTGGTGCCGGGCAGGTGGGGAAGAACGGTTTCACTAGGTAATTAGCAAAAGTAAGAGCAATGACTGCCTGGCAGGCTGGTTCCACGATCATCAGCGAGGTCCACAGACGGATGAATGCAAGGAAGCCCCCAAAGGTTTCCAGGATGTAGGCATAACTAGCTCCTGACTTGCGAATGGTTGTGCCCAGCTCAGCGTAGCACAGGGCACCAAAAACAGAGAAGATTCCTCCAATAACCCAAACCACCAGAGATAGACCGTAAGATCCTGTTTTCTCAAGAACACCAATGGGTGAAACAAAGATGCCTGAGCCAATCATGTTCCCCACAATGAGGCAGACACCGTGCAGTAGTGAGATCTCTTGCTTTAGATGCATGGAACTGGTGGAGTCGGCGTCCCCCATGATGAACTCAACTCAAGAGGCAGGGGTACTGCAAAAATCAAGAATCAGGAATCTGACGTCGGACCATCAACCACACAAGAGTCTGTACACATCAAACCTGGAGTTTCAGCCGAGTCTCATCATTGATTTCTTTCTGTATCAAATCAGGGAGATAAAAGAGATCAAACACAGTTAATGGAATATTGTAGGTTAAATTCAACTGCTGACTGCATCTGTGGCATGTTGTTGAAAACACAAAACAGTTTAGACTCGTTCAACACTTAAAAAAAATAGTAGCTTAATCTCTCCAACATTAATTTTAACAAGCCCTTTCGGAGAACAAGTTCTTTAATTGAGCCTCAGTCATTTCGCCCACACCTGCTGCCCAGGATGCCATAGAGCAAGTGCAGTGCCAGTGACATCAGGAGGAAACCAGCACAATGTGGGAAGACAACCAGGCAACGCTTGGTTGGGTGCGGCCATCAACAACAGCCTGCAGAACTAACTGCTTCAGAGATACATCTACTAGAGATAAAGACTTTCACTGAACACTAAAACTATGTGGGAACATACTCATTTGAACAGCATGACAATGTTAAGGAATTGTAAAGATACGATAAAGAATTTAAATTGAAAGCCATTTAAGTATGGCTTAAGCACTTAAAATCATTTTGGGGCCACTGTACAGTATATTCTGAAAGCTGACTTCAACAGAAAGCCAAGTCAAAAAATCCAGATGCCGGACCTACTTTGACAGTTAAAAATGAACATGCCAATATTTAACAGAAAAGAGAAAAGCATTCCTCAATTTCACGTTCTTCTGCTTACCTTTCTACTACATGTAAACAGTTGTACTTTGAAAAACTGCAAATATAAAATATATAAGACTTTAATAAATTTACAATACCTTAGTCCTCTTGAGGAGCACACCCAGCTTCTAGTAAATATATATATATTTTTTTTGTACTTAGTTATTATTGTTGTTGTCATCCAGTTCTACATTCAGCACAATATTGCCCATTTTAAATTTGAACTAGAATATATATGGGATTTTTGTTGTCTCTAGTAAAGGGAACATTGTTATTTAACTTTAACATTGCAATTTTATATAATGGATACGGTTTGTAAGACTTTTCTCTACACTCCAAATTAAATAAATAAATACATTTTAATTAATTAAAAAAAAAAACTCTTTAAAAATTAGGGACAGTGTATGTAAACTCAATATGATGTATTTTGAATTTTGCACTGCATTGTGTTTTAGGTTTATCGGAAAACACATTAAAATTAACCATGATTTTATTACACTAACCTTTTAACCATATATTTGTAGTTAAACTGTGGGTTAAAAAAATGACAATCAATCCATGGTTACTGCACTTTTACTATAGTAAAACCATTGTTAATTTCCGTATTTCCATAAGGGAAAATGTATGTCCTGACAGAAAAGTATCA
>NW_015544176.1:340324-343086 GCF_001515605.1 Sinocyclocheilus anshuiensis
GGCCCCAGTGTTCAGTGTGATGGTGCTGGATGTGTTGCTGCCGACCCGTACTGCCTGAGGTCTTCCAGTCAGAAAGTCCAACAGCCAGTTGCACAGCGAAGTGTTGAATATGCTAGTTACACAAATATCCTTAAATGTAAAATTTACTTAAAATATGCCTTGATGAACGAAACCATAAAATATTTTAATTCTAAGAGGATAATGGAAGTTTCTGCTGTGAACGTGACTACTAAATATAGCCTATACGTGCTTCAAAGTAGCTAACACTACTGTTTACATGTAGTAATATGAAAGATAATAAGCAAAATAAATGTAATAACTCTTCATTATGTTATGTGCAGGAAAAAAACAGGAACTTCTGCGGAGAGTAATGTTCGCGCTGCGTTGTTGTAACTGATCAGCGCCGCTCAGTCAGTTCGGTGGCGCTAGTAAACACGTCCTCTCTGCGCTGTCGAGTCGGTCGCGCCGCTCGAGCCGCGCCGATGACAGGTCACCGCGAACACTTTAATACCGCGCTGTTTCGTCCCACATTTGGGTTGTTTGGCTTAAAAATGCAGCACTCACGAAAATGAACAGTAAGCCTTGACAAGTTGACATATTTATATTTTTTATTTAAAAAAATGTACAGTAAGCCTTGACAAGTTGACATTTATATTTTTTATTAAAAAAAATGTACAGTAAGCCTTGACAAGTTGACATTTGTAAGAGCCTCATGTCTTAATTTATGTAATTTGATGTACGTCATTGTTAAGAACTTTCATGAGAATTGTTTTTTAGTTGATTACAATTTATTATGCTGCATTTCCAGCGAGAATTAAAGGAACAAAATGCGCATGTCTGAACTATTCTGAATGTATGCAAGAGTATTACAACTGCTGTGAATCTGAATCATATACATCTACTTTTCAGAATATAATCCTCCAAACCAATCTTTTACATTTACTCAGAAAGTGATGTAGCCTAGCCTACATGTACACAGATGATACATTGGCTACCGGTACTTAAATACACCTGGAAGATCCACTAATCTATTGTTGGTTGTAAAAGTATAACCATCGAACACATAAAACATTTCCTCGGTGATAATTCGCCTTTTAATTATTACTGTTTTTCATTATTATTGTAAAATATTGATATTTTAAGCTTCCGCTCGCTTCAACATTTTGTACCCGGGTTTAAATGTTCCAACACCGGCATCCTGCTAATGTTTTGTGAGTACTTAACTATTAAATATTGTTTTATGAATACATCATCTCTATATGGTCGGTAAAACACGTCTCTTTATCAGCTATCCGTCTAACGTAAAACATCATTTTCAGCACGAGCTTCGTTAGAGGAAGTCAACAACAGGTCCTTCAGGTTAGGTCTTGAAACATGATTAAGTTACCAATCTCACGATTTCCCGTCAAACTTCATAATTTCAATATAACTTGACTTCAAAACTAAGAATAAGTTCTCCTCTATAGGATAAAAAGATAAGAAAACATTCACATCCACTGCTGTTATCTTATGTGGTATTAGCGGTGTGACGCGCCTCTGCACTCACACTGCACTGCTAACACTGACGCGGTTGAGCTTGGAGTGTGAAATATCAAGAATAAGAGAACGACTCATCAGATCTCACCTGTTCTTAGTGAAGAGAGCTGGACCATGTGCGTGCGTGGACGAGTGGACGAGGAGCTGTGAGAGAGGTGGTGACTCGTGATGACATCGTCCAGCAGTAATACTACAGCCTTCCCCTCCCTCACTACCTTTAGGCCATCCTCCTCCTCCACCTTCATCACCACCAGCCCAACGCTGTTGACTGGTAAATGGGTCATTCCTGGGATTCGGTAATATTTCAGGCCAACCGACTTTTAAAAAGTGGTGGTTCACTAAAATGAAGTGTTAAAAGCTTCGGTATGCCCATTATAATGAATAAAAATAATTATTGCATTTAAATAATTTTTTAGCATAAAATAATGTCTTATTTCTATCTTACACCAAGCATTTTGTCACGTCCCTGAGGCACTTCACTGAGTTTGTACTTAGAATATTATTAACAAAATGTGCACAGTGTCTATCATTTTTGGCAATAAAGTAAGCATTTATTTCTGTTTTTATAAAAAACAGACTTTAAAGGTGACATATCATGAAAATCTGACTTTTCCAGGTTTTAAGTGCTATAATCAGGTCCCTGGTGCATCTACCAACCAAGGAAACGTGAAAAAGATGAACCCAGTAACTTTGTTTTGGTAAGCCTTTTTCTGCAAGCGTCTGAGAAAACGAGCGCGTCTGATTTCGCTCCCTTGGTGACGTGGCAAAGGGATCTCATTATAATATTTCCGCCCCTTAATCTGTAATCTTCCACTCAAGGCACCATCATTTTGATTTCACAAGCGACAACGGTGTACCAGCTCTGATGCCATGGCGAAAGTTTGAGCAAAACATGCTAACTGTTCTGTCTTTGGCTGCACAGACGAGCACAGAACACTGTCATTCAGGTCTCTTTAATAGTGGTGCAGAAGTAGTATCATAATTTTTATTCATATTTTTGAGGCGTATTATAGGCAAGGAGGGTACGGTCAAGTTTAACAACTCAATCCCATCACATAAAATTTTTTAAATTTTTTAAATAAAAAGATTATTATTTTTCAACATTTTATTTTAACCCATAAGGATATAGAATGTACTTATTTTATTGCTGCCATATGGTCTACTCTCCTAAACTACATGAGGAGCAGTGGCCATTTTGAGCAAAAAAAACAACCCTATCATGCTCA
>NW_015544176.1:343119-343569 GCF_001515605.1 Sinocyclocheilus anshuiensis
CACATTCTGGGGACACCAGAGACTTATATTACATATTGTAAAAAGGGGCATAATATGTCACCTTTAAAGCGTCAGTCTGAACTCAACCCCATCACACTAACCATCCAACACCCCTAATAATTTAGACTCTATCCATATGTGACATCATTTACCAGAAATGACATCATTCAGGTCTCTTTAATAGTGGTGCAGAAGTAGTATCATAATTTTTATTCATATTTTTGAGGCGTATTATAGGCAAGGAGGGTACGGTCAAGTTTAACAACTCAATCCCATCACATAAAATTTTTTAAATTTTTTAAATAAAAAGATTATTATTTTTCAACATTTTATTTTAACCCATAAGGATATAGAATGTACTTATTTTATTGCTGCCATATGGTCTACTCTCCTAAACTACATGAGGAGCAGTGGCCATTTTGAGCAAAAAAAACAACCCTATCATGCTCA
>NW_015544176.1:345092-350358 GCF_001515605.1 Sinocyclocheilus anshuiensis
TTCTAATTGTTTTGTGGTTGGAAACTTGTGACAGGGTTGAGTTATTTATTTCATTTATTAATAATTTCAATTAAAAATATAAAGTAGTCATGGTATCAGTAAATATATACTTACCAAAATCATGACAATTCATATTTTGTTGTAAACTGAATATTTGATGTAATATGTCACTTAAACTTTGACAATCATCCTACATCAGAAATTGCACCCACATTAGCAGCAGTGCTGGGCATGCAGATATGTTGACACAGAAAGAAGGGGAGAATATGAGAGAGAAACAAAACTGAAAATTGAATTTGAAGGCAATGTATTCCTTCAAATGTGTTACAGTCTTCAACCCCATCACACTTTGTCACATTAATCTTTTTGGAAAAAGACAATTAAGAATGAAAGCATTTCTTGTTGATTACCATCTGACATGTTAAGGACTAAAACAATAAAACTGTGGTTTTAGTTAAACATCTAAATTCAAAATATTTTTTTACAAAAATAAAGAGACCATAGACACACGATTTGTTTATTTTTAACTTCAGTCCTATAAAAATGTGAAAATTATGATAAATGTTACATTTGCTATCATTAAATTGTTATCAGGGACACATGAGCAGTAGGTATGTTTGTTTTATAACAGGTTCTGTGTAACATAATTTTTAAACTAATCCCATTTTGTCCGTTATAAGGTTGAGAATAAAAGGTGTCTAAATCTGAAAAAAATTAAATGATCATAACGTCAAGTCATATAATTGTTTTTATTTTTCATTGTTAGATACAGTTGCGACGCTCAAGACTTCTGAGTCAAAATCACCATTTGGGTGGTGGTGGTACGTTTTAAACAATATTTGGTATGTTTACATTTTTAACATTTCATGGTATGTTAATAATAGTTTATTAAATTTAGTCACCACAACACAAAATCTGCATTTTAAAGGTTCTTATTTATTTATTTTTTAATTGGGCAGCAAAGTTTGCACTTACTGTATTTATAGAAAGTGCACAAGGATTTAACTTCTTGAAATTCACAGCCAGTTTATTATTGATGTGAGTTTGTGCTTCTGCTCACTCAGCTGTTCAATAAGGCAAATAATTTCTATTCTAAACAGCCTAGCTAAAGCAGAAATAAGGTGCTGTCAAATGTTACAGTGTGAACTTTTTCATGAACTAAGCAACTGGTTTTAAAAGAGATTTGTGTAGGATTAATTTATTCAAAGCTGTTGCTTTCCCTGCTTATTTGTGTTGCGAGTACAATGCATTCTTGATCATTGCTATGCTGGAAACATAATAGAGCCTCAGTTTGGCTCAGGTCTCTTAGTTAAAGAGTAACCATGAACTTTACTGAAACTATTTCTCAGATTTACAGTAATCCTCTCTCTGCTCTTTATATTAAAATTTCCCAATGACCATATCTGAAAACTATGCAGCGTTTATACAGAAGTGTTATTCAAGCATAACCGAAACTCACTTTAAATTCATTAAGGAAACGTTTTTGATTAATAAATGACTTCAGATATCTGGTTCAATGGCTTTGTCCTTTTAAACGTTTAAGTAATTCAGCATAGCCAACAGCAGCTGTAAGATTAGTGCTGCACTGATAAACCAATTTGTCCTCTGAACATACATACCATTTTGTCTTATCTTAGAAAAAAACATTTCTGATGAAATGTTGTAAATAAAGCCTTGCACTTGGTTATAATAGGCTCTGATGTTTCCTTAATTAAGGATCTAATGCCGCCATGTGGTTGAAAATGATAATGCAGTGCAGTCCTTTGATCGTGAATCTTTAGGCGTGACCCTGAGCTGACATGTCTGATAGTAAGCTATCACTGATACGATAAACTGAAGCCTAAACCTTGTACTGATAGCTTATCAGTACAAGGTTTAGGCTTTAGTTTAGACTTCTGTTTAGGAGAATGAAAAGATATAATAAATAAAACATGAAAATAATATTGTATTATTATTTCAATCAAGAGATTGCAGGATTGTTTGCCTCTGAAATGTAAACAAGTCCTATTTAATCTAGCTACAATGTAAAATAATACAGAGGTCTCCTCTGTCTAGTAATGCTAACTCATGCTATCCTTCATGTACTGCTGTGCAATTTCTAACCCACTTTGTTCAGACACCAGAACTTTTATTATTTATTGTGCAGTCTTTGCTTCCTTCATAATTGATGCTTGCATCTTGCAATGGGCATTTCTAAGGGGAACTGTATGTGCATGTTCATGTAGTTATAAATCATGGCTAAATGGGACTACATGGGGATATTTATTATAGATAAAGAAGAATTTCACAATTTTGTATTTATTTATGCACTTATAGCTGTACTACACCAAGAATTACTTTGGCATGTTTTTAGGTTATCTTCAGCTACATGCTATCAAGGTCCTGTCTGCTGTTAAATTAATTTATTTTTATTTTATTTTGTATTTTATTTATTTATTTATTATTAATCAAATCATTAAATATTGCTAAGCATATTTCAAAATGTTCTAAAGTCATTGTAATCATTTTAATTAAATAATTTACCAATAACTAAAATAATATTGACATTTGATGCACATAAAGGCATCAAGACAGCCATTTAATCTCAAGGGACCCTTGATAGTGCTGGGAGGGGCACTCAGTGTCCCAGTGCTGCTTTGGCATTCTTACTGTAGCTACCACCACGTCTTCCCAAATGTATGTAAAATTAATTATTAAAAAAAAGTGCGCAACGTATTATATACACGAATTGTTTATATACGAATTATGAATGCTATTAATAGAAGGAAGATGGAGCTTCATGCAGTTGATGCAGTGATGACAGACAGCTAGCTATTCAGATAAAATAATCCATAAAAGATATTCATGCTTCATGTAGTTTACTGTATGATACCAGCGCTTCCAGTAACCACCGTCTTCTGATGTAGCCTACCATATAAAATTATTATAAATCAATGGGAGCTGTGCATGAACGGGTTGCACCACTGCTGAAAAAGGGGGGATACACAATTAGTCACCTTGTAAGCTCCTCACGGTTGACAGCCTCCTGTACATTAGATCGGGCGCGTGACAGCCGTTCACTTGGAACTGCGCGTGAAGGGACAACAGCAGCCAATCTGACTGAACACACGCGCTCACCATTCCCCAAGCTGCTCTCTCTCTCTCGCACCCTTTTCCCCAGAGCGCCGTTCTGCTGACTCAGTGCCTTTGTAGAGTGAACCGGTTCCTCGCCACCGAACAGACCTGAGACGCACCAGTCACCGCAACAACTCCAGCCATGGCCAAAACTGCGATCGGTAAGACAAACCTTCCTTCATTTTGTTCGCCGGTCCGTGTCTCTTTGATGCTGAGAGGAAGCTGAGAGATGCTGCCGTGCGCACAATAGACCCTGATGCAGGAAAACAAGAAGTCCGTTAGATGGGAAATAAATATATTTTATATATATATTCAGATATATAAATCTGCTTTCTCCTTCCACCCCATGCTGTTTTATTTTCAAATATGGCTGTGCATTTTGTGTGCACCCAGGCTGCCTACTCACTTTTGCTTAGAAAAAGGGGGACTTTATAAATGAGGAAAAAGCATTTAATGGTGTCATTATAGTGCATACCTCTTAAAATGCACTGGAACATGCTTTAAAAGCCTTAAAATGATTTTCGTACGGTGACAGTGCACCTGCCGGCTCACGCATCTCCAGCATAATGCAGAAGGACCCCACCCAAGATCCAGCTCTGTGTTTCAGCCTTCAGAAAACCCTGTGAAGCCTTGCAATACCTGACTCAGAACAGTTTAAACCTTTTGACATCCTCCATACATGATATTTCTATCCTTTCTATAAAATGAGCAAGGTGTGGCTGGTATATTTTTGCCAAACAATGCCAAAATAGGGAAATACAGCATGGTAGTTAATGAATCAGGGTGTTTGAAAAAGCTTTTTTTTTTATCATTGTGGGCATGTTTATTATATAGACAAAATTCCGTCTTATCAAAATTGCCAATTATCACAAATGATAGACTGGTTATTGGTTTATCGTCAGTGGTTTTTCACAGATTTGGGAGCATGACTCATTAGCTGGTGAGTTTATTAAAGACTACATTTTTATTTTATCGCATTTATAATGGTAAAATAAAAATACGTTCTCACACCTTCAATGTATTCTTGTGACATATACAGTCTACCAGCACATGTCACATGTTTATATTTAACCCGATTCATAATAATAATAATTTAAAAACTCCTTGCTCATTAAACACGGGTTTTTAAGGTGTAATTGTGGATTTGCATGTGCATCCTTTCGTTCACACCATTTCTAGCACCATTTCTAGCAGACTGCAGTATCAGATGACTGATGTTTTAAATGTGTGTCGGGACTCAAGTCGTCTCGCTAGTAAGCATGTCTCAGTGCTGTTGTGATTCTGGATTATGTTGTAGACGGCCAAACTGGGGCATACCATATACAAGGTGTGCGTCTTTATCGCATCTTTGTGAGACACCTGCAGGGTAGGGCACTGGTGGACAGTGGCTGAATGTCTCGCTGTCATCTCACTTAAAATGTTAAATGACAACTTGGAGAGACATTTATTTTGTGGAAAACCAGTTATGTGCGCTTAATCCTACCATGCAGTGTAATTACACGGAGATGTGTCTTTAGGATATTTTATTTCATTTCACAGAACATATAAAAAATGCCCCGAAAAATGCCTGTGGGAATCCTCCCACTAATGAGAGAGAATATGTCAATCAATATAATCAGTACACCTGGAATATTTATAGGGCTTAAAAGAGCCTGCAGAAAGACCTTGGTGTGTTTGTCAGCACTATATATACCTCAAAATAAGAAAATTAGGTCTTAATCTATGCATAATCAGCTCTCTCATTATGTCTCATCTAAAAGCATGGCTTATTTAATTAGACTCTTAATTGAGCATTTTAATTAATGATTGGATAATTGGCCACAATATCATTGTCAGAAATGCATATCATATATCAAACCAGAGCTTCCAGGTGCCTGTCTTTGTCCTATAAAGTATATGCATATCCTCAGGTAACCTCAATTTATCATCTGTGATTACTGGATATGTGAAGGCGGTATTAATGCAATCAAGCCCCATTAATCGTTAACCTAACAGGAAGTTCAAATATACACATTCAGCAATGCTGTACAACAGTGGGGTGCGGGCATTGCATTTTAAGATTAATGATATGTTTAGGCTTTAATGTCAATTATATGACATTATAATAATATAATAATATATATATACATAATAATTATATATTTATATATAT
>NW_015544176.1:350591-379464 GCF_001515605.1 Sinocyclocheilus anshuiensis
GGGAGGTGGGAGCATGCCCGTAGCCAGCTATGAGGTCACCGAGGTCCAGACCTCGGTAAATTTTTCATGTTCAGAAATAAAATTTGTTCTCTGAATGACAAGATGAATTGCTACTTAAAACTCCTCATATCAGTGTCTGCATGTTTAGACAGTTTGCAAGAATGTTTAGCGTCCGTGGTATGAAAATGATTGCTGCCAGACGCTGGCAGAGTGAAGGAGGCTTGAGAGAGTTGTGAGTGAGGGCAAAGAACTTATATTGGGCTTCTATACTCTTTGGTGAGGGTGCGGGCAGATCCAGCTATTATAAGTGATTAAGCGTCTTTGGACTCGTCTTTTTTTAATTTGACTTAATTTACTTCACTTAATTTGACACTTTAGAAAGGTAACAAAGTGGTAAGTTGTAGTTTAGGTTTAGCGATATATTCATCTTAACTTATTTGCAAAGGATTTGAAATAATGTTTTTAAAAAAAAGTAATGTATTATTTATTTTACGGATTTTATTTGTTTTCATAGCAATATCTGGCAACACTGATCGCCGGCACTTAAACTGACAGTAATTAAAAAAGCCCACGGACAGGTTATTGCTGACAGGATACCACATTCAGTAAGGCAAATGCAAAAAAAAAATATATATATATATATATATTTATAAAACAGTAGCATTTAACAGTAGTAGGCTATGAAATATGCAAACACTAGCCATGACGAAGTCTATTTTATTTCTTTCAGTATAGTAGTTAAATTTTCACAGTCATGCTAAAAACATTCATAAGAGCGCTAGACAAAGTTATTATATAGCAATGGTTATTCATGAAAACTATAAAAGTAATATGTATTGATGCATGAATAATAAACAACTGATAAAATTATCCACCCCTAACCTATAGTAAAATATAAAACATTTTGATGCAATAAATATAGTATAATTTTGGTACAATGTTCCCTCCAAAACAGATAAAACATCTTTCACAAACATCTACATGTCTGTATCTAAAGTGTTAGTGTATATAATGAGTTGTATTTGTAGGGGTTATTATTGCACAATTCTTAACCCCACCCCAGACCTCACTAATTTTCAAACCCTGGCTACGGCCATGGGTGGGAGGGGCCATTATTGATTTCCAGTGTGGGCATGCTGATGCATTATCAAACAAACCACACAAAGGACTTTTTGCTTGTAGAGCCTGATGGCAATTTTTGAGCAATGTGTGTTTTTATTCTGCTTCATATTTAGTGGTGGTGCAAGACATGGTCTGTATCACTGTAGTGCATGATAGTAGAATCAGTCAGAATAAAGCACAGAGAATTAGGATTGCTTAATGTAAAAATGAATAGTATGTTAAAATTTATAAATAAACTAGAGAGGGGGAGAGAGAGAGAGAGAGATGTATACTTATAAAATAATGTAATATTATGTTTATTTTATAATAGTATGTATAATATATATGTAACCTGTGCTTGAAAGTATGATATAGAAGAATCAGTCATGACAAAACATTTACTTAATGTAAAAATTATAAGTAAATTAAATGTATATATTATTTATAAATGTAATATTAGATTATCTTATATAGACTTATATGCAATACATACATACACATACACACACACACACACACACACACACACACACACACACACACACATATACTGTATATCTATATATAAAATATAAATTTTTATATTAAGTGATTTATACATCAAACATACAATGTATTTTTTGACCAGTTGCCACAATATCTACATTTCAAGCCAAGGGTGTGGTCTGCAGGCGGCGAATACTCTTTTCTAATTACAAACCCTCTGATATTTTACAGCAAAAACTCTTGATTAGATCACAGTTTTGCACACATACAGATGCAGTCGTCTGTGTGAGATCTTTTTCACCTGCTCACCAGCCGGCTGACCTGAATTACTTGCTTCAGTGAGCTGTCTATCGTCCTTATCTCACTCTGACTAGACAGCAGGAGAGAAATGCTTACGAGGTCTGGGAACACTCAATATCACAGCACTAAACCTCCATTGCCATCCCCTCAATTTACCGGAAGAAATGGCTTGCTCAGGTAATTACTAATTAAAGCCCCCTTCACCAAAATTCTCACTTCTTCCCTTCCCGGTTTTCTCCATCCTCTGTTTGTGAGGGATTGATAACCTCATCAGGGAGCAAGAAGAAGTTGATCAGATTTTTCCTCTGGGCAGAGAGTGAAGAAAGTAGGTTGATGCTGGAAAGGATAAAAGCAGTTTGAAATCTAGCTGAAAAAACCACAAGCATTCATGGTTTGATAACATCAACAGCGCACTGGCCTTGATAAATGCTGCCTTGTGTGTTAAAAAAAAATCAGATACATTAATGTTCTTCATTTAGCATCTGCCATCACTGATGTTTGTATGATTTAGGTTTGTTTGCCCGTAAGCATTTAATGTTGAAAAAGAAAAATGAATTTGGGGATGAGGACTGATTGTGGTAGGATCAATGTAGCCGTCATAAACCACCATCTGGCCTTGTCTGGCCTTTGGTTTTCTCTGGTCTTGCCGACTCACTCCCAGCACACACACCCTCAGTAGTCAGAGTAAAAATGGATTCCAATAAATAATGTAACACTAAAGGCTGGGTGGTGGGGGATGGTGGAGCTTGTGGTGAACATTGTCTTGTAGGAAACCAGAGTTTGTGAAGACACGTCTGCTGGTTTTTCCTTAGAAAGCTCAAATGAAAACAAAGACAGAGTGCTGTTGAGACTTGCTTCATTCATTCATTCGTTTGTTCGTTCGTTGCTTCATTCATTCATGTATTTATTTATTTAATGCTTTTTAAATACTGTTTGGTTTCTGGCACAAACCGATCGTTTCGTGTCTTAGGACATCAATGTGTCGTCACGAGCCGCAGGGTTTAATTTGGATTTGTCTGTGCATGTTTTTTTTACTCTCATAGATTTTGTTACCATTGCCATGCATTATACGACTGATAGACTGCAACGGCTGGAGTTAAAAATCATCATATGTGTTCTACTGAAGAAACAAAGTCACCTACATCTTGGATGCCCTGGGGGTAAGCAGATAAACATCACATTTTCATTTTTGGGTGAACTATCCCTTTAACGATGCAGTTTCAAAAAATCATTCATCATTCATTCAAAACAGTGAGAGAGAATGTGGATCAATACTTTATTTGATGTGTCTCCCTGCAGCATACAAAGAGACGATGAAGGAGCTGTCCCTCGTCTCCCTCATCTGCTCCTGTCTCTACCCAGAGGCACGCAAGAACATCATGGGTGAGTTTGAAGGTAGGAAATGAAAATAAAATACCAGTAATGAGAAGTTGTGTAGAAGGAATTTACAATAATATGCTGTGCTTTATAGTGCTCATTCTGTCTGATCTTCATAATATAACATTTTATTGGCCTGTATGTGTACCAGCAATACTACACATTTATTATCTTAACAGCTAATATCGATCAATAAATGTCTGATAAATGTTCAGAATGGCTTTATAAGTTATACGAGCTCATTTCATGAGCTGAAGGCAGTTGGTGCATTTTATTGCATGGATCTGGATGCTCAAACTCCACCAATGTGTAGATGAATATTTGCTGCCTGACATACTGCAGTTTCTACACTGCATTTATTTCACTTTATGTCTTGTGTCTTTAGACATGGAGGTTAAGCCCATTAACAAGCGGGCTTCTGGCCAGGCCTTTGAGGTCATCCTGAAGCCACCCTCTCCCACGGCTGACAGCTCCTACAGCATCACTACACCTCCTAAAAAGAGGGACATGTCCCTGGAGGACATCCAGAAGAAGCTGGAGGCAGCAGAGGACAGGAGGAGAGTGAGTTACCCATTCATTTGTATTATATCTGAGTATATAACTTATGTTTGATGTTTGCCCAAAAAAAAGTTTTTACACTTTTATGTAATGTGAATTGATAAACAGTTGATTCCTATGACTCTGCCCCACTCTTCCTCTCCAGTCCCAGGAGGCTCAAGTCCTGAGGGCCCTGGCTGAGAAACGTGAGCATGAGCGGGACGTCCTGCTGAAAGCCATGGAGGAGAACAGCAACTTCAGTAGGATGGCAGAGGAGAAACTCATCATGAAGATGGAGCAGATCAAGGAGAACCGCGACACCCACATTGCAGCAATGCTGGAACGACTGCATGAGAAGGTACATATTAGTCTCTTATGCTGCATTTATTTAATCAAAAATACAGTCAAAACAGTAAGTACAAAACAGGGTGATATTGTAATATATTATTACAATTTAAAATAAACTTATTTCTTTATTCAATGTATTTTAAAATGTAATTTGTTCCTTTGATGCAAAGCTCAATTTTCACCATCATTACTCCAGTCTCCATTGTCACAAGATCCATCAGAAATCATTCTAATATGCAGATTTTTTGCTCAAGAAACATTTCTTATTATCATAAATGTTGAAAACAGTTGTGCTGTTTAATATTTTATGTGAAAACAGTGATACATTTTTTTCAGGATACTTTGATGAATAGAAAGTTCAAAAGAACAGCATTTATTTCGATTTAGCATTTAGGCTTAGTAATGTGAATTAAAAAAAACACAAATATTACAATTAAATGCATAATTTATCCCACACTATTTTTATGTTACCAACATGTACAATACCACCGATTTTAAAAACTTCTTGAGAAACTGGCATGCTGTAACCGTGAAAAGTTATCTGACATTGTGATTTTTACAAGATAGAAGATAAAACAAGCAAAGAAAAAAAAAATCATGGCATAATTTTCTTCATCCAATCAATCAATAAATGAATAAAGTAAATAAATAAAAATCTACTCTGATTTTCTGTCACAAGAGGGCGCTACAGTTCAATAAAAACATTGCATTGTAAAGGACACTAGTGCTACCAAAAGCATTTTAAAACAGTATATCATCTTTAAACTATAAACTGTAATGTTTATGTTAATTTGGTGTATTATTTCTCTATTTGCTTTTAGGAGAAGCACGCTCAGGAGGTGCGCAGAAACAAAGAGCTGAGGGAAGAGTTAACAGCATGAGCACATCTCTCTAGACCCACTGTCCCATCACCTCACAACACTCCCATCCCCTTACCTGCGACCTCCCGTCCTCAGAGAGACCCCCTCTCACCCCGACACCTCTGCACCATGTAGAAAAGAGCCTCTGGCACCCCTGCCCTGCCCCGCCCAGACGAAGGGAATCGACCCTGCCCCCCTCACCAGCAGCAAATGTTTTTGATCAAGTTGAAACCAGTCAAAGTGGGTGTGGTTTTTTGTAAATATTTCCTATTTGTTTTATATGAGATAATTAAAAGTATTGCAGTGTGCCATTTTATAAGTTTCTCTCTGAATCTTTCTCTTTTAGTGGATGTACTTGTTTCCTCTCTCTCTCTCTCTCGCTCTCTCTCTCTATCAGATCTGCTACAGTTTCTCTTGTACGAGGCTTTAGTGTTTGTGAGTTTGCTGGCTAGCAATATCTTCTCTAAACCCAACAATCATTTTAGTGTCTCTATGTCCATGTGGAGAGAGTAAAAGCCGTCACAGTACGGTACACACAGCTTTAACCGGTCACTATCATTGCATTTACAACAATCTTTAGCTCTTTCTTCATACATTCATCTGGTATATAGTCACAACACACAGACACACACACTTATATGAACCCAGTCAGAATGATTTCAGTAAAAAAATGACACGTTGCTTAAGAGGAGCTGTGGTTTGAGCCACACCGAAGTCATGTGACGTCTCTCGACCCGTGTTTAACCATAGTCTGGGTTGCATTGTTGCTGACGCGTAGCATCAAGTTAACCTTAAATTCCTGAGAATCGCTTTAAGTTCTCAATTCTGATTCTTCAAAGATTTAGGGGATTTCAGAGGGGGATTTCAGGTGATAAAAATGGATGCCGTGTGTAAATGTGTGTGTGTCAAGAGCAGTGTGGTTGGATGGTGTTACCATGTGCCATGTGCAAAGTGGCTTTAATGTCACAAACCTGCCCACCCTCATCTTTCTCTTCCAGCTGTGTGTTTTATTCCCTTCACACATGTAACTTTGAGAGCATAAGCTGTGGTAAATAAAGGCTTGGGGTTCTTGAAATGAGAGTATCTGTCTTTGGCTCCATTTTTATTTCATATAACATACATTAACATAAACACATAATTCCACTTCAAGTTTAACAGCTATGCTGTAGGCCAGTGGTTTTCAAACCTCTCCATGAAGTACCCCCAGCACTGCACATTTTGTATGTCTCCCTATATCTGACACACCCACTTCAGGTCTTGCAGTCTCCACTAATGAGCTGATGAGTTGAATCAGGTGTGATAGATGAGGGAGACATACAAAATGTGCAGGGCTGGGGGTACTTCATGGAGAGGTTTGAGAACCACTGCTGTAGGCCACAAAAAGCGAATAAACATAACCATGTGTGAAACTACCTGAAGTGTAATACCCTAGTTTACCAACAGATGGCAACACATGACTTTGCAAGAAAACGTCTCAGGTTACTTATGTAACCATGGTTCCCTGAGTAGGGAACGAGACACTGCGTCCTCTAGGGGTCGCTATGGGGGGGACGCTTAGTACTAAGTTAGTATTCAATTTCAAACATGGCCTTAGTTATTGATAGATAGTACAGTAGTTTAGTAGTTGTTGTGCAGAATTACTGCATATGCACAGCATATACAGCCTTTTATGTTATTTTAGTTTTTTTAAATATATGAAACAGATATGAAAATATATGCATATACATACATTGTCTTTGCTTGACCTAATTATGTGACAATACCTGTGTTTAATTCAGTGAGTGGCATCCAGCCATCATCTTGGACATACTTAATTTTGCAATCAGTTTTGTGTAAAAGCTTCAAACAAATAATGAGTCATGAGAAAATTTGTGAATTATTTCTGGACCATTCATGTTGAATTTTGGAATATAGTAGTACCTAGCACTGTATGCTGTGTTGCATACTGCACATTTTGACAAATGTAGTAGGTCATCCACTATTTTATGCATGCAGACAATTTGCATACTGCATAAATAGTATAGGTAGTATGCTATTCCAAACCTAGCCATTACTGCTACATTATCTCCTTAATATTTCAGGTTAAGGAAATCCAACCATCACCTCTGGGGGGGAATGAATGGAAAAACGTGCGATAAAAACCTCTAAAATAGATTTAACAGTAGCTAGAGAAATAAAGAGTTGTGTTGGCAGAGTGCTGTTTGTAGGTGGGAATCTGTTTTACGGCTTTGGCTGGCAGTCACAGTACCCGTGGTGGCGTGGGAGTGCACCACACCAGGAGCTCAGTGAGATGCTGTGATTGCTTTGGGACAAAGCTGCACTGTGCGGCCCTCTCCTCCCACTTTTCCATCTCTCTCATTCCTTCTCTTCTCTCTCTATACCTCTCTCTTTCCTCCCTGTGCAGTCCAGGCCAGCCAGGCTGCCATTGTCCAGGATATCCCTTGGCTGTTAATGGCTTCCTGGATACATAGAGAGGCCACAGAGAGGCCCCTGGGTCATGTTTGATATCAGTTTAAAACGCACGCATACAGGCACTGGTTCAAGCCCTATAGAAATGTGCAGTGCCTCATCTCGCTGGCATGAAAGGAACTATTCATCCCCAAAGCATTAAATCACATGTAAGGCTTATTTGTGTATATCCACCTGTGAAGAGCGAGGGTGACTGGAACATTTCCAACACGCCAACAATTCCGAACGATAAAATCATGAATGTAGTTTTCTTTGACTGTTTACATATAAAGTTCTCAGGCTGTGAGGTTTGCCCTAACAACATACTGATTTAGATGTCTGTCATTTTGTAACAAAAAATGTGTAATCATTTTGATTGGGAACGCACCAGTTTTAAATTTCTGGCTTATGCCAATAAGATGCTAATAATTGTTATGCAATGGCCAATAATTAAAAATGGCCAAACGTTAAAATTATATTATAATTAATTAAACATTATATTATAATTAATTGTAAAATTAAATCTTTTTTATCTAAATGAATTTCAAATTAATAAAACATTAAACGCAATAAACTAAAACCAATCATTTAAAATGAATTGAATTTATGCATCACAACATTATAATGTACAGTATAAAAAATAGATATTCATTTTGAGACTTATCAAAAATGCATCTATTTAAAATTTCTGGGTGATGCAAATAAGCTGATAATTATTTTTATGTAATGGCCAATAATTAAAAATAAACGAATAATATTAAAATTGCGCTATAATTATATTCATTATAAAATTAAATACATTTTTTATCTAAATAAATGTCAAACAAGTAAAAAATAAAACACAAAAAAACTAAAACCAATAATTTTAGATACTGCATTTGATTTTATGCATCACGACAGTAAAATGTACAGTATGAAAAATAGATATTCATTTTGAGATTTGTCAAAAATGCAGCAATTTTAAATAAAAACATTTTAAATGCATTTTAAATGCTGCATTTATGAATATTAAATGCTGAACTACATCTATGCATCAAAAATTGTAATGAACAGTATGAAAATTTGTTTTTCTTTTCATTAGTTGTTTAAAAATTACATTTAACATTTTTATTAATTGTAAAAGATCTCTAATATTGACTGATAAGTGCTATGGTACCACTATATTCGCATTTGTTTGAATGTATCAATGACAATGTCAAAAAATAAAAACAGGACATGAACACACAAGTCCAGGGTTATTAGCTACACTTATCATTTTATTACAGGAAAATCACACAGGTTAGTGAGGGACAGGCACAGTACCACACCATCTCTTCCAGTACTATCTATTCCCCTAGTCTCATCTGATCAAATTCCCTATTACCACAAAACGATCTGGTTTTCCAAAACACTCCTCAAGTACAGTTAACTAAAAGAGAGAGAGAGAGAGAGAGAGATGATTTGTTGCATGAAGGGGGAACATATGCATGTGAGCAAACAACTCTACTACGAACAAACCCAAGAGTGCCTTTGCTACAATTCAATTAGTGCAGTTTTGAGAGATTGTCTATCTAGATTGTCTCTGTAAAGGTTTAACAGTGGTCTGTCCCTGCAAACAACAAATTCATTACATTTTAAACAAATAAACACACACCGCAGGTCACTGACCAAAATGACTTAAAATCTTTATAAAAATAAAGTACTCATCATGTTCAGCTGACTAATACAGATTCAGTTGCATAGGTTTCATATACATTTGCAGAGGGAAAACTGCAAAAATCAATGTCAACTTCATTGCATAGTATTTCAATTTCATGGAAACGCTGAACAGATTTCCTCAAAAAATAAGTCTGATTTCATTCTCTTACAAATCCTGCCTTTTATTCTGAAGGAGATGATTTAGGATGCAAATATATGTTTCATGTGATCAAAGCACTCCTTTACCATCTTTAACATAATTAAAGGGATAGTTCACCTCAAAAAAAAAATAAAATAAATAAAATTCTGTCATCATTTGCTTTACCTGAAGGGGTGAACTGTCCCTTTAAATGGACATCTGGTTTGAGTTTAACTCCATTAACACCCATTCAGTGATGCATCTCATCTGCTTTTGCTCCAAATTACCTCTCTCTCTCTCTCTATTAGCATACCTTGCTCCACTGAGGGAAAAAAATAACTAGATTTGCTCAAAAATGATGTGCGAGAACCCGACCATCTCCAGAACTCATCTCTCCTCAGACCGAGACAGGACAGTTTTAAAAGACAGGGTAATTGGAATAAGTACACCGGATCTGTATTCACTTTTTCCCTTTGTACAAGTCTGCGGTCTTCTGTCCATCTCTTCAAGTCAGATGTTACAGAAAATAAGTAATTTCTAACTGACTGTCTGTCCACAGCGTTCATGTTTTTGTGTTCAGAAGGCCCCTATTTCAATGCTCCAAGGCCTGTAGGGCTTCCCCAGGCTGCTGGAGGGAGTTGCGTGGCCCAGCGAGCTCGGGGACAGCAGAGGAAATGCGCTCAGCGGGATGGGAAACGCCGACAGGCTCGAAAGTGACGTCAGGAGGGGTGGCGAAAGCTTGGATGTAGTAGGTGGTGTGAGACCAGGGTGCAGGGAGGTACTGGGCAGCACCCGCAGCGGTCCTGTCTGTCCTGCCTCAGTAATCACCGTGCCAGTCAGCCTGCTGGGGGCATGCGGCTCTGTGGAGGAGGCGGATGGAGATGAGGAGGAGGGCGATGAAGAACTGGAGGATGGAGGGCTGCTGGTGCTGCGCGGCTGCTGCAGGAGGAGATGGTGAGCCAGGTGTCCGGGCGGCGTCCCAAACGCAGAGCCCCACGCCAAGTGGCCCAAACTCGAATGAGCTTCTCTCTGGGAGGCGTAGCTGTTCAGGTGCGAAACCAGGCGGATGCGGAGGGGGTCGGTGTTGTCCAGGCCCTCGATGATACTGAGGTAACGTACCATCTCCGCCAGACATTCGCGGAAACCCAACCCACGGTAATCCATGGCCAGCGCATGAGCATCAAAGTAACCTGTGTGAGAGAGAACGAGAGCTGTTGAGCGACTTGATCTGAAAATGATTACAGTTTATGACAGGAAACACTGCAGTTCACACTGGGAGTGGCTGAGAGTGAAACTGAAATGATGCTAGATAAACAACTGAGATTAAAAGACACTTTACACATCTAGTTCGTCCTGTTTCGGTCGTGCAGGGGTTAGTAATTATTTTCACTGTGTGCATTTCCTTGAGCAGATTCCAAAACATTGGATGATCTCATAATGCAAGGTTGCAACCTAGGTTAAACCTAGCAAGATTTTAAATCTGATTTTTTTTGGTCATTAGAGTCATTAGAAAATATTATAATGCATAAAAGACCATCAGTTAATGTACGTTAAAGTAGTGAAATTTTTTTGTTTATTAATCAAAATCAGTGTGTTTTCTTTCAAATAAGTGCTAGTTAAAAACTTACCTTTTCCTCCAGCTGCATGAAGCATCTTTAAATGGTCTACGGTCATCTGTAAAATTTCTGCTTTTTCTAGTTTAGCAGAGCCCTGAGAACAAGAACACATGTGTTGAGTTATGAGGGAAGACTAGATATGTATGCTGTGTGGCTCTATGATGAATAAGAATACTTGTGATGATAAAGAGTTTTTTTATTTTATCCATTTTTAATCCATTTTAAAACCCACATGCCAAGTTCTTGTTTTGGTTTCACACATTTTTGGAAAACGTTAATACCAAACATTTTATAACTCAAATTGTCAAGTGGTCCCAATCAATTATACAGTACTCAAATGTTTTCTTTGCACCTTGAATATACATGTACAAAATTTATATCATTACATTTTGAGGAGTTGACAACCCAAGAGGGTTGCAAGGAGTCCTCTTTGTTTTATGCTTTTCTTGTCACATGACAACAAAATGGTTTCCTGCATGTAGGTTATGCCACATTGAGTTTTATTTAAACCGTTTTTTTTATATTAATAATAATTATAATTATAATAATAATAATTTTAAACAAAATTGCTTCACTATTTTTTAAATGAAATAATACAGGATTGAGGCAAACTAATGCCAGCATTTCCTTTTCCAAGAAGTTCAGCCAGTAATGAGACTTTAAAATAAATAAATAAATAAACTCTAGACATTTGATTGTGAGATGTGAGTCAGGTGCAGTGATTGACACTCACCTGCTTTTCAAACGCGCTGGGCACCAGCCTGCGCAACTCAGACAGACTGTTATTTATCCGGTCCCTGCGGCGCTTCTCAATGATCTGTCCAAGCAGAGTGTGAAATCATTATTAACAGTCATTTAAGAACAGTAAAGTCATTTGTTCAGCATTACAGATGCATTTTTTCCGAGTTTTTCACAGATGAAAAATGCTCTTACCCCTCTGCGACGTTTTCTCGCTTGCACTTGAGAGGTTGTGGCTGGAGACACTGATCCGAGGGGAGAATTCACGCTGCTTTAAAAACAAAATATGCATAAGACAAATACGAACACAGTACATATGATATTCTTTATAAAATATGATATTGACCAACATCTAAACGAAACGATTTTCCAAGTAATATTCCACACAATTCTGTTGTCAGACATGACAGATTTGAAATGATAATCTTAATGTTGTGTGCGATACAAATTCAATGGACGCACATATAATTTTATGGTTATTTTCTTCTCCAGTTTGTTGCAAGTTCAACGTTACATTACTTAAAATAAGCAAAACAAATGACAGCTAACTTACGCATTTTCGTCAGCACTCTCCTTCTCCACTTCGATGTTCTCATCAAGCTCACTGTCTGAGGAGCTAAAGTCGTGATTTCGCTTCATTTTTCGATAATCTTACAGAGCGTATCCTCAGCGTGTGTCAGGTGAGACAGAAGTTCATCCGTATGAACCGACAAGCTTTCCCACGGTATCATTTCAACGCCGCAGCTCGCCAGAAGAGGCGTGGTTAAGAACGTGGACAGCCAATCAACGAACAAGTCTGAGATTGAATGGCATGTCGGTTGTCAACGTCCCCGTTTAGCCCCGCCCCTCTTTTGGAATATGCTTAACAAAGGGCCAATAGGATGTTCGTCCGTGAGTGCGGAGCTCCGCCCCCGGGTTCCGCCGGCGCTTGTGTTGTCTAGCCCAGCTGAAAGGAGTGGATGGCCGGCTGTCAGCACGCGCTAGCCGTGGGAAAGTTTCTTAGCAGAACGCTGATAACCAATCAGGGGCGACGGTCGTCTCCGGCGCTGGAATGAATGGGGCAATTGGTTGGGGCGACGGGCGGTCTGCGAGTGAGCGTGTGAACCTGTAATCTAATACTAACTCATCCGAAGTAGTGCAGTGTGTACGAGGAAGCCACCAAGTCTAAATGTGCTCCATGAAACTCAAACATGTACCTTCTTTGACGGCATTCCCAAAGGTGCACTGCAATTAAAAACCAACCAGTCACTTTAAATGCACCAATAAGTACACAGCAGGGTTTTCCACTTGCAATAAGCACGTAAAAATTAATTTTATATTACTGCATTATTTTAATTTAATAATTACATATACTTATAATAAAGCCTATATATAAATGTAAAAATACAAATAAACAATATAAATTCATAAAATCACAAGAACTCAAAATGTTAATATTCTCTATTCCATCTAAAACTATTAAAACAGAATTTAAAAAAAGTTATACCGTATATATACATATATATACACACACACACACACACATATATATATATATATATACATGTCACACATTTGTATAAAAATACTAATTTATATAAACAATCTAAATTCATAAAAATACACATATTGATAAAACTTAAAATGTAAATAAGCTATATTAGCTTACATCTAAAACATTTCTTACCAATTCTTGTATAAATAGTATTTATAGACCTAATTTTCTATTTTCATTAATATACATTTTTACCTAAAATATTGATAAAAATTTATAAATATTAATTGTATAAAAAAATATAAAATATAAAAATATATAACCACATAATACATAACCTCTGAATTTGAATTATATATCTGGGTCTATGTTCTAACTAATTTCAAATTCAGTTCAAGTCTTCTGTATTTCTGCAACTAACAACAATGTCTTTACCATTAATATTATTCTGTCATTCAAGAACTAGTGAGTGCACACCTGTGAACTAAATTACAAGTTATTAAATAACATTTTTCACACATTTTTCACACCTTTTGACAGAGGCTACAAGAGCTTCAGGAAGAGCTACTGATCAATAGAAGAGAGCTAGTAGACGTTGATGTGTGCTGCTGGCCGATACGCCGCAGCTGGATCCTTATCAGCCAGTGCACAACACGCTTAATTGTCATCGGTTCTGCATACATGAATGAGAGGAAGCTCTTTGGCTGATTTCATGTTGTTATTGCTACCAACTTCGGCTCGACGGCATGGATGAACTTCCTTGTGTTTGCCTCCGACAGGGGTGGTAGCGGTGTGGATGACGGGCCGTTGTGTTTGTAGGCGTATATGTGTTTTTCTATGTGCTTGGGGATGGGGGTGGCTCTTTTGGTCGCTGTAACTCAAGTTCACAGAGGTTTCCCACGCTGTTATTTTCTACTGACATTCGTCTTTGTTCTTGTGTCTCATCACATGTTGTGATTAGTGCTCCCATTTGAAGGTGTGGGCCCACAACACAACAGTATTTCCCCTCACAAAGCATGCCAGAGCCTCTTCTCATTCCAAGCTTGAGGTTTTTGCTCCTCCGAGTGGGTCTCCATGTCACCATGTTTTCATTTCAGACTCTTTATGTCTATGCCAAGAAGCCTAGTCTACCCACAAGGAGGGCAGACGATGGTTTAACAAGGACACGCTGCTTTTTAGGAGTTATGTCTTGGTCTATTTGGATCTCATTTATCAGCATCAGTGTTTCTATTGCATCACGAGGAGCAAAACAGCTTGTTTTAAAATGCACTGTGTTTGAGAAAAGAGGGCAACAGGTTTCTGATTGCATCCCTGCAGACTGTCTGGCCACCGCTGCCTCACGCTGCGCCATGGCGTCATGTGCTTTGCACAGACAGATGTTCAGGTCCCTGAAACAATGTGTTAAACAATCCTGTCCTCCTCAGGAGGAGCTGCAGGGGAACATGTTATTGTTTATAAATAGCTATGCATTGAATCCACACAGAAGAGGAAGAGTGGCTTTGTTTCTCTCACTGAGAGAGGAAGTGGAGCTTAATTCTCTGAGATACATGTGACACCTTGCATTGTGCCATTCGGGCATGTTTGTGGGAGTGTATGTACACACATATAGACAATTATACTCTCATCCGAGTGGCAAAGATGCTTTTAAAGTCACCCAACTTTAGTCCACGAGCACTGCGAGAGCTTTCCTCTTCCATTTCCAGAAAAATGACACATCAATGTGTTGCTTTCTGTGTGTTTTTACGGAGAAGGAAGTGTTGTAATGATGATCTGTCGGATGTCGCCTCCCATATTTTTGTCCTTTTCTCCAATGGCCTTGCATTATTTCAGCTACACCCTGTGACAGTCGACGTCTGTGTATTCAAAGCTTTATGCGGTTTCTCCCTTATTGTCTTCCCTAAGAATTGGAACAAGAATGCTTTGACGCTATTGTCAGCTTAAGGCTGGAATACATGACTTTTGACTCAGTCTTGTGGAGTCAAAGGTAGTTGACGAAAGTCGGAGTCGACAGATTTCACAGAACATCTTGTAGTGTATGATGGAACCAGCTTCAGACTGAATCCGTCCAGTCGGAGGATGTCAGACATGTTTGGTATTTTGGGCAATTTTAGAACACTTATTGTTATTTGTCATGCATCTCCTTGCAACAAGGCGCATGTTTCTGCATGTGTTTGTTGTATTTGAAACAACTTGAAAGTCTGTCGTTTTTTAATGTTGTCCAGTTTTTCGGCAAGTGTATGATTTCTAGTCTTTTAAAAAATCTGTTCAGATTTCAAAAGTCTTGTAGTGTTTTCCAGCATTTAGCTATTTTTCTAGGCAGAGATTTTGAGTTTTTAACAGCTGTTAAATCCTGATGGGCTGGTTATTATAAAACTACGTCATTTTTAGGTGTGCAATGAAATACTTTTGATGGATTCTTTGGTCGTTAATATGAGGTTGATATTGGCTCACACACATAAGGCGCAGTTGCTCGTAATTAGGTGTTTTAAGTCGAAGAGTGACTCGAGGTGGGTGGTCATCAACATGAACACATCAGCCGCAGGACTGTGGGTCTCTGAACTCTCCTGCTTTCATCTTCTCCTGTCTGCATAGTTAGTGGTGTGTGTGGGGTGAGTGTGTGTCTGTAAGTAAGAAATAGCAAAGCTTTGACAGATTGCAAAATGCACCAAAGAAAGTTTTAAATACCGTTCAAAGATTTGGGATCAGTAAGTTTTTTAATACCTTTATTCAGCAAAGATGCATTAAATGGATCAAAAGTGACAGTAAAGACATTTATAACATTACAAAGATTTGTATTTCAAATAAATGCTGTTCTTCTGAGAAAACAATACTAGTAATTAGTAAAGATTCTCTTAGAGATTCTGAAGTGATCTCAACAATATCTCAAACTGTGCTCAAGAAACAAAAGTCAATATGACTTCAAGATTTCAATTTGAACTCCAAATTTTCTCCTCATTTTCCAACACCACATAATATGCTGTGTGCTGTTCATATTAATTTTATAACTCTACACTCCTACTGTTTGTGGATTTTTAGGAGAAACACCTGAGACAAAGTTCATGCTTAAACTTCAGCATTACTATGTGGATACATGAGACAGAAAATCTTGGGAAACACTAGTTTAGATGTCAGGTCCCAACAGACATATTCAAACATATGTATCCGGGCTGGCAGACACACACACACAGCCACAGTACTTCTCACTTATGTAGTTTCTAATTTGAAAATGTTAGCAGTGATCAAAACATGCGAGTAGTTGACCTTGAAATGGCAGCACATTGGCTTTTGTGCGGGCAGCCTGGGAGAGCGCCACACCGTGACCTGTGTAATGCAGCGGGTCAGAGTGCAAGCTGGTTGACAGCAGTTTGAGCTGAGATCTCTAGGGCCTGCCTGAGCTGTGAAATCAATCTCTCAGGGCCAGCACCAGGGCAGAAGACGCAACCAGAAAAAGCCCCATGCAGGGCACCAGCCCACCACCCGTCTCTGTCTGTCTGGAACTACAGAGGGAGTGAAACCTGACAGGGGAAAGTATGACGGGGAAGAGTAATCGCAGACAGGACAGACAAAAGTGAAGCTAAGAGAAGAAATAGGTGGATGAGACTATAGTATGTAGTATGAATGAAGAAATACAGGTGGACTTACTCATATTTTACCATATTTCACATAACAAAAACAAAAGAAATAGGAAATTATATTTCGCTTAAACAAGCCTGATTTTAGGGCCATTGTTTTCCAATTAAGCACATTCTTATAAAACAACATTCTGATAACCATAATGCACAAACAAAAAACAGTTTCAATATGGTAAACTGAAGAAAAAAAAAATAATAATGCATGAAATAATGCTACAATGCAAAACATTATTATTTATATAAAATATATATTTTCAAATTAAAAAAGTAAAAGTATATACTATTCAGCTTTCTTGAATACTTAGTTGTATTTGGTCAACTGCAGCATTCATGTATATTTGATTGTTATCTTTGGTAACTGATCTCTCTGACGTTAGTTTAATTTTGTATCACTCTACAGTCCCTTTCATCTCACATAAAATAATAATAATCAATATTTAATGTCATTTTATTTAGTAAGTAGCTACATAATAAGTGAGATAATGTACAGTCAGCCAGTCACTATGGCCAAACAAATGTCTTCTGAATGATACAACACCCTTTACCCTTCATATTTATTGTATTGCCTTTAATTTATTTTATTTGTAAAATGATATAGTAAAATTACTGTATAACAGTAGATTCAAATGAAATAATGGTAAAAAACAGACAGACGGTTAAAAAAAAAATTGTAAAATCAAATGTAAAACATCCAGACATGTAGCAATAATGAGTAAATAATCTGATAAAAATACATTAAAAATTGGAATAGGAAATTGGCTCTTTTTTTTTGTGATAAAAACATTTTTATCTTTTGATTTTGGGGTAAAGTTTGACCAGTTTTTGTTAGATTCACCCATACAGACCCTATTTTCTGGCTCTCCGTTGGACAGGTGCTGTCAATGCAGCCTATGCTTTCTCCAGATTCCTTTAGCACACACACACACACACACACACACACACAGACACACACACACACACACACACAGTCTGCTTATTTAACAGTGCAAGTGTTTAACCTGATGTGTTTCAGTCTTGTAGAGCTGTATGATCACTGACAGCAGCTGCGGGGTCACAGTTGCCTCATAAATGTCACGGGACTGTCAGTGGTCACAGACTAAGTGCTTGACATCTTAAAGCTCTGAGATTTACTCTATACTTCAGTTTCCATGCAGAGACTACAAGTAATGGGATCTCACTCTCCTGATTGTGGTTTTATTGCAGTATAGACAAGTTTAATCTGTCAGTTTGCAATACTATACATTTCACTTGGCCGTTATAAATGGCACAAACCAGGTTACTTTCTCAACTAACACTACAGAGTGCTGTTTCAGTGTAAGACATAGTTTGTGAAAGTGAGAAACCTTGACCTAACTTTACCTTTTGCTAAAAACTCACACTCCTTTGTTAGGTTAATCGGGAGTATGTGAGGAGTTTTGAGTGATGTGTGAGCCTATAGAGGTTGTGAAGGTAAGATTTAGATAGTCTGATTAGTGTTTATGCAGTCATTAATGTGACAAGCTGCTCCACTGCCACTGCTCAGTTCTGACAGTCTGTTTTCTAAAGGTCCCACACTGCCTCAGTAACACAAACACTGGGGTTTCACTCTCACCGCTCCCACCAGACCCTGAAACCTCGGCTCAAAATTTCCTGTAATATTGAGTGTGCAAGATGAAACATTGGGCACTGTCTGCCCTTGTTATGACTGAAAGTGGAGTTGTGGGAACTCTGGAAATGTGCTATTTTTACATCACATCAAGTTTTCACATGACTCCGGGTGCAGATATATGTCACAGGCTGAAATGTTTGACTTTAATGGGTTCGTTCATCCAAAAATGGTCATTTTGTCATTATGTATTCACCCTCATGGTGCACTAAACCTGTTTGACTTTCTTTTGTTCTTTGGAAAAGGGGAAGACGTTCTTCAGGAGAATGTTCATGCTGCCGTTCCATACATACAATGAATATTAAGCTCCGAACACTGCAAAAAAGCACCATAAAAGTATACTGAAGACCTTATGACTCATTCAAGTGTTGTGAAGCCATATGATAACGGTGTTCGAGAAACAGACCAAAATTCATTGTAAATTGTGCGTGAAGCGCAAAGTCTGACGTCAGTGATGGCAAGTGCCTTTGGTTATTGGGTGTCTCATAATCAATTGTGGCACACCTAGTTTGTGGACAAGTGAATCAGGGTTCTGCACTATTCAGAACTGAAAATGTCTTTCATTAAAGAAGTAATTAAAATGAATTAAAATAAAAAATAAATTAACACTAAAAATAATTTAAATGTGCACTGAAATTGTTCAGTACATTGATTATGTACTGACTTCAGATGTTCTTCAAAAATAGAAAAGTACTGAATTTTGGCTTAACAAAGCCTTGTTTTACAGTTTCAAAGTTTAAGTTTAAAAAAAGGTTCAAAAAGGACTTTAAGCTTGAATGTTTATAAATCTTACAGATAGACAGAGAGACAGACAGACAAACAGTCAGACAATAGATGTGTACACACACACACACACACACACACACACACACACACCTATGCAGTATAGTCTGGCCCCTCCCCCTCTGACCCCCCTCTAGTCTGGTATCTGTCAGACAGCTTGTGTGGCTCAGGATGAGATTGGCAGTAGACAGAGCTGCAGTAACTGCTGCTTACCACCAGCCCCGCAGCTGTCTGCACACGGCGAGCCCGTGTGAGACCCCCCCAACAACTGCAAATGTAATCAATGTTAATCAACACATAAAAATAAGTGTACTTCTTTAAAGCACAACAAAAGATTATTAAAAAATAATTATTTAAAAAATACTTCAAAGTAAAACTTTATTACACAATAAAGTGCACTTAAAAGTGTACTTAAGAGTGTTAAACAGTTATGAAAGTGTACTTGCAGATATAATATCAATGAAATAAAAGCCACTTAATCTAATTAAAGAACGTTTGATGTAAGTGGCTTTTATTTCATTATTAATATTATATTATATGTAAGTTCTGTTTTTTTTTTCTTAAATTATACTTTTAAGATATGAAGTATTTTTTTCTGTCACGGCACCCTTTCAAATTTTTCAAAACTTTTTTGGCACCCTATACACAAACACTACTGCACTACAGGCCCCACAGTCTACCCTCTCTTGACTGCTACATGAGGATGAAGCTGATGGTTCAGAAGCATCTTAAAGAGCACGTTAAGTACTTCAGTGTCACAGTAAAAACTAGTCTAACTAATAAAGTTCAAACATTATAATTGACAAGTGAATGGTCAGTAAAATAAGAACAAACACACAAATTACAAGAATAGATAACTACATCAGAACAAAGGTACAAATAAAATAAGGTATCATTCAAGCTAGTATTTTCTAAGTACACAACTGAAGTCAGCACATACTATGAACCTCTTCTGCATCTGTCAACCGCGGTTTGTAGCTACAAGCAGAAGTGCTCTGCTGCCCTAACAGGAAGTGGGCAGCTGGCTTTGTGGTGACCCTTCAGCAAGGCTGAGAAAAAGAACCAAGCATAAGCTGACTGGGTTTAAGTAATTATACTTCACTTTTTTCTCTCCAAGAAATGCAAGCTCACGTAAAAAGGAAAAAGCTAAAATTTTTCTTTCAGAGACGTTATTTTCATGCCATTGTGTGCTTATTTATGAAAGCGGGCTGCTCTGTAATGCCATACGAAAACAGCTTGCACAGTTCCAGCACAATCCCTAACTTTGTTTAAGCTGCACAGTGAGCTGTTTATTTTCTTGAGCTGAGGAAAGGACAAGGAAGCACAATTTCCATGGCGGAGAGAAAACTGTCACTGGAGTGAAGCTGTGTGTTATCATCTGCACCACTCTACCAACAAACTGAACCTTTACAAACGTACTATAGAAGCACAGTACAGTGATGGTATATGATAATGACCATATTCACATGGAATTTACATGCTACTCAAAGGTGCTTTAAAGAAAACAATGGCACAACCGTGTGTAAAATTACTTTACTAAAATACTTTTATTCAGCTGTGATGCATTAAATTGATCAAAAGTGACAGTGAAGACTTTTATAATGTTACAAAATAATTATATTTGAAATAAATGCTGTTCTTCTGAACTTTCTATTCATCACAGAATCCTGAAGGAAAAAAAGTATCTACACAAAAAAATATTAAGCTCATATAAGATTATCATATGACACTGAAGACTGAAATATTGCTGTTTTAATCAACTGCATTTTAAATCAAATTAAATCAAAGACTGATTTAACTGCTTAAAAAGGGGTTTGAAGCAAAAACTATAACTCTATCTTTTACAACAACAGTGTTAAAGCAGTGTGTTTACTTTACAAATACGCATAAACACTTTCAATACAAACTCATTCTCTGCTCTCTCTCTCTCACACACACAAACACATATAGAGACACACACACACACGCTTCCTTTGTCCCATGAGGAGCCAATTCCCAGGCAGTTTTGGGGCGGATTGGTTTCTGTCTCACCCAGCCACACTGCACTAGGTAACGACACATTGTTCTCCAGCTGGGTCCCAACTGGGGAAGGGTTACAGGAAAGAGGGTGGTGAGAGAGGGAGAAGCTGGCCTGGTAAGGACCTGAATGGAGTTTTGTCTAGGCTGTGCGCTGCAGCAATCCGATCTGGTGGGAAAACTTTGAGACGACCACGGAGTCACAAATAGAACAACAGGAACTAGGGACAATCACAGACTGCCCATAAAAGAGACACTATCCCCGAGTGAGATAGTCAGCCAGGTCCTGCCTTCCTCTCACACATGTGCTCAGACTCATACAAGTCTGCTACAATATTAGATCTGATATAATGTTATATACAGAATAGGTCTAGAAGTATAGACAATTCAACCACAAATTAAATGTATGTCATTGCATTAGTTAAAGAATACACCTATAAACATTTTTGCATGGAGTCCGGGGAGTGAATTTCGATGGGGGGCGGCATTCCAGTTCCAACTGCCAGGCCCGGACTGGCCATCGGGAGCACCGGGAGAATGCCCGGTGCCCTGGCGGCTGATTTGGCCCGCTGCCCTGTTTTTTTTTTTTAGTTATTATTATTATTAATATTTTATATTTATGCCTTCTAAATGTACCAAAGTGATAATTTCTGATTTTTTCATTCGATAATAAATTGATAATAAATCATAAATCGGTTAGTCTTTTAGTGGATCAGTTCAGTCAGTTTATAATAGTGGATCAATTTTGTCTTTTTTTTTACCTTTATAATAATATAAAAATAAATATGTGACCCTGGACCACAAAACCAGTCATAAGGGTTAAGCTTTCCATTGATGTATGGTTTGTTAGGATAGGACAATATTTGGTCGAGATACAACTATTTGAAAATCTGGAATCTGAGGGTGCCAAAAAATCAAAATATTGAGAAAATCATATTTAATCAAAAATCAAAGTAATGAAGTTCTTAGCAATGCATATTACTAATCAAAAATTAAGTTTCAATATATTTACGGTAGGAAATTTACAAAATATCTTCATGGAACATGATCTTTACTTAATATCCTAAAGATTTTTGGCATAAAAGAAAAATAAATAATTTTGACCCATACAATATATTTTTGGCTATTGCTACAAATATACCCCAGCGACTTAAGACTGGTTTTGTGCTCCAGGGTAACATATTATATATAATATGATAAAGGCATTTCTCAGTTAGTCATTGGGGGATAGCCTATGTGCTTCTTTTAGCATTCATTGTTGACAATTTTTTTGCTTCAACACTCTTGAGCATGTCTGCTAACGTCATTCCTAGATGTGAAACACATCATATTTTCCGAATGCATATGTTCTTGGATTAATGACATCCTCTGAAGCTGCAAATGCTGGGTGTGTTTGGAGTTCAGTTGAAAAAAATCACAGCACTGATGTGTCCCACAAGTCGGCTGTTGTGATTTCGTCTCCTTTATTGTTGTCTTGGGCTACTGATGTCATTTCCCCTGCCATAATAAAGGAAAGCAGCCGTTGGCCACAGCAGGATCCAGCTGTTCTTCTAGCACATGGTTGAGCTGTGCGGTAATACTCAGCAGACACAGGAAAAACAAGGAAGAGATCATTGGAGTTCAGCACATGCGCTCTGACACTCTGTGTCAATAGTTAAGGGGACTGTACATCATAGTAATCTTTCTAGGTGTCATGAATATAAATATCTGCTTAGCTGGGGCTCAGGTCAGATACCTGAGAGACATTCAACAAAGTTGGACATAAAATCCATGTGTCAAAATGTGTGATTTCTGTTGATGCTTGTCACCTAAAACACTAGAGAACCAGTGATATCAAACCCAGTGCACCATGTCTTTGCACTCTATATTTGAACTTACACAAACATGAATGATAATTGAGAGCTATACGGCAATGTTGATTTAATGGTAATGGACTAATCAACAGCACAAACAAATGATTAAACAATTAATTTTAGTAGTTATTGTGTGTGAATGGGAAAGCCAGAAGCAGAGCTGTCCCACTCTCTTACATGCAGAGAGAAGATGTATCCATCCAGCTTTTGGTAGTCAGCACATCCACACAGATGTTCTTCTTGGCACCTCAGCCTGACCGGGTGAGCCTCAAAACGCTGGTGAGAACTTCCTCTGTGGGCCACAGCAGTGAGAGTTGAGTAGAGAAAAAGAAAGGGAGAAAATCTGAAAAAAGTGAAACGAGTTGCTTTACATTTTCTTAAAAATATATAAGCATTAGCCACAATGCTAGGGTATTATGGGTGACTGCAAAGTTGTTGCTATGTGGTTCCTGAGATGAAGTCATTTTAGAAGGTTGCTAGGGTGTTGCTAGGTGGTTGATATTGTGGTGTTTGTGGTCAATGTCTAAAAGTTGTTGTGCACACAAATCCAATTTGCTTTTCAAATCCAAACTATAGGACTGACAATTTATACAAGAGGGCACACAAAAGACAAACAAGACTTACCCAGAATTAACAAGAAACACACCTGGAATCAACCATTAGGTAAACAGGAAACCAAGGAAAGGAAACAAGAGACTTTACAAAATATAAGATATATCAAAAACAACATGACATAAAATACATGGGGAAAAATCCAGAAGAATTGAAGAATTAACTCCCTTTCAATTGATCTTAGGCCTTTAAACTTTTGCTCTATTAAACATTTTTATTTTTTATTTTTTTAAGGCTTTGTAAAGCCAACATTCAAAGTTTGACAAAGTTTGCTTTTTAATTAAAACTTTATATATAAATGTAGAAATTTATATTATATACATTTCAATTAAAGGGATAGTTCACCCAGAAATTACCACATTATTTACTCACACTCAAGCCATCCTAGGTATATATGACTTTATTCTATCAGACAAATACAATCAGAGTTATATTTAAAAAATGTCCTAGCTCTTCAAACATGGCTCCAAGGCCTCCTGAAGCAAATGGGGTCATTTTCATTTCTGAGTGAACTATCCTTTAATTTCAATTTAATTTGAATTCTACTTCCTTATTCAAATATGACACCATAAATGATAATTAGAGAAAATCATTAGAAAATGTATAACAATTTTACAATGTGACATTTCTTATTAATTTGTATGTTGTGATTCAAATGGAAATGTATGATTTTTAGAAAAAAAAAAACTAAGCATGTAGGTCCACCTCTAAACCTAATCATCAGATCATACGAAAACATACAAATGAAATCATACAAATTCATATATGATTTAGCCACCAATTCGCTAAAACTTGAAATAGTTACAACTTGCCATGAGAGTGTGTTGGTTTTTGTGTGGACTTTTGCTGTTCATGTTTCAAAAATTAAACAGATTTGAGTTGGATACACCAAAAAAACCTTTGGGTTGCTTGTCATTCTATATTCTATATTGTAGTCTCTAGATATGACTCTGCTCCCTCATTCAGTGCAAGTTTATGGGATCTTTTGCCCATATTATTGTCCAACAGGCAAAAGTCTGATTGTTTACAGCAGAAAAGAAACAGCACATCAGGTATCATTCATGTCTAGTTGCCAAAGTTTAATGCGTAAAGATTTTGAAAAATATATTAGTAAGTTCTTTGCAAGCTCCACTACCAAAGGAATCATAAACTGTTATTGGTGGTGAGAGAAACACGGGCGTCCAAACCTGTGCTTCTCTTCTCTTTTGGAGCTCAGTTTGTTGGTCAAAGCCAAGTTGTCCGTTTTCCCTTGGGCAGTGTGACGGGCCAGGCGCCGGGATGTCCGGACCTGCCCGACAGAACCTGCCTCTCCCATTGCATCAGACTGCGTGATTGCCAGACTAGGAACAGGCTCATTCGCTCTATATAATGGTTCATAATGCCTGACACATAAACCTTTGAGTCATTGTTTGCAGTAAAGCAGCTCTGAATGAGAAGAATACATGACCAACAATTCCTCCAAGAGCACTACGTCTATGTCAAGGCGACCTGTGTTTTTCTAGAACTTCTTGTCACCCCAGCAACTGATGTTCTCTTGGTAGCTCACTATTTAAAACGGAACATTCTGCTTATAGACAGGAATGTAAACTTTGACTGCAAGAACCTTCACTGTCAGAGCAGCAATAATGGCATGCTGAGCACAAAGTGGAAATTCGGACAGTTCTGTTTGATGTGGGTGAGGTTTCAGAAAACATCCTTGTGAAACCTTGGATGAAAAATAAAGAAAAAAAAGTAGTGGTTTGAAATTGTGGCCCAACGACAAAGCAGCAAAAGCCAAGAATAACCGAGCTGTTCCTCACTGGGCCAGACAGGCTGGCAGGCGACAGAAAAGAGAGGCTCTGAGAATCGCCCTGACCACACCCTAACCACCAGCGAGAAACAATGTGGATAAAAAGAAACAGACATACAGACAGAAAGAAAGTAAGACAGAAAGTTGATTGGAAAGAGCATAGAGATTCTTGTTGTTTTCCATCACTCTCAGGCCTTAACCACACCACACATGCAGAGGGGCCACAGTAAAGGACAGGGCCCCATCTAAAAAACAGCGGTCTCAGCATTGATCTCCTTCAAAGAGCTCGTGTTAACTGCTGGAGTTAACTGCTCTCCACTTACCACACAGCTCTCTCAGTGTATAGATGGCACAGTTGGGGTCACATTTACCATTGTTTGGCGAATTTTCATGACCAAAATCTAGTTATTTCAGTCCACCTTATTTTGCAATGCAAAGTAAACTGTTTTATACGGAGCCCCACACATGGTATGCAGGTAAAAAATAGTAGGCTAAATCGTGCACACGATTTACTATTTCATTCCCTCGATGTATAAATTGTGCGCACGATTTACTAATTCATTCCCTCAATTTGCTAAGTCATGAACACGATTTATAAATCGAGAGAATGAATTAGTAAATTGTGCGCACGATTTAGCTAATCGAGGGAACGAATTAGCAAATCGAGGGAACGAAATAGTAATCGTGTGCGCGTTTTAGTACATCGAGGGAACGAATTAGTAAATCGTGTGCACGATTTATTTATTTTTTCTTGCATGTCATATGCGGGGCTCCGTAGTTTTATGTGTGAGACTTCAGATTAATTAGCCGCTATAGGTAAATAATTGGAAGAATAGCGGAGTAAACAGTAAGACTATTTGTACTACAAACCAATGCTTTTATGATTATGATAATATGTACCTTTTATTGCGTACAAAACATAAAAAGGCCCAAAACATAGTCTACGCATGTACACTGAAAAGAATTTGGAGTAGAAACAATTTAAATTGCTACTAAATTTCATAAAGAATTATAAAGAATCGGCAAGTATTGCACTGAATTAAATTTTGAAGTAGAAAGACTTTTTAACCCTCTACCGCACGCATTATGATAGACCTATAGAAAAAAATATTTGACTATTTTTCTTTTCTAAGAATGACTTAACTTGAAGTGCTGTAAACATTTTTTTTTTTTTTTTATATTATTTTAAGGTACTTTATGATATGTTGCCATACGGCAATAGCATTCAATAAAGAATGAGAATGTGACGTAACGCCGCGTTGAGTTCTGGGAAACTGCTTTGTTTATCCGCCATATTTCTGTTTGTGTTGATTCAATTGGTGCTATTTTAAGCTTTAACACAATACTTACAGTATAATTGACACCTTATACATACTTTCCAACAACTTGTGCTTTTATTTATTCCATTCTTTTTTGCTGAATAATGATTTATAATTTTTTAATTTCATTACATTTTTCCTGAATATTATTTAAATTGCAAATGTATACAGTTAAAACAAATATAATACTGTATATCATGTATCATAAAACATTAACATAAAACCAAAAACATTGCAGTTCAAGAAAATTCAGTATTAAGCAATCTTATGAGAGGAAGACTTTGAACATGAGCCTGCAACCTTTAGCCAAAAAAAGCATAACGGCTAATGCTAACGCTTTCGCTTTGCCAGTGCGTGGGAAAGGAGACCAGAGGCCGTTTTTTTTTTAAATGGATGTCAATGGAGGAGAGGCTTCACTACGCTGAATAAACAGCTTTTTAGAGGAAACAGCTTATCGTTTAATGAATCGACAGCCCATCAGCTAATCTTCAACATGTTTTACACTAAGCAATACTTTTGGATTTAACTATTTTTAGAGTTTACACCGAAAAAAATGCCGTTTTATAAGAGAAGTCACTGACTTTTTGCGACAGGTGGGATACAGCTTACGGCACTTCTCATTCATTCCTATGGTATCCGTAAACTGCGATTGAGTGTCGCACAACTCTGACTGAAATTCAATGACGTCAAGGCTGTACTGTGATTGGTTATTAAGGCACACGTGATCCAAATTGACCGTTACGCTTTCTGCAATAGTAAGTAATACAGACCCTTTCATCTCAATAGTAAGACAATCTCTGCGTAACTACTGTTAGTAAAACAGAATGACAAAAAGACAGAATAGACTGCGAAAATCTTAGGAGATTAAATGTATAATTCAATATAAAAGTATAAAAAATGTGTTGATAAAAATAGTTCATGCTATTTCAAATGTATTATTTCACCCCAAATGAGTGTGTTATGAATGTTTATGCTACTTCTTAGAGTAGCAACATGCTATTATGTTCTCTGATTATTATAGTCGCATTAAATAATTATAATATTAGTTCAGATGCTGCCTAAGAAGATCGGTCCAACATTTCAAATCTCATTGGCAAGGTCTTATTCCTTTTATATTATTACTAGAGCTCAACAGTGAAGTATTTATGACTGAGGGCCCCACAGTGGAGCTGCATGAGTGGCCACGTGAGCCCTGTCATGGAGGAGATTTGTCCTCTTGCACCTGGTAAAATAACTCTCCCTGCATGACCAGGCCTGCTGCACGAGGAATGAACTGTGTAGGTGAGGTTAGATCCAGAGCTCTCCAGAGGTGTTAAAGTCCTGAGGGGAGGAGATGACAATTAAAGACAGGCTCTAGCCTTTCAAAAAAGGAAGGGAAAGAAATAATAGACGAATGACAGAGTGGGCTAATGTTGCCTTCTGAAACTTTGAACAGTATCGTTCTCCTGAAGTGTGAGTTTAGTGTAAATAACCTTTGGATCGATTTGCCAGAAGTGATGTCAGCTCAGGTATCATAACACTGGAGATGAGGTCAGATTCACAAAGATTTCAAGTCAAGATGAAACGGCTCTCGCAACCCATTTTATTTCTGTATTTTGACATATTTATGACTGAAACTGGATATTCAACAACAATACGTTTTTTTAATCAATCAAGAATTGGTTGGAGGGGTTTCCAAAAATATTTTGCACAGTAATTCTTACCTTGATTTTTTTTTTATTTTCTTCTTCTTCTTTTTTATGTTGACATTGCTGTCTCCTTTATAAACACGTACACTAACATACAAAAAAAAATGTAACGAAAATGTTGGTCATACAATATTACATTTACAATACATTCTTTAAACTAATTTAATTTAAAAACAATTCCGATGCATATTTACAGTATTTCACAGTACAGCATATTATTGTATATATAATATTTGTACATTGCCAGCCAAAAGTTTGGAATAAGTCTCTTATGTTCACCAAGAGACTTATATTTATTTGTATTTTATATTTATTTATATTTATTTGTATTTATTTTATAAACAGTAAAAACAGTAATATTGTAAATCATTATTTCAATTTAAAATAACTTTTCTATTTGAATATATTTTAAAATGTAATTTATTTCTGTGATGA
>NW_015544176.1:379531-403530 GCF_001515605.1 Sinocyclocheilus anshuiensis
TGTGTGTGTGTGTGTGTGTGTGTGTGTGTGTAAATATTTTCATATATTTTAAATACTTTTTACGAGGGCAAAACAATAAAAAATATAGCTCAAGATATTAAAAGTAGCAAAAATAAATGATGGGAAGGTTTTCACACTGCTCCGGGTGTGTGTTCACGGTGTGTGTGTGTGTTCACTGCAGGCTGATCCCATGACCCCTGACGACATGGGAAAGTGTTCCTCTCAGCTGTCGGCTACCCCTTGTCCCAGCCGTGAGGCTCTCCTGAGAAACACGCACTTCACATCAACAACACGGTAGCTTCACTGTAACACATTATCTATGTGACCTTCTGCAGAGCTGCATGAGAGCGGCCGCATTAATGCCGCTCAGAAATGTCAGAGAGCCTTTGAGAGAACTCATTAGTGATAACTGTATGGGCCCACTGTACCCCAGGAAGGACTAGCCGCACTGCATTCAGATGGCCTGTAGCGGTGCGTCCTGAGCCATACTGGCTATTCTGGTCTCGCGTTTTTTTCGTGTGGTTCTCACAGTGGCTGGGGTTGGAGGAATTCGTGGTATCTGGGACCTCTGCAAGCGAAGGGCGATTAGAGACGTGATTGAGCGCATGCCTGGTGGTTCCCATGTCACAGGGCTGACAGCAGTGTTGGGAGTTTGTCACCGGCTGTGTGCCCTCTGACTGTCTGAGCCCCACTGTGGCAACTCTCAGCAGAGACATACACACACATTAAAACACAGTAACAAAAATCATTACCACTGTAAGTCACATAGCACTGGTAAATAAACCATCAGCATACAAAATACACATTTTTGTGTAGGCTTTTTTTAAACCTATTTATTTTATTTAAAAAATATAAACCTTTTAAGGCAAAATCTTGTGTGTCTGTTAATAGTGTCAGAAATTATTAAATATTATTAATAATTTAATCTCTTAAGTCAACTTAAATTTGATTTAAGTCAGCCTTGAATATTAATTTTATTAATTGTTATATTTTATTATTAAAATAATAAATAATTTAAATGAATAATTATGATTACTTTTTATATTATATTATTTTAAAATATTGTATTTTCCACAAAAATATTGTAATATATTATAGTACTGCATTTTTAATATATTATATTATATTATATTAGAGTACAGTAGAGTAGATTACATTTTTATTTATTTATTTATTTTCAACATATTATACATACACTGATATGCATGTATTCATATGAATTTATTCATATAGGTTAGTGTTGTGCATTCTACTCCAGTGAATATTTTTCAGGCTAGGTTTATTTTTGAAAGTCTTTTTATTTATTTAGTGAGTTTTTTTTCTTTCTTTTATTTATTTATTTAGGTACATAACATACACTAAAAAAGCTACTTTTACATTTACACAGCTACACCTATTAAGGCGGGTTGTCACAATTTAATTTAAACAAAATTAGGAAGCATAAAACAAAGATTTTACATATGTAACATACATAAATACTTATATAAAAATATGGTATAAATAAACTATTTTCATTTATTATATTTATTATTTGTATATATACAGTATATAGTTTTGTACTTTTTGGCAAACAGTAAAAATACATATGACAACCCCAATACAAATGTGACTATGTGGCTGCATCACTCTGACTATTCATATGTCCATTACGAAAATATTTTGGAGGATTTAAAAGTTTAGTTTGGAAGATACAATTAAAAAGTGCATAAAACGATAGTAAAATAACACATGGTAAATGTGCATGAATGAATGAATGAATAAACTAAAAATAGTACACAGGATATAAAACTTTTAAAATCATTAAAGACTGTTTTACAGGAATTAGTCAAATTGAGTGAGCACGGCAAGTGTTCAGAGCAGGAATTAGCTGATCCTCCCCCTCGTCCTCTGACCTCTTCATCTCCCTCCTTCCTCACACTGCTTGTTTTCTCTCCTTCATTGGTCAGTTGAGACACACAGATGCACAGGCAGTGAGAGGGACATGCAGACCTGCCATTGTGTCTTAATTGGTAAAGGCGGAGCCATACCCTTCATCAGACATGTGGCATGGAGAGCGCCGGGGCCGCGAGGGCCCACCACTCTCTCATTCACACAGCTGACTCCAGTTAATATTTCATAGCAAACAAATGGGCACACATTCAAGCCTGATGGGGGGAAATGGGGTGCATGGTTTAAAGGGGTGTAATTACTGGGTCAAACGCGCAGGACTGGTCAGAAATGAGGGCGCTCACCTCCGCACCTTTCCTTACACCCTAATCTTGATCCGTCTTAATTTCACATAGAGAAAGCACTGACTTTAATGGAAGAATTGCTTAGTAGGGATGCCCCCTTAAAAATTTAAGATTCAGTTAATTGATATTCACAATGAATCATTTATTCACCATCATGTCATTCCAAATGATTTTTAATTTTAAATGCTTAAATACAGAAATTGTAATTTTTGTGATTTGATTGATTGATTGATGATTATGTAAAAATATCTGGGCCGCTCTTTTTAATATTGTGAAAGTGAATGGGCACTGGAGCCATCAAGCACCATAAATGACTCAGTACTATATTCCTCTGTATTGTACAGCACTCTTCTGAAAACATTTGTCATATTATCAAATGCACATGGTATATTTTCAATTTGCCCTAAACTGATAAGAAATGCAGTTTTCCTAAATGTTTACACGTTTATCACAATTGCTTTAATGATAAAAGGGAAAGTATATAAAGGTGAAGAAAGAATATGCAAAAAAAAAAAAAAAGCTATCACTCATCTAGCTAAAATAAAATGTTGCTTGCTGTTATTACACAAAGGGCAACAACAATCCTTTTTCTGTCCAACTAGCTTACATAACCAGACAGTAAAATGTGATTTTGTAACAATGTATTTTTTAACAATCAAAACATCACTCACTTCAGTAATATTTTTTAGTGTACCGTTGTGCAGTTTTTAAAGGTGGCACGACCAGGTTTTAAGTTTAAAGGGGCAATTTGTTTTTTCACATGGGTGGTAGGTGTTGGATAAGTGTTTTTTCTCCAATAAAAATGTATTATGTGTTTGCTCACATTGCCTTTGTTTCATGTTGTATTTCATTTAGATATACACAACAACAGAAAAAAATCAGGATGGGGCAAACACTTTTTCACAGCACTATATATATTATACTATTACACTATACTATACTATATTACACTATATATATATATATATATATATATATATAGTGGGTACGGAAAGTACTTTCCGTACCCACTGTATATACTACATTATTAGTCATTACATTACTTTGGAGAAAAGTGTCAAATCGATTGAGAAAACCTGTAACTCAAAATCTTTATGTGTGTGTTAGATCTCTTTGCCATGTTCATTTGAGTTCATGAGAGATATATCGGTGTCTGGTTTGTGAATGAACTGCTCATTTTAATCAGATCTTTTCAATTAATCATTTGATTCAGTTCATAAAACCAGTCACAAATCAGACTAATCTTGTTTTCAGGCTTAGCTCTTTCACTCACTTATCTCGTTCACTCAGTTATCTGTTCCTATTTTGATATTTTACGATACTTTTAGGATGCTTTTGCATCTTTTTTGCTTGAAAGCTACATTCCCCCTCATTGTAGTTTCATGGAAAAGAGCAGCTAGTACATTCTTCAAAATATATTCTTTTGTGGTGCACAGAAGAAAGAAACTCACCAGGTTTGCAACACTATAAGGGTGAGTAAATCATGACATTTTACATTTTGGAGGTGAATTATTCCATTATGATTTCTAATTAATCAATATATTAATGATTGCATACTTGGTGTGCCATATGATTCTGTGCAGTTTGCCTTTATAATTGTGTTGTAGTAGTTATCACAGTAAGAAGTCAAAACTGAAATAGCGTGAGCATGCCCTAAACTGAACTCCGCCAAAAGAGCGCCGTGAGGAATGAAAATAGTAAGCGGAAAGGAAGATGACAGTGAAGGAGCAGGAGCGTCTCTCTTTGATGTAAATGAAAGGCCGGAATGATTGTGATGAGATGAAATTGGTGCTCTGTGGGGAACGCCATAGGGTACACACGGACTGAATGGGAGCCAGACCGAATACTAGAACACGATCCGTCAGATAAAAGGGTGTGGTGAGGGGACAGATAAGCGGAGCGGGATGTGTGTGAGGATGTTTGTTTGTATTTGTGTCTATGTAACCAGCTATACTTTGGTGACATCCAAAAAGGGAATAGTAATTCAATTTTTTTTTTTTTACATTCAAAAATTTTGGTTAGAAGGGTTAGAGTTTGAATTAGGGTTAGTGTCAACACACACCCATGAACTTTTCATGCACGGTCTGATGAATACCGCAGACAAAAATTGCACGATTCAGTTGAAATTGTTATTTGCAATCTGATTAACTTCTGTGCAATCCTTGAGACTAAATTACAGTTAGTGCATATCTTTTATAATTAGCTTTAAAAACTGTAGTGGCCTGTGGTATGTCCCCATTTAGTTATAAACGTGTGTACAAGTGTGAGTTTACACAATTAATATTAGGTCATAGCACTCTATAGATATCTATAGATATAGCTTCAATAGATATAGTTTCTATAGAACTTGTTTGCAATTTAGGGATAACCAAAATTAATGAATTATTTTTACACTATAAGTGAATTATCTTAGATGATAATCACTATTTTGTAAGTGTCTGTGTGTGTGTGTGTGTGGTTCAGGTAAACCCTATGTTTATATACTTGTATATAAACATACTTGTGAAAACAGAATCAAAGCGAATAATTTTTTTTCATATATTTATATTTATATTTTATTGTATAAAATCTTTGTAAAATATATATTCACTGTTATGTAAAATATATATATATATATATATATATATATGTATATACAGTGGGTACGGAAAGTATTCAGACCCCCTTCATTGAAGGGGGTCTGAATACTTTCCGTACCCACTGTATGTATGCATACACTGTTATGTATGTATTATATAATATTCATATATTAATACTTTCTTTAATATTACATTTGTATATTCATATATTAATACTTTATTAATATTACATTTGTAGACAGTGCAAGGGTGTTGATGGTGTGCAGTACACTGTATAGAATGGTGTTGAGTCGACACTTGTGTGCATTACATCCTGTGTACATTTGATGCTTCGTGTACATTCCTTGGATTTGAGTGCCGGGGCTGTGCAAGTGTTAACGGCATGTGTGTCTGTGTGCGTGTACACTGGCCTGGCATGAGCATGCCTGCTGCATATGAATGGGCCTGAACATTGACGGTCAGGTGGCCAGGCTTGCAGACAGGTGGTCACACACAGGCACTAATTGTGCTGAAGGTCACATTTACAAGACGTGCACTCACACCACAGCACGAGAGATAGAGAGAGAGAGAGAGAGAGATGGAGAAATTAAAAAGAGAGAAGGGGGACAAGGGAGGGATGGATGGGGGAGTGTGTGTTCGCTCACAGGCTGTCTGTAGATCACTGGCCGCTTGACCGTGTTGAGTGCTAATGGAGCTGGCAGGGCGGAATCAATTATTGGCCAGTGTGGATTTTCCCACAGGCTAGAGCTTGGGAAAGCTGGAGAGCTCCTCAGCCAAGACAGCTGGCACAAAGCAGCCACTGGGAAAAGAGCCGGTCCCCCTAAAACAAGGACCTTTCTTTGTGATACATTTGTGACAGACCATTAGTTATGTTTCTTTTCTCCTACACCCTGAGTAAACCAGCTAAGCCTCATCACCTCTGCCGTCTTTATCTGTCTGTGCAGAACTCACTTTAAAACATATAAGATCTAAGTGATTGTGACGTAGAAGTCACATTGTCATGACTGTGTACCCATGCTACCCACAATTCATCACTGCTCTTTACACTGTGCCATCCTGTACAAATCAAAAAAAGACAAAAGTGGAAAAAGTAATCAACAGCAAACAGAAAGCATATTAACTGATGAAGAAACAATCAATTATGATGTATGAGTGACATGGGGTGACATTTTTGTTCAGATTTATTTTAAAATACATAAAAAATGCCGTTCATATACATACATTGTTTACTCTTATATAATGAACATGAGTTCTTTTATTTCTGAATTAAAATTTATTTTGATATTTTTTGGGAGGCATGAAGTTAAAAAAAATATCTCATACTCTCATAAAGTAAAAAAATATATATACATATATATATCTGATACAACTGTCCTGATATTATAATAAAGGGCAAAGCCTCATTAAAACAATGTTAAAATGTTAAAATGTAAATGTAAAGAAAACATCATTCAAGTAGTTTGGCATAATCTTTTATTTTTATTTCTTAGAAAGAAATATATATATATTAAATGTTATTTGACCAGAACTGCTTCACTGCTTATTAATATTTGAAAAGCCTCTGTCCTCCAATTCACAATCATGTAAAAAATCAAGAAGTGATGTCATAGAGAGGGTCCCGATCCTCATCATTACATCTCTTAAAATATATTAAATATTTGTGGAGTCATTCAATTTCAGCTTTGAAAATGGCATAAAGGTTTTTCCAAACCATATGAAACCAAAATAAGGTACACTTCTAAAAACTTAGCACCAAATACATTTTTTTAAACAATTGTTCCCTTTTTCTTTATCATGGACTTATTTTTCATTGACAGATATATAATGTTTAATATAAAAAAAAAATTCAAAGCTACAACTGACCAATCAGAATGAAGCATTCCAGAGAGCCGTGTAATAATATCAGTGTCAATTTTCTGAAACACTTTCCATCATTGTTTTCGAGACCCATCAGCCTTCAAGCAGTGAGAGGCGAGACGTCTTGATGTCTTTTAGACTTTTCCGCCCATTCAGACACTGGTCTGGAGCTCATGTGAGTCTCAGCATCACACCGAGGGCTCTGAATGGCCCTGTGAGGGTTCAGGGCCTTCTGAGTGATGTCATGTGTCACTCTGCGCACGAGGAGAGGGGACGTGGCGAGCGCTGGGGCCATTGTGAATCTGAACTAGACCATAGGGAGGGCTTTCAATAGCAACAGGCCAGTGACACAACAGACAGACAGGGAGAAAGATGTGTGTTCATGTGTCAGCGTGCGGAGGGCAGAAGAGGAACTGCAGGGTTTGATTTCACCACTTGGTTTCAATTCATCCGAGACTCCCTCAAGACATGTGACAGTGATGCCAGTCACCCAACCATCATCACACATATAAACACACTTGTTCATGTTAACACACACACACACACACACACACACACACACATACACACAGACATTAGTGACTTCCTTTTTATGACAAGGCAAGGTTAGTTCATGTTGTAAAATGCCATATGGTCAAAATCATAGTGATATTTATGAATTAATATTTGATGTGATATTTCTAAACAAGGTGACCTTAAAAACATATTTAAAAACAGAGATGTGTACACTCACAAGCTTCGGGTACACACACACACACATACACACAGACATTAGTGACTTACGTACAAGGATGCATTAAACTGATTGAAAAAAAGTGACAGTAAAGACATTTATAATGTTACAAAATATTTTTATTTCAAAATCAATGCAGTTCTTTTGAAATTTCTATTCATCAAAGAATCCTGAAACAAATTGCATCACGGCCTCCAGAAAAATATTAAGCAGCACACTTGTTTCAACATTGATAATAATAAGAAATATTACTAGAGCACTAAATCAGCATATTAGAATGATTTCTGAAGGATCACGTGACACTGAAGACTGCAGTAATGATGCTGAAAATTCAGCTTTACATCACAGGTGACATTTAAAAATATATTCAAATAGAAAATAGTTATATTTCACAATATTACAGTCTTTACAGTAAAAAAAAAAGGCAGCCTTGATGAACAAAAGAGACTTCTTTCAAAAACATTTAAAAATCTTACTGACCCCAAACGTTTGAACAATTGTGTATATGTCACCGATTATAAATACATTCTTTCACTAAAAGTGTCTAATAATAAAGTCTTCGCTGAGATAAAATGAGTAGTATTTGGCTGGTCATGTGATCACAACATGCCGGATCACAATTATGTAGAATTAAACTGCTGTTTTTTCCCAGGCCGGTGATATGACTGATACACATATTTGTCATATTTGTCATAAAAAGACTTACTTTACTCAGTTTACTTTTTTTTACATTTTGACTCAGAAATTGCTATTAAATTTCACCAAAATTGACAAAGAAACAGCAAGTGACACCCTGACACATTTAAATACATTTAAACATTACATTTTTAAGTAGAAAAACTGAAACAGTATTTTATTGTAAAATGTACTCCAGCAAAATTTGTAATCTTTACAAAGTCAATAATTTTAAGCTTTAAAAAAAAAACATAATAATAATAAACATTACTTTCAATGTGCATATACAAAATATAACATGATGTGCAACTGTACATCAGTGCTGATTTGTCTGTAAGCTCATGTGGTCTTCATGTCACCTGTGCTCAGCGCTCACAGACAGAGGCTTCTGGAAAGAGCAACAGTGAGTCATGTTCCATCTGCACATCTCACAAATACACACGCAGTACACACACAAAAGTGATAAAATGACATTAGAGCTGTCAAAACAAAAACAAACTGAGTGGTCCTCTTATTGTTTGTGGTGGTAGATGTAATATAAAAGTGTTTCTGGGACTCAGGGCTGTCGATGGGGGAGGTGGAGGACCGTGAGAGAAGCGTAATGAATGTGTTGTTTGTTTGACATGGTAGGTGGTGATGGTGAATACCTGATGTTTATTTTGAGGGGGCTGGGAATGGGGGGGTGTGTTTGTGTTTGTGTGCGAGAGAGTTTGTTTATCATAGTGGTGAGGAACGAACCAGACTGTGTTAAGAGTTTGAGACGAGTCGTAAGACATGTGACCAGCAATAGAAGACTTGTGTGTGTGCCCTTAGGTAAAGTGAAACAGACAAGCCCTGACAGAGCACAGGACTGACAGATCTGTGTGCAGTGTAACTGAGCCCTTACTCTAGACGAGACGCTGATGGCAGATTTACCAAAGAGCACATTTTGTAACAGTTACTGGCCAGCAGCAATACATAATACCAATCATAGGAAACCTATCTGGTGCAACCTATAGTAAACAGATCATTCACCAAGACACCCAAATTTTGTTATCATTTACTCACCCTCATGCTGTTGCAAACTCTTATTACTTTCTTTCTTCTCAACAAAAGATGATTTGATGAATGTCCATGCCAATGGTTCCTTTAGAAGTGTGTATTTGATCTACAGAGATATTTATTATTTCAAAACTAAATTGTAAATGTTTATCTTCCACTACAAACCTTAAGTATGCAAAACTAGATTCATTTCATAACAGACATCACTTTCCATTCAGAAGGCGATTCAGTTATTTGTCCAGATGTATTCAAACCATTAAATCCTGGGGTTGAGTCTTTTTGAACAATTCATGAAAAGAGATTTACAAAAGAATCAGTTTGTAAATAAAAGGTAGTTTGTAATACAAGTTAATTACAGTATAGTTAGTTGTACTATATTTCGAGCCATACAACAGTTTTGTGTGAGGAACAGGATTTTTTTTTCTTTTGTGAAACACTAAATCAGTAGTTTTGAGACTTTATTTGTTTTCTTTTACATTTTCCAGAAGAAAAAAAAAAGTCTTTAGTACAGTACTGTTTTGTTAGATGGCTTTACAACGGTGACAAATACGAACAATTACCAAATATAAAAATTATATATATACATTATATATTATAATATTTTCTTACGTAGCATAAATTGATCTTAATGCACACACTACCTACGTTTGGGGTAGATAAGATGTTTTAATGTCTTTATAAGAAGAAGAATCTTGCTCACCAAGGCTGCATTTGTGTTTGATCAAAAATATAGTAAAACTCAATTTTTTTTATATAGTTTAAAATGCAATTTATTCTGGTGATGCAAAGCTGAATTTTCAGCATCATTACTCCAGTCTTCAGTGTCACATGATCCTTCAGAAATCATTCTAATATGCTGATTTGCTGCTCAAGAAACATTTATTATTATTGTCAGTCACTACGGTTACATGTGCACCAATAATGTGATTATTTCCAATAATCAGAGTAAGGAATTAATCAGTAAGTAATGACACGAGCAAACCTCTAGTTGTGCTGCTTAATAAACTCTGATAGTTTTTCAGGATTCTTCGATGAATAGAAAATTCAAAAGAACAGCATTTATTCAAAATAGAAATCTTCTATAACATTATAATTATGTGTATGTTTGTATGAACTTTTTTTATGATTACTTGTATGCTGCTTTCATGCAGATCTTGGAGCTTGCCAGCACCCGTCACTTTCACTGCATGGAAATGAGCAGCATGTACATTCAAACTTTCTCTTTTTGGGTTCAACAGAAGAAAGCAAGAAATTCAGGTTTGACACAACCATGCGAACTAGATCCATGTGAATGCATATGTAAAACTGACATGTTTTGTACTTCTTATTATCAGAGCTGCTATGAAAACAATCCTCCACTGCTCATATGCTTGCTCAACAACAACAAGTACACCAAACTGAACCCCTCCACCAAAACACCAGCATCCACCCGTCCCCCCACAGGCCCGGGGGTCCATAATTAACAAGCATTCTTTCAAGGACTCCTGTTATTCAACTCAGTGAAGCAGGCCTTTGTTCCATGCGAACACACACACACTCCCACACTCCTCCACATCTGTTTTTATTTCTTCTCTGTCTGTGAACCTCCACCGACACACACACACACATACAAACATGCACTCTCTCGTCTCCTCTCTCTCCTCCTGATGGTCCCGGCAGGCAAAATGTCCCGAAATCCGACACCCCCCACACACTGCACCTCCCTGCTTCTCTCCTCCCTTCTGCTGTTCCCTCGTTCCTGCAGTTGCTGAATGTCAGGTATAAGGTGTCAGGATGGTGTGCGCACAGGATGCATCGGGGCATGTGAGCGCGGCTGCTGCTGCCGGCTCCCAGAGTTGACATAGTAAACCAATCCAGGCGAGCCGCTGCGCCGAGGGGCCTGAGGGACTAACAGGGGAAGTGGCTGCCACACACACACACATACAAACACACACAAATGCAGCGCCGGTGGGAGGGAGAGCGCTGGCCGAGCAGCGCTCACACGGAGATTGGGTTACAGCCGAATTAGATCAGAGCTGTGGGAACCAGCACCTCGCCAGGCGCACACACACACACTCACACACGTGTGCACACATGGCTGACCGCTCACATACGCAGTTGTGCTATGTACACAAACACGCACTGACGGATTGTCACACGCACAAGCATTAACATGCGTGGCTGTAGACATAAACCTGTATGGTGAGCATCGACCAACTGCAGACACATTTAGATTGCATATGTGTGCTTATGTTATCAAACAATGAGCATACAGTTGGTCGCACGAGTAATTCTTAGTTTCTTATAGCAGGGTTTTTTTGTTTTTTTTCAACTGTGGTCCAGGGACCCTCGGGGGTCCTTAAGGAGGAGGTCCTTAGAAATATTCATAAAAAATAACACAATTTTAATGTAAATTGTAAAATGTAAATGTGTAAGCATTGGTGAGTATAAGAGACTTTAATTATTCCAAACATTTTACGGGTAGTGTATTTTAATAATTATTGTAATTTATAATGTAACTGTTGTAAATATATAATTATATTTAAATTCTTATATTATTTTTATAACAATTAATTTGTTATATATATATATATATATATATATATAAAATTCAATTAATTATAAATTATATATTTAATTCAATTATTATTTAGATTTTTTTATTATATTATTATTATTATTATTCATTATTGAAATAATAAACAAAAATACTGTAATAAGTTTAAATGTGTTCATTATTAACATTTCATTCGGTTTTCTTAAGACTGATCTGTAATCATTAGATTGATCGATTGAATATATATTTTTTTCCTTTGACAGTCATTATTCAATGTTTCTCTACAGGTTTATGGTGTGTAGAAAAAACCCAATACTTCTCAGATATAATATGGTATACACACATTTTTATATATGGGCTGATTTGTCAAGGGATCATCATGGGTCAAATGCATAAACATAGTAATTATGTTAAGTCTTAAGAACTAATTTGACTAAGTAGCAGTTAACCAAGTAGTAATTAGTCTTACTTTTTGAATTAAAAGTAGACCAATCTACCGTATGTAACTGACTTTAAAAAAGAACAAATTACTAACTTTTAAGAATAGTCTAATCAGTTTATGCAACTGGCCATGTATTTGGGGGTCAGTAGCATCAGAACGCCATGGACATTGGACTGATTTGCGTTTATATGTGTTGTTTGTAACCAATGCAGGCACAAGAATCATCTGAAGTGTTTGTGAGGTGTCGGGCACCACTCCTGTCCTTGACTTCATGTTGAGTAGGGAAAACAGGTCTGGAATAAAGGGGTGCGGGGGGGAGGCAGTGTGGACTGAGCGAACTTGACAACTTTATTTCCTCCTTTTTCACATGCTAATGCTCCCAGTGTGCCAGTGCAGGGGAGCGACGGCTCTTCAAAACTGAACCCCGTGATTCACAATACTGAACATCCTTCCAGCGTGTGAACCGAAGCGGCTTTTGTGACACAGGCCAAGAAATTCCTCCCAAACGAATATATAACAGACAGATCTCTCACATCACTCACATCTTTTCTCACAAAAGCTGCATATTCCACGGAAAAGACATGAAACACAGTGGCTTTCATGATTCCTCATGAGTCACATGGAAGAGACTCTGATATTACTGCGGAGCACAGCAAATTCACCCGTTCTCATCAATCTAACAATGAAATAAGACACATTCATAATGATATGTTTGGAAGCCCATTTCCACCACATACTGTAAGACTAAGAAAAAAAAAGCACACTATGGTAAATCAAAATTATGAGATTAAAAGTCTAAATCATGACATAAAAAGGGAAAATTATGAGATAAAAATTCATAATTATGATCAAATCAAACATTCATGTTAGAATTTCAACTAACATAAATGTTTGATTTTATCACAATTACGACTTTTTATCTCATAATTTTCACTTTTTATATAATAATTTACACTTTTATGTGTAAAAAAATTTTTTTTTTATATCTCATAATTATGAATTAATATGTCATAATTCAGCTTATTTTGTTCTCATAATGTGTCTCATAATTTTTAAATAGCTTATTACTGTGTAAACTCGATTATGAAATATTGCCAGGCAGTTTCATTATAAGTTATAATATAAAAATTATATATATGGGGTGAGTCACAGAAAAATGTGGTGCGAAATGTATAACATTCAAATAATCTACATATTGTGATACAGCTGTTGCAGATATTGTGTAAATACCAACATACATAAACAACATGATTGATGCATGGACGATTAATCGCTGCAATAAAGTGCTATTTCTCTAGTCTGACCCTTAAAAATACTTTAATTGGTGTGAGTTCATATGCTAATAAGTTGATTCAGTCATATTAAATTATATTGACTTATATTGAGTTAATTTAGATGTTCCTAAAGTATATTTTCAACTGAAAAAAAAGTTTTTATTCAATTTTTATTTAAAATTTTTTTTTTTTTTTTATTGTTTTATTCATTACACAAATCAATATGCAAAGTGCATAACCCCTGAAGTCCCAAAAAATCCCAGCACCCACGAGCCTAAGCGCTCCAGCTGAGATTGTTCTTCAAGTTAACTCCTGCGATCCATCCCACCTGCCTCTGACGGCATAGGAGGTCTCGGCGATAATCTCCCCACATACCTTCAAAACTGCCTGAATCTCATCCTCGTTCTCTATCTGACCTCATCAGCTCCTGTGAAACTATGCCGTCACAGAGGACACAACCGCATGCAACAGGAGACACAAGAGAGAGGGAAACCGACCGCAAGCATTCACTCCTGCCCTCAATAAAAGGCCGCCACAGGCCACCGTCAACAACTGCAGCTGTGACCGCACCATTACCTGCTGCTCTTTAATTTGCCCGACCACACTTTAGAATGAAATACGACAGCAGACAATAGCACCAGGTCATAGAGAGAGAGAGAGAGAAAGAGGGAATGCAACCGGTACACTGCTCAGAGGATCTGGTTTCAGGCGCTGAAGGGCCAAGCCAGAGGGTCAGAGCATGGGAACAGGCAAAAAGAAGGTCCTGTGTCAATAAGGGACAGTGGTCGGGCACAATGGGGCCAGCTTCACACAACAGCACTGACAGACACCCACACAAAAGCAGCCATCCATTCTCACACAGCCAGCAGAATGAGCCAGTGTGTGGCTGCCCAGGGGCATGTTTGAACAGCACACACACACACACACACACACACACACACACACACACACACTGTGCATAAACAAACACATACAAGCATATACACAAGCATTCACTCAGATGAATGAACTTGGCCAAACAAACACACTTGCAAACATACTCAAAAATATTTTTTAGGCATTTAAGGCCCAAAACAAACCTAGTTATCTTTAATCTATCTATCTATCTATCTATCTATCTATATATCTAACTATCTATCTAACTATCTGAATAAGGAAATGGAACAGAACACAAACTTTAAAATAAAATGTATCTGGACATTATTTTGGATTAAACTACTTGGTTGTAACACAGACAATAAGCATAATTAACATTTTCAAAACTATGAAACTCACCTGTGATTTAACATCTCATAGCTTGTCATATATGAAAAGAAGAGCTTCTGTTTGAAGGTTGACCTTGATATTGACTTTATAAATGTTTCACAACGGTGTTGACAAGAGGGGAAATCTTATAAAAGAGGGATATTATTATTATTATGATCATTATTAGCCTCTGTCAGGACACAGCAGTAATGTTTCATTAAAAGATATGCTACATAGGTGTACATAGTATACATGTACTACATAGAGAGTACAATACTTTCTTTCTTTCTTTTTATTTAAAAGGGTGTTTCATTCATTACAAACTGAAACAAATTTTACTTCCATGTCATTAAACATGGAAAAAAATTACAAACAGATAATGTTTTTAAAGCTTATTTGTTCTTAGACAATTGGATCAATGAAAGGTATTGCTCAAAATCTTTCATAAATTAACATCAGTCATCAACAAAATCAACAAACAAGAAAAGTTATCTGACGCTATCTCTATTTAGTAATGTCTGCCATCTAGTGGACAGAAGTGACAGAAGTGGAAACGTCAAACTGTCGGTCTGTCTTCAGTCATTCTGTCATCGTCATTACGCAAAACAAAATGTAAAACACATATTGTAAAACAAAGCCTGGTAAATAACACCAAACAGTTCTGGCGACATGCGGGCTACTGCAAAGCAAAGACTATCAATGTACAAACAAACCAGTATCAAAGAAATAGAGTCAGCCTACCGGTAGACTTATATTTCAGCAAATCAATAAATCGAGTATTTATTATTATTATTTTTTTAGTAGCGAAATATTGAAGTGAAATTGTCGTAAAAACTGACACTCCACTGCTACTTTCCTTCTGGATCATGCATATAAACACACTTAACTCAAATATAGGCCATGATCCATCAGACTGTATCAGAAATATTAGTTGAAAATCCTTTTTCTTTGTAACTTTAAAGTTAAATAAGTATATAAACGAATTAAGCGTCTGTCGCTGATAAATAAACGCCAAGTACAATTTTCGGGGACTGTCCACTAGATGGCAGTGCAGTGCGATACGGAAGTGATGACGGCATGAGATGTTGAAATATGAAATATAGGACCACATGCATGTCTCATCAGTCCTGCTGTATCTTGAAGAGGAACATCCTGGGCTCTTCATAAACACCAAATATTTCGGGGTTCCGATGACAAACTGCAAAATAAATAAGGAAGTAGATATTATATAAACATATCAGTCTGCAGTATCTTAAATAACATAACTGAGAAACTTTTTTTTGGGCTCATGTATATTTAGAGGAAGTTGGAAAAGTTCAGGAAAAAACATTCCTTTATTATGATAATTCATTGTGCATACAGCATGCAAGTATGTGCACATAAAAAAAAAATGATAATTTTATTTTTTTTTGCTTTGAACTAACCATGTAGTATGTGTGTGTAACCTATGTAAGCAATGCCACTGTACTGAATCTTACGGTTTTTGAGCTTTAATTTCAAGATTTTTAATTTTCAAGATCAGAACCTTTTCTATATATAGCCAGGCTCAACAGCATAAACCCCAATGCATCCACATGCATGCGTTCAATTTATAGGTCAGCGCTGATGAATTCATAAACTACAAGATATGACATTGAGCACCCTCAAAACTTCCTCTGAATAGTGCAATAAGACAGTACAGCACAGAGAAATATCAAAGTTTTATTTTAAAATGTATAATAGAGGAACAGTAGTACAATTGAAAGAGAAGGAAAATGTATTCATTAGAATTCTTGAAAAAAACATAAAAAGAATAACCTGATTTGATTTGTGTTTGAGGTGAGCCCGTGGCCCCGTTTGCATCACTGTAAGAGAGTTGAAAAATACATCTTTGAAACAGCTTTTACAAAATACAGCTGAAAAAACCTTCATCTGTAGTGTTTTTTTTTCTTTTTTGTCTGTTATGTCCATATACAGTATAAAGTCAAAGGAGTACATTCATGTGAATTGAACCGATACACAAACAAAACAAGAAAACCCATAATTTGATGGTGACATGATGGTGAATGTGCACATGTGAACAGAAAGAGTGAAGGCCGGTTATCTATCTATCTATATATCTAACTATCTATCTAACTATCTGAATAAGGAAATGGAACAGAACACAAACTTTAAAATAAAATGTATCTGGACATTATTTTGGATTAAACTACTTGGTTGTAACACAGACAATAAGCATAATTAACATTTTCAAAACTATGAAACTCACCTGTGATTTAACATCTCATAGCTTGTCATATATGAAAAGAAGAGCTTCTGTTTGAAGGTTGACCTTGATATTGACTTTATAAATGTTTCACAACGGTGTTGACAAGAGGGGAAATCTTATAAAAGAGGGATATTATTATTATTATGATCATTATTAGCCTCTGTCAGGACACAGCAGTAATGTTTCATTAAAAGATATGCTACATAGGTGTACATAGTATACATGTACTACATAGAGAGTACAATACTTTCTTTCTTTCTTTTTATTTAAAAGGGTGTTTCATTCATTACAAACTGAAACAAATTTTACTTCCATGTCATTAAACATGGAAAAAAATTACAAACAGATAATGTTTTTAAAGCTTATTTGTTCTTAGACAATTGGATCAATGAAAGGTATTGCTCAAAATCTTTCATAAATTAACATCAGTCATCAACAAACTTCACGATGAAGAAAAGTTATCTGACGCTATCTCTATTTAGTAATGTCTGCCATCTAGTGGACAGAAGTGGGACTGTATGAAACGTCAAACTGTCGGTCTGTCTTCAGTCATTCTGTCATCGTCATTACGCAAAACAAAATGTAAAACACATATTGTAAAACAAAGCCTGGTAAATAACACCAAACAGTTCTGGCGACATGCGGGCTACTGCAAAGCAAAGACTATCAATGTACAAACAAACCAGTATCAAAGAAATAGAGTCAGCCTACCGGTAGACTTATATTTCAGCAAATCAATAAATCGAGTATTTATTATTATTATTTTTTTAGTAGCGAAATATTGAAGTGAAATTGTCGTAAAAACTGACACTCCACTGCTACTTTCCTTCTGGATCATGCATATAAACACACTTAACTCAAATATAGGCCATGATCCATCAGACTGTATCAGAAATATTAGTTGAAAATCCTTTTTCTTTGTAACTTTAAAGTTAAATAAGTATATAAACGAATTAAGCGTCTGTCGCTGATAAATAAACGCCAAGTACAATTTTCGGGGACTGTCCACTAGATGGCAGTGCAGTGCGATACGGAAGTGATGACGGCATGAGATGTTGAAATATGAAATATAGGATCACATGCATGTCTCATCAGTCCTGCTGTATCTTGAAGACGAACATCCTGGGCTCTTCATAAACACCAAATATTTCGGGGTTCCGATGACAAACTGCAAAATAAATAAGGAAGTAGATATTATATAAACATATCAGTCTGCAGTATCTTAAATAACATAACTGAGAAACTTTTTTTTGGGCTCATGTATATTTAGAGGAAGTTGGAAAAGTTCAGGAAAAAACATTCCTTTATTATGATAATTCATTGTGCATACAGCATGCAAGTATGTGCACATAAAAAAAAAATGATAATTTTATTTTTTTTTGCTTTGAACTAACCATGTAGTATGTGTGTGTAACCTATGTAAGCAATGCCACTGTACTGAATCTTACGGTTTTTGAGCTTTAATTTCAAGATTTTTAATTTTCAAGATCAGAACCTTTTCTATATATAGCCAGGCTCAACAGCATAAACCCCAATGCATCCACATGCATGCGTTCAATTTATAGGTCAGCGCTGATGAATTCATAAACTACAAGATATGACATTGAGCACCCTCAAAACTTCCTCTGAATAGTGCAATAAGACAGTACAGCACAGAGAAATATCAAAGTTTTATTTTAAAATGTATAATAGAGGAACAGTAGTACAATTGAAAGAGAAGGAAAATGTATTCATTAGAATTCTTGAAAAAAACATAAAAAGAATAACCTGATTTGATTTGTGTTTGAGGTGAGCCCGTGGCCCCGTTTGCATCACTGTAAGAGAGTTGAAAAATACATCTTTGAAACAGCTTTTACAAAATACAGCTGAAAAAACCTTCATCTGTAGTGTTTTTTTTTCTTTTTTGTCTGTTATGTCCATATACAGTATAAAGTCAAAGGAGTACATTCATGTGAATTGAACCGATACACAAACAAAACAAGAAAACCCATAATTTGATGGTGACATGATGGTGAATGTGCACATGTGAACAGAAAGAGTGAAGGCCGGTGAGAACAGTAAAAGCCAGGCTGAGGTTTTAAACCGGTTAACTGCAGCGACGTGCCATCATTTAAATCAACTAATTAAATATCTATCTATATATATATTTTTTTTTCATAATCTTTCATATATATATATAATATCCCTCCCACGGTGATCTGAAGGTAAGCAATACAAACAGGATCTTCTATACAGCTTTTAAAATACACTTTCATCTCGAGTAAAGGGAAAGATAGACGATTTCTGTATCAGTATAGCACTTCAATATATCCACTGCATATGAACAGAAACTCCTGCTCCTAGGAATTAACCCACAAACAATAGTTCTTAAAAAATATGCGCTTAAAATGAAATAAAAAACACAATGAATGAACAAAAGCAAAATAAAACCTCAACAAGAAGGACAAATAAAACAATATATGCATCTAAGGGTAAAGTGAATGATTGATTTTAGAATAAAAACATTTAAATCTGACGACATACACAAGCAAGGATCTACACTAAATATTTACCTGGATTTCTTATACATTATCTTTAACAATTAAACAACGATTTTGGTAGGACAAATAAAAATTAACAGTCTTGATTGCATTTTGGAGTCAATATAGTATATATATCATTAAATAATGAAATGTCAAAAAAATAAAAATAAAAATAAAGCTCCGTATGGAATAAAACACAACAGTTTCAATTTATTTCCATCCAGACCGGCTTTGGGGAAATAAGAAATTATCAAACGCAGAACAGTAAGTGCCTGTCTATGTACTTCCATAGACCTTCCACTCTACATCAGCACAAGCAAAGTGTTTTCCACTCAGCAGACACACGACAAAGTCCAAATAAACGAAACCGAAATGATCACAAATGTTACAGGGGACCAAAACAAATGTTTGGGAGTCTATTGCAAACCACCTCTTTCCATCTGCATTCTTCAAAAACGGTACACAGGTTGTTCAAGTGATTCAAAGTAAGATCAGTACCACGAACCAACTCAGGAGGGTCAACAACATCAGGTTGTTCCATCTTTACAAGTACTGCCAGTAGTTTTAACAACAACAAATGGTATGTGTGTGTGTATGTGCATTTCATAGAAAAGATGTTAAAAACAGAAAAGCATACCTGATAGGCTCCTTAGCACAACAGTGTAAAATACAAAGCTGATTAGTATAACTGAGTTGAGTAGGCTTTACGATTATTAACATCATATACAGCTTGTAGGTCCAGTATTTAAAAATAATAATAAAAATAAAAGCGTTACAGCACCAAACGTTTCTATCATTTGGCAAAATTCAAGCTTTAAGTGAATGTCAAAATGCTTTATAAAGTGTTACTGTGATGCTGTGATTCAAATAAAGCTAGCAATAATATATTCCCCTTATATTTTATCATTTTTTCTTTCTTTCTTTCCTTCTTATATTTCTCTGCTTTGTGTTTTCTCAGCATTTTCAGTAGTTTGTGTCCTGCAAAAAATCTTGGTGTGCGTTCTGCTTGGCACGATCTAACAGCCCCATATAACTTAATCATAAATATGGCTGTGGTTAATTAGAGTCACAAAACAGATTTTTGGTTCCAAGACTTGTGCAGGGAAAAGGAAAATATATAATTTCATGACAACATTTAACTAGAAAGGAAACACACACAAAAAACTCTTCCTGTAGGCGGAATTTCTATAATGCTCTTTCTTTGTTGAGCTCCTCCTCTGAGCAATATACGATCAGGTCTGTCAGGAAGCGCAGTTATGAACTGAAAATAAGTAGACGTACATTAAAAAAAAAAAAATAATAATAATTCTATCATTTTCATAAGACCATAATATCTTTCTTCATAAATTAAATAATTATGATTTCTTTTAATATGATTGGCCTATTATAACTCAGAAACGCTGTACACCCTCATCCCCTACAAAAGAAAAAAAATACATCACAGAAAAACCTGATTTTTTTGTTATATATCATTATACCTCTTTCTCTGACAGGCACACAGCCCAGACTCTGACACATAGAACAATCTTTAAATATTGGAGTCCCTCTCTAACAAATCTACATATATCTTTGTCATAACTTCACGTGCAACAAAGAGGTTTGATAGCACTTTGGAATTGTTGATTGTTTCCCAGCTATTTTTTTTCTTTGCATTTTGATTCGTTTCTCTACCAGGTTATGTCTTAATTAGTCCTTCTCGGGGGTGGCATCCGCATCCCCCTTGCAGTTGGATTGGTCAATCTTATTAGGCTCCTCCCCTTCGGCCTCCATGTCCTCGTCTCCCTCTCCGGCCTCATCAAAGTCTTCGTCGCGGTTGAATTCCAGGTCCTGCGTGCCTTGGTGGGAGTCGGCGCACTCCACGCACACGCCGTAGCGGCGAGAGCCGTGCCGTATGCCCACACTGGCCGCCAACATGAAGATCTTCTTGCATACCATACACTTGTATTTCTTATCCTTTTTGTGTACCTGCAAATGAATGTAATGTACGGGGATATTAGTGAGTGAAGCAAGATATTATATTAGTGAGTATTGTGAGGTGTGAAAACAGTCTGTGGGTGAGTATCACAAAACTTGTAAAGAATGTCTGTCATGCCACCTCAAAATCAAAAGAAATAAAAAAGACATTATATTATGCATTGAACATTCTTAGGAACATTAGAATTAAGCATTTCTGGTCCCCTAGTGTAATTCTAATTAAAATAAAATATATGTATATATAAATTTATTCTATTATATTAAATAATATTATATTATATACTCTCTATGTGTGTGTGTGTGTGTGTGTGTGTGTGTATATATACATATTTAAAATTTATGTAACATACAAAAGATATTTATAGTAGTAAAAAAGATTTATGCATGTGAATGTATATATATATATATATATATATATATATATATATATATATAATTTATAATTTTAGGGGAAATTTGGAATAAAATAAAATTGTCCCAATGCAAAAATTTGTAGTGGTTTAAAATAAGTTATCTTGAAAATAATTATTCTTTAGATGTTAAGGTGAAAGGTTTTTCTGAGATTCACTCGTATACAAAAAGTTGTGTTTCAGTCTTACCAGGGAATGTCTTTTGACGTGTTCTCGGCGAGTGAACAGCTTCCCGCAGATGTCGCAGCTGAAGGAACGCACGCCTGAGTGGATGATCAGGTGTCTCTTTAGTGTTCGTCGGTGCTTGGCAATGTAGTTACAGTGGGGACACTTCAGCTTATTGAGGGTGTTTTCGGGTGCTTCGCCTAGAGAAACCACACGAACAAAAAGATTCTCAGCACTTTTCACACCAGTTCCTGAGATATAAACAATTCAGCATGAGATTTGCCAAGCCAGCAGATGCAGTTCGTCTTGTCAGAGGCAGAATTTTCTCCATTCGTGTTATCAGCTCTAATTGTCAGTTCTGCAACATTGTGACATGCAAAAAGTGGCTTTGTGTGGCTTAGAAAGAAAATTAGCGTGTATAAGTGCCAGTATGTACCCTCAGTATGTATGTCACTCTGGAAAACAAAAATAGTAAAAACATGCTATGAAAGTGTGCCAGTTGCTATGGAAACCACATGCCAGAAGTCATAACTATATTAGTCTAATGCAATTTTCTACTGATAAACAAGCTCTATAAAAGCAGGAACTCTTTCCTTCTAGCCACCATTCCTCTTCTCAAAACTAACATCCAGAAACAGCCTGATTGTTTATCTGGGAGAAACTACTGTATAGTCGAAATTGCAATCTCTGCTTTTCGCTTCTGAAAAGATTCATCCCAACACTCAAGCTCTCACGAGAGCGGTGTCTTGTGACAATTAGACCAGAGCTGCCTGTACTACAGCTTGTGGGATTGGGGTGGGATCCAGCTTTGTTTGAGCCAAAATGGGCAAAAACAAAAGGGTCGTCAAGCAGGTTGCCAAGGGGGTGACAAGAGCCAGATCGCCTGGGAATTCAATTGAGGCTCTAAACACCACCTTGAGGGCTAAAAAAGGCCTGACAGCAGCTGTGCCATTCGTTTGAGTTGACAGGCTCAAAATTAAAGTTCAGTCTGTTACTACGGGCTTGCTGGTACTTAAAATGGTTAACGATTAACTTCCATCTAATTCTTAATGGCCAGGCCTGAGTCATAAGTCTGCTCAAGGTGAGAACTCGAATTGCGCAAATGGCAAGACTCTTCTCGCTGGGAATCTTACACTAGGCTGGATGAGACCTGCTAGGCCAGATCCGAGAGATTGGTGGTAAATGGGCTCAAGGTTTTAACCGACCCCACACTTTAAGTGCTAAGACTGACCTCAACCCCCCAAGGAAACACTACATTGCCTCTTAAGGCCCGTTCACACCAAGTACGATAACTATAAAGATAACGATAAAGATATAGTTCTAAAAATCGTTCTCAATATTAAAGAATAGCAGAGTCCACACCACAACTATAACGATGAAGACAAAGAGAAATGATATAATTGGAATCACTTTCAAAACGATTTTTCTCCAGCTGATGAACGATAAAAAAATTGACAGCCAATCAGAATCCATCCTGCTGTAACAAGATCAAGAATTTAAAGCGGCAGACGTGCGTGCACTTAGAATAAACAGACAATATCGTTTGCTGGTGTGGACGCTAATATTGTTATCTTTATAGTTATCGTTCTTGGAGTGAACGGGGCTTTAGACCTGAAATATACTCAATTACGCAAGTACATGAATGCTTCTAGCTAGTAGCTACACATCGCTGTTGTCCGAAATGTGTCTAAATGCAAGTACGCAAATGGTGTTTGCAGGCATTAGCATAAACGAAATAACTACATTTGAAGAAAACAATCCCTCCCTTTGAGAACTGACATTAGCGTTTGCAACACACTGGTGAGGTATTCGAAGTTGCTGTACTTTCCAGGCTTAAGGCCCATTCACAACAAGGACGATAATTATAACTACAAAGATATAGGCTAGGATATAGGATATAAAATCCTTCTAAATTTTAAAGGAATAGCACAGTTGATAACGATAGAGGAATGATATGCGCTGGAGTCTCTTTTAGAATATTTTTTTCCAGCTGATGAACAATATACAGGTGCATCTCAATAAATTAGAATGTCGTGGAAAAGTTAATTTATTTCAGTAATTCAACTC
>NW_015544176.1:403833-409633 GCF_001515605.1 Sinocyclocheilus anshuiensis
GACATTCTAATTAATTGAGATGCACCTGTATATATATATATATATATATATATATATATATATATCACCAGCCGATCAGAATGCATCCTGCTTTTAATAAACAACATTATGGTGTGTTGCCGTGGACGCTAATATAGTTATCGATTTTAGTGTGAACAGGCCCTTACTGTTCGCTCTCACACATCAGGGATAAATCCTTGATAATTTCACACCACTATCAACCCTCTACGGACACCTTGGCAATTGAATCGCCATTGGCTAGTAATTTTTTTAGTTTACTCGCCAGACTGAGCTTTTTAAATATCTGAAAGTACACTCTTAACATCAGTCAGTCAAGCATTATAATACGATATTATGATAATTAGTGGTGCAACGGATCACAAAACTCACGGTTCGGATCATATACGGATTTTGAGTCACGGATCGGATCATTTTTCGGATCAGCAAAAAAAAAAAAAAAAAAAAAAATAGCTTACTTTAAGTACTTCTATACCACAGCAAAAACTACTAGCTTAACTAATAAAGTTAGTAATAAAACAAGAACAATTACAAGCAAGTTACAAATATCAGTATTTAGGTGCATAAATGTAATAATTAAGTTTAACACTATAGTGCTCACTGCAAAAGTTAAATACAGATTAATCTTTTTTAGAGCTGTGGTGTTATTTGATTAGCAGACAGAAACCGGTATTTATTGGCTGCTGTCTCTTTAAGACCAAATGCAAGGACCTACTGACACACATCCGGTTTCTTTCTCACCTGTTTACATTAACTTAAGACATAACCGACTGTGTTTACTAGAACACTTGCCAAAGCGGATATTTTAACATAACTTTGTGTATGTGAAAGAGGAATCACGCTGTGTCGGAATCGCGCCTCTCTCTCTCTGCGTGTGCACGCGCGGCTGAGCGCACAGAAAAAAGCGCGCAAGTTAAAACTGCTTGAATGTGTAAACTGGTAAGACAAAACATGTGCAAATGGTAAACTTTCACTCTATGATGGTTAAACTTAACAGTTAATCCGCGAATCACATGCGTACCGAACTGTGGGGTCTGGTCCGTACGGATCTCGGATCATCTACGATCCGTTGCACCCCTAATGATAATCAAGTATTATTTAATGATAGATCTTTAGAATTAAAATTTGGTAAACATGTATGAATGCATAGACATTTTAACTGAATTTAGGACTGGTGGTGGTGATTTTTTGGTCATTCAGTGTTTATGTAAAAAAAAAAAAAAGAGGAAAAAACTAAGAATAATGCTGATAAGATGATAATAATAATAATAATAATACGAATTCTACTAATAAGAACAGTATAAAACGCTTAAGGAGCTGCTGGATTCATGAATATGAATCAGGTTTTGTGCGTTCGCTCGAACTGATTTGCTGAAATCAAAACAGGGACGATAATAGGTGAGCACCAGCCAATGAGATTGTCGTTTGCTCATTAGTTCCGCCCACTACCGGAGAAAGCGGCAGTTCTTAAAAGCTGAAAAAATCCAAAGTAACTCCGTTATTTTGACAGGAAAATACAACAAAGAATATTACATGTAGCGCGTCAATTCTGCATGTATGTAAGAGTGGACTATCTCGCTCTCTCTGCTCTCAACCAAAGTGATGGCGAGTTGTGCGCCGTTACGCTAGAGTTCACGGTACGTCAAATACAGGTGCGACGCGCATCCATTGAGATGAACTGAGAAATATCACAGATCGCTTGACTCTGAAGCTCTCAGTCTGACTGTTTGGCGAGTGAAAATATATGTGCTAAACTTAGACTTAGCATCCCACTCACACATTGGCGAGTAAAATCTAAGAATTTATTAGCCATTGGCTAATATTAGACATCATTTAGTCGCCCAGAGTGAAGATTTAGTCGCATATGCGAGTGATTTACTCGCAATGTAGAGGGTTGACTATGTGTGTCTATTTGTAAAGATCACGACTTTGCATAAGGCAGCAACTATAAATGTGTGTCTGTATGGGTGTGCAGAGGAGATATGATGTGTAAATAAATGGGTGAAGCCCTAACAGTGGATCATCTTACACACTGTGGATTAGCAGGCAGGCGGGCCAAAGCCATCAGATCCCATTGTAAGTACCTCTGCAGTGGGTCCACTCTGCCTGGGTCAATATTTGGAATGGCAGAGATAGTTGGGCTACATTAGCAGGATTAGGGTGGGACGGCCCCTGGCAGCGCTGCACCTCAGAAGAGGAAAACGGGGGTAGTGTGTGTGTGTGTGTGTGTGTGTGTGTACAGGTTTATAGTTGGGCTGCATTAGCAGGATTAGGGTGGGACGGCCCCTGGCAGCGCTGCACCTCAGAAGAGGAAAACGGGGGTAGTGTGTGTGTGTGTGTGTGTGTGTGTGTGTCACTGCTGAAAATCAACAATTCAACCATCCTGTTTGGAAAGAACTCAAGCATTTATGGTGACAGATCCTGCTGTGTGATGTGTGAGAGAGAACAGACAGGGCTCATACAAGCACAACACAAAGTTTTATCAAAAAGTCATTTGTCTGCCCACACCGAAAGTGAAAGTGCAACATGACGTGACACCAGTGTTGTTATTGTTAACTAAAACAATTATTATTAATTGAAATAAATATCAAATGAATATTCAAATGAAATAAAATATAAATATTAGACATAAATGAAAACTTGAACCTAAACAAAAATTAGAAATGCTTCCTTGGCAACTAACTAAAATAAATTTGAAGTACTAAAAAGTAAAGTTTGAAGTACTAAAACTACTCAAACTGAAAGAAATGAAAACTAAAACTATTAGTAGTTGAATTAATATTAACAGAAATAAAGTTAAATGGAAATGAAATAAATAAAATAATGAAATAAAGTCCTAAATGGAAATTAGAAATGTTGTTGTGGAAAATAACTCAAATAAGTTTAAGTACTACAATTAATACAATTTAAATAGATTAAAGTTAAAAATAAATATTTTAAAAATCTGTCACTTGCCCCAGTACCTTTTCAGAAGATACACTTTTGTATTTTTAGGTACCAACATGTACCTTTAAGGTACCAATATGGACTCTTTGGGTACAAACGTGTATCTTTTGAAAAGTTACCGCCCCAGTGACAGCTTTTGTACCTTTTTTTCTGAGTGTACAAAAATAAAAGCCAATTCCTACCATTAATAAATACTATAAAATAGTATACATGTAAAACTAAAATAACAATGTGTGACAGAACTGCAGCTAATTAAAACATATCTGATGTAGAGCTATGTGGATATAAACATGGGAAGATTTTGAAACAATGAGATTTCTCAGTGAGCAGAGCTACTCATAATATTTATAATATAATTATTATAAATGTAACATTTATATACTATGAGTGCTTATAAAAATGTTTTAAATACATATTACAAATTATTTTAATATTTGAAATTAAAAGTTGAATTATTGAAATACACCATGTATATATATATAACATTTTAATTATTTTGTTAAACTGACAGGGTTTAAGCAATAAGCAACATTCCCCTTCACGAAAAAAGCCCAATGTGTGAAAAAGGAAGTGGGTAGTCAACATGGACGCAAGTACACAGGCGAGTACGTAAGCATATGTAGGCAAACACACTGACACACACACATGCCTTGCAGGTGTGAGCCGTCAGCTCAGCACATTTAAGTGCCCTCAGGAATATGAGCTAAGTGCATTTGAGGGCGTTTAGGAAGCCTGAGGTTAGAACGTCTCCACCGCTTTATTTCATTATCCTGTATTAGAGGAGTCAACAACAGCGAGAGAAAGCCTCTTCTCAGAACCGTGTCACTTAAGACATGATACTATACCATGATGTGCCGTTCTGTTTCATGGGGGCAGAGAGTTTGAAGCATGACAGCTCGGCAGGCTAGAGATTATGCAGGTTTCTGTGGTATGAGGTGAAGGGAGGGCCCACTCCCTTAATAAGGGTAGAAGAAAAAGGACTGGCCACTCTAATTAAAAAGGGAAGATGGTCTTATGGCCTTTAGCTACACAGGGCTGGAGGAGAAGCGATCACGATGCAAGACCCTGGTTGGCCGACTGCCTCAGCTGAAGGTTTAGACGTGTGTGCACATGGGTAAGAATGTGCTTTAGTATTATTATTTAGTACATTCCCGCTTGAAAAGAAAGGATGTAACAACATATCAGCTGTCAATCAATGTTTTGTACATCAGCTGAGTGGGGGAAAAAAGAAATCATCATTCAGGAATTGCTAGGAATTCTTGAAACACTCCTTTACAATTACAATACACAGGAAAATCAACAGCTACAGTGTGTGAGCTGTAAAAACAGAATGTCACTTCATCTTGACTGTATGGAAACGATATAATGTAGAAAAAAAATGTAGGATGGGAATTTGGATTGCGAAATATGGGCATTTTATACCAGTTTGCAATCAAAAGAGCTACATGAGTCCTTAAACATTTCTGGCACCCATTGGTTGAAACTTAAGCAGCCTTGATGATGTCAGCAGAAAAGTAATTTCAGATGCAGAGCAAGTTACATTTTGCTAAAAGATTATGAAGACAAATATAATTTTTAACATGCATTAATCAATCTTGCACAGTAAAACTAACCATTAATTATTAATCAATTAAAAAGGCTGATTTTGATTTTAATGTTGACTTGTGTTGCCAAGCTCACAATTAAATAACATACTTCAATTAAGCAATAAAACTGAACTTGATCTGTGTCATAAATAGTTTTTTATGCTCAAATAATGGTAAAATGTAATACATTTCAGGTTGGTTGCGCAAATGCACACATGCAGTCCAAAGTGCCAGTCTCGAGACACTGTCTGCTTCTATGGGAAGCGAAGCGTTAAATGGCAGCTGCAGTGATGCACCACCATTACCAGCTGGCAACTGGCCCTTTTATTTAGAAGGCAGTACATTTTCTGCCATATTGCGTGCTGCACTTTCTCCTATTCATAGCAATGCCAGTATATACAGTGGGTACGGAAAGTATTCAGACCCCCTTCAATTTTTCACTCTTTGTTATATTGCAGCACAGGCTTTGATCAGGCCCACTACAAAATTACATACTGTATACAGCATGCTGTTTGTAATACAGTCCACAATATGTTAGACACTGCATAACCATATTCAAATTGATGTAAACAACCTAAGATCTAATCGCATTCCCAAATATGTGCCATTTTTCTAATCAACTTTTATAGAAATTTACAGTCGAATGTAAACCATTTGCACGGTATGTACTTAGCATATCAAATTCACAAGTAGTGCTAGTAGTATGATAACATTCTGTTTGGAACATGGCATGACTTCCTCAAGGCTGTGTATTCTGCCTCTGACAAACACTGATTATACTACTACCAAAAGCTTGACAGTAATGCATACTAGACTTTGTGTGAGTGTGAGAGCGAGGCGTCTAAAACACCATTGTCATGACAATCCTAATGACAGCACTGGAGTATGCTGATGAGTCTACATAAAAGGGCAGCAACATTATTTAAATAACCAAACTCCCATGACCTGAAAGAGCTCAATAGACACTTCCAGCACACAAGGAAATGAAAACATTTTTTCATTTGCTGCTGGGTGTGTTTTTAATGACACATAAATTAGTTGTGACTAGGGCTGTGCGATATTGAAGAAAAATGCGATATGCGATACCTTGTTAAGAAATGCGATATTTAATATGCGATACGATATTGCTTAAAGTGTGTAAAATCAATTTCAATTATATTTTAAAATATTTAAAAATGAAAATTATATAACCAATTTGTTTCACATTCTTTCTTGGAAAAGAAAGAATCACTACAACTTCTGAAAGTGAC
>NW_015544176.1:409757-410447 GCF_001515605.1 Sinocyclocheilus anshuiensis
GTGTCATATTCAGCAGCACGTATTTATAGGCTGCTGTCCCTTTAAATCCGACTGCACGGATCCAGTATAATGATACGCATCCGGTTTCTTTCTCAGCTTTTTACATTCATTTAAAACATAACCGACTGCGTTTACGAGAATGATGGTCGAGACGGGTACTATTGACATAACTGTGTGTGTGTGTGTCTGTTCAAACATGAGGAGATGCGGAAGACGAATCAACTCGGTGTTCGCGCGCCGTCTGAAACGCGTCTCTCTGTGTGCGCGCTTTGCACGTGTGCGGCAGAACTGAAGAGACGCTGCGCGAGACGCGGCTTGTGCGCGCGCTTCAGGTGTGAGTCAGACAGCAAGACGAGACGGCAAAGAGTTGTTTTTTGCAACTTATTGCACTTAATAACTCTTTGTAACTTCAAGCTATTCTCTGCTAAATGTGTCAACTAAAATTTTGACCTTCTGCAACGTTTTGATTTCAAGCAATTCTCTGCTATATGCGTCGAACTAAAACTTTGACCTTTTGTAACATTTTGATTTAAGTAGCCTATTATTCAAATGATTCAGATATCGCAAGCCCTTGCGATATGCATATTGCGATATTTACACAGGGTTCCCACTCTTTCATGAACACCAAATTCAAGGACTTTCAAGGACTTTTTAAAGCACCATTTATTTTATATCAAGCACCTATCAAAT
>NW_015544176.1:411472-432017 GCF_001515605.1 Sinocyclocheilus anshuiensis
CGCAGCGGCTCAGCTGTTACTATATTTGGAACTATTTTCGTTGATGAAATATATACAATAAGAATGTTTGCGGGAGCGTGATACTCACGTTGCGGGAGTGGGCGGTAATGGTCAGAAATTCAGCGGGAGCGGGCTTAAGAAAACAGTCCGCGCATCAACACACACAAGTTTTTTTTTTCGCGCTCCCCTATCTCCACCCCCAATCATTAGTGCCGCTTGTTCTGTCTTTGACAGAACATATAGGACAATTTTTAAATGGCGCCATAAACAAAATTTATTTCAAATTTAATTCAAGCACTTTCAAGGACCTATGTTTGTTTTCAAGTACTTTCCAGGCCTTGAATCCATGTCTCTGAAATTCAAGCACTTTCAAGTACTTTCAAGAAGCGTGGGAACCCTGTTTACATTTGCGATATTTCGATAATTTCGATATATCGTGCAGCCCTAGTTGTGACCATTTGAATTGGACTTCGTTTGAAAAGCCATTATGGTACCTGAACAGGAGAGAAAGGCATGATGGGTAACGTACCGGCATTCAGTGAGAGGTAAGGGAAGTCCTCTCTGGTGTAGGAGGCAGATGGTTGGATGAACATGCCCTCGTCAAAACCGTCTTCCGGCTCAGGTGGGATATTGTAGACAAAGCGCTTGGCAGCCTGTTTTTTCCCCCTTCCGCTGCCCGGCTCAGGATGCACCTCTCTCTTGACGGCAACCCCAGTGCCGGGGTGCGGCTCGTTCCAGACGAACACCGGCCCCGGACCCTGTGGCTGCGTCTCCGTAGACTCTGACGAGTTCTCTCCGCCCCAACCGGAACTTCCCAAAGCACAGCCTTCTCCCCCGGACACCTCCACGTCGCTGGGTTCATCCTTCACTTGCCCACTGGCCTTGATGGACAGCTTGGACAGGATGCTGGTGGCCCAGAAGTTGCTGGGCTTCTTGTCGGCACTCTGGCAATCTTTCGCCACCGTCCGCCGCTTGTTGTAGTCAACCACCACAGAATCAGGGGCTTCCTGCTTGATGCTGATGTTAAGAGCATCTTTGATGAAGGCGCGACAGGACTGGACCACTTCGGTCATCTGGAGGTAACTCGCCACGGACATCACCTCGATGGCATTCTGGCTGGTGAGCAAGAGGTTGCCGGAGTACAGGAAGTCCAGGATGACTGAGAAGCCCTGTACGGCCGCCACGTCCAAGTGCGTGATGGTAGTTTGGTCGCAGTTCTCACTCTTCGTCAGGCAGTAGAGGGTCTTGAAGTAGTGGCTCCCAGCAACGAGGATGTTCTTGTGCGCCTTGAACACCTGGTCGCCCACTAGGATGTTGACGTCGCAGAGGATACCACTCTTGCGCTGTTTGTCCAGCTCCTGTAGCAGCTGGTAGCAGTAGGAGTTCTCATTGGGCTTGTTTCTATAGTCCTCCACCTCCAGGCTCTCCGCATCCTCTGGCCTTTCCATCTCCTAGTGGATTGACAACAAATAAAAATGACGATCAGCATTAGTCTACAGTGTAAACATAAGGTGAAGGGCAGGTGTAAGGTGACAACTCCAACTAGAGAACTGGTTGAACAGGCTCAAAAGCTGCAGTACTGTGGGAACTACAGCGGTGGTAAACCCCCACCCCCAGGACGTGAGCTCTGTGCCCTTGTTAATGCTCTTTAAGATGAGAAATATTTGGCCATTATCCCATCCCACCATAAATCTCCATCATCTGCTCTCACAATTAAGAGAGAGAGAGAAAGAGAGAGAACCGGCTGGTACCTACCAATGGGAGTGAATCTACACAACATATTTCTGGATTGCAAAGCAGATGTCCTAATCCATGCAGAAATTTATACCACCCTACATTTTTTCCCGTCCTACCACACAGCTGTATTTTTTGCTGGAGTAATTCAGATTAAATCTATTTCTCAGAGCGGAGGCCTTCCCAGCCCCCCTCCTCCACACTGCTGGGCTTGTCCTGGTAGATGGGGTTATTACTGTAGCCTGATCCAGCTACAGCAGGCCCAACCAGTAGTCAAGAGGGAGAGGGAGAGAGAACGCAACCCCATTTCTCCACACAATGCCAGTCCTTTCCTCCAGGCTCATTGTTCACTATTGCTGCTTTAGTGCTACACTGAAGCTTTGTGAAAAAAGCACTTACAATTCCCTAGCACACTTACTGGTGAAGGTTGCAAAACACAGCTGGAATTACAAAGCCAGAGCTGGAATAAAATCCTGTCATCCTTTACTCACTGTCATGTTGTTTAAAGCCTGTATGACTCATTTGAACACACACAAAAAAATATATTTTGAAGAATGTTAATGCTGCTCTTTGCAATTTGATAAAGAGGCTGCATTTATTTGATTAAATATAAAAATACAGTAAAACAGTAATACTGTGAAATATTATTACAAACTAAAATTCTATTGTAATTTATTTTAATACACGATTTATGCCTGTGATGGCAAAGCTGAATTTTCAGCATCATTACTCCAGTCTTCAGTGTTGACACAATCCTTCAGAAATCATTCTAATATGCTGATTTGCTGCTCAAGAAACACTTCTTATTATTGTCAATGTTGAAAACAGTTTAGCTGCTTAATATTTTTATAGAAACTGTGATACATTTTTTTTTCACTATTGCTGCTTTAGTGCTACACTGAAGCTTTGTGAAAAAAGCACTTACAATTCCCTAGCACACTTACTGGTGAAGGTTGCAAAACACAGCTGGAATTACAAAGCCAGAGCTGGAATAAAATCCTGTCATCCTTTACTCACTGTCATGTTGTTTAAAGCCTGTATGACTCATTTGAACACACACAAAAAAATATATTTTGAAGAATGTTAATGCTGCTCTTTGCAATTTGATAAAGAGGCTGCATTTATTTGATTAAATATAAAAATACAGTAAAACAGTAATACTGTGAAATATTATTACAAACTAAAATTCTATTGTAATTTATTTTAATACACGATTTATGCCTGTGATGGCAAAGCTGAATTTTCAGCATCATTACTCCAGTCTTTTATTATTGTCAATGTTGAAAACAGTTTAGCTGCTTAATATTTTTATAGAAACTGTGATACATTTTTTTCATGATTATTTGATAAAGTAATACAAAAGCATTTATTTGAAATAGCAATCTTTTGTAAGATTAGGAATGTCTTTACTGTAACTTTTGATCAGTTTAATGTGTCCTTGAGGAAAAAAGTATTAATTTTTGTTTAATAAATATCTTACTGAACCCACACCTTACTGAACCAACTGTCAAAATGACAAAAAAGCACCTTAAAAGTAGTCCACATGATTTGCAGGGTATTCCAAGTCTTCTGAAGTCATATTATAGCTGTGTGTGAGGAAAATACTGAAATTTAAAGTTCGAGTGTGCAATTTTTTTGTGTAAACACTGTGGCTCAGTGGCACTTTCATAACATTTCTGTTTAAGCATCCCATCTAGGAACACTGACTCAACTGATGATACGAGTTTGGTATAGGACTATCTGTTTGACAAACAATGGCTGACATGGGCGTGTTTGGGAAACCTGTTTAAAAACCGCTTTTTGTGTGTTTCTTAGATAAAAGAGACATGACAAGCATGAATGAGAGCTGTAGTAAAAAGAGAAACTCTTCAAAATCTCCTTTTGGGTTACACTTTGGTATTAGGTCTTTGAAAAGACATGAGGGTGAGCAAAGGATTTTAATGTGTAAATTTTGATAGAAATTTCAAAGAAAATAAAATGTAGCCTAAATGGCAGCACTGTTGAGTTAAGACAGATCTAGTGAAGAGAAGGTTTGAAGAATGAGGATGAGGTGGAGGAACGGGGGTGTTAGACGAGAAAGAACGTCTGTTTTTGGTGTCACAATGTCCCCACTATTGTTCGCCTCTATCTATCCACAGAGAGCCTGACTGTGGACCAAGCCAAGCTATGAAGAGAGGACAGATGAGGTGGCAGTAAAAAGCGGGTGTCAGGACATGCTACTTTCGTTCTTCTCTCATATACACTCAGTTCATCCTTTCTCCAGATGTGCCACGTGTAACATATGCAAGAGAACAGATGCTTTTCGAAGATTTCCTCCATTAAACCCTGTCAAAATGAGTCTGTGGTGACAGTTTGACATTTGGCATGGTCTTTTTCTTAATTGAATGTTTGTTGTTGTTATTGTCTACAGTTGTGCTGCTGGGTCATTTTTGCCCTCTTTTTGTAAGCCATTTTGCCTGTAAAAACTGTACAACCAAACACCGAAAGGAAAAGACATTACTTTTACAATATCTTTAAATGCCAAAATTATGATCTCATATGGTTGATGCTAATTGTGTTTCTCAGACAATTTTTTTTTTACTCACAAAACCCTGACATGTTTGGATTTCATTTACACTACTGTTCAAAAGTTTGGGATTAGTAAGATAAAAAAAAAAAAAATAACTGAATACTTTTATTTAGAAAGAATGCATTCAGTTCTTTAAAAGTGACACTAAAGACAATTTAGAATGTTTCAAAAGATTTTCATTTCAAATAAATGCTGTTCTTTTTAACTTTTTAATTCATCAAAAAATCTGGAAAAAATATGCATCACGGTTTCCACAAAAATATGAAGCAGCACAACTGTTTTCAACAATGATATAAATAATAATAATAAAAAATGTTTCTTGAGCTGCAAATCAGCATATTAGAATGATTTCTGAAGGATCATGTGACACTGAAGACAGGGGTAATGATGCTGAAAATTCAGCTTTTCCATCATAAGAAAAAATTACATTTTAAAATATATTAAAATAGAAATTGAAATAGAAAACAGTTATTTTGAATTGTAATTTTTCACAATATTACTGTTTTACTGTACTTTTAATTAAACAAATACACAAAGACTTCCTTCAAAAACATTTAACAAATTTTACCGACCCCAAACCTTTGAATAGTAGTGTATATAGACGGAAAAAAATGCATCATTCAGAATGTGACACATCAAAGAAAATAGGAAACGGGGTGTTTTCTGATAAAAACGTGTTATAAACGAAACTTGCTGTGGTTTCTCTCTCTGGTTTCCCACCCCAGACTTTCATTTTGATGCGAAACGGGAACATTATACAACCACCACCAATACCGCTGCCCTTCTCCTGCGCTGCAGTTGAACAGTCACCTAAAGCTCTTCGGGCGATGAGTTGCCAACACCCATTTTTCTATTGTACACTTCCAACATGTTCCATTCACCGTAAACCAACAATAGCTCCCCAAAATTTAAACACATAGCCTTCAGCAACAGAGAGCCGTGCCTTTATCACCTACCAGGGCCACAGTGAGAATACACTACACAAGTGGAACGTTAGGGGAACATTGTGCCTCAGACAACAGGGACAGCGGTTTTGTTTTCCTTGCTCATAGTCTTCCTGAGCCATCCCAGCCCCTGAGGCCAGTGCCTGGTCCCCTCATCCAGATGCATGAACAATGCAGCAGTGTGCTTGACCCAAGGTGTGGGAGGGGAATGCCAGGATCTGGGCCTCCCAACAAAGAGCAGGGCTCATCGATACAAAATTCCAGGGAATTCTCCCCCACCAGCACCAACACAACCGCCCCCTCCCCTCCCCCAATACACACATATCTCACAGCGGCAGACAGTACATGGGTGGAGACCCTCGTCTTCATTGCAGCTCACTAATAATGGGAATAGAGGGCAAATACTTTGAGGGTGAAGTCTAGTCTGGAGAGTGAGGCAACCCAGATACCCTTCTTTAGGGGTAATTCAATTACAGCAGTTTGATATGGACCAGTGAAGAAATTTAGCCCATTACGACAGACAGTTGCTGCACTGAAGAACATAATAGATCACAATTATGAAATTGGCTAATGGAGGATGTGGCCTATCAGAACAGCCTTTCTTTACTAGACAGCAGACGTCCTTATGTTTCGCCCAATTAGGCTACTTTAAGACAGATACTATACTTACATAGTCTTGTGATCTCCATGTCTACTACTCTTATTCCTGAGATGTCAATGACAAAATCACTCTTAAATATAATGATTCTTTATTGGCATCGATGATTCCATCAAGAACCTTTAAAATCCATATTCATAAAAATAAAGGTTCCAAAAGGGGGTTTTCGCAGTGATGCACTCTTAGAAGAAAAGGTTCTATATAGAACCTTAAAAGGTTCTATCAGGCGCTTCATATATGGAACCCCTAAAAGGTTCCATATAGAACCCTTTTTAAGGGTTCAATCAAAAGAACCCTTTAGGGTTCTTTGTAGCCTGGAAAAAGGTTCTATATAGAACCCTTTAGGGGTTCTCGTCATGGGATTATTCATTGGATTTAATTTTTGTTTTATTTTAATTACATTTTAAGACTTAAACAGCCCATATAGCTACTTTATTACTAGAAAAACTGAAATAAGCATAACACATCAAGGTGTTGTGTGATCATTTAAGACACTTTTATTAGCGTTTACAATGACAAGCAATATAAAACACAGCAATTCATAGTGCAACAGTTACAGGGATTAACATAAATCCATTTTTCTTTATTTATTCATACTTTTTTATTATTTTTACCTCTCTAAAATAGCACTCTCCATTTTAGAAATGTTGTTTTTTCAACCCCCTCCACCTTACTCACCCATCCAACATGTCAGTCACAAATATACAGTATGTTGATTGCTAAAATCCACAAAAAAACTATTGAATGTTAACTTGCACAAATAAATACATTGAAAGTTGACTTGTAAAAAGAATTAAAAAAGAATTAAATGCATAAGTAAAATTAGAATGTGAAAAAGTCATCAGATAGTATATTAAAGGTTTAGTTCACCCAAAAACATTATATTTTACTATACTGCAAATGTTAACATCTCCATCAGCTTCTCTCTTTGTTCTTCTTGGTTTTAATTCATGTTTATAACGGCTGTCTGACGGTGATTTCACCGAAACTTTGTTTCATCTTTTCCTATACATATAGGTCCAACACAATCTACCATAGAAACCCGCTTTAGTTCCTAAAAGAATCTTTCAGTGATCAGTTTTAAAAGAACCATTTTTGTTCTTAGTGTGAAGAACATTTTAATAATTTAAAGAAACTTTTCCAATATGAAGATTCAGCATTGAAAAGGTTCCATGGATGTTAAAGGATCTTCATGGAACCATCCATGCCATTAAGGAACCTACACTGCATGGAACCAAAAGATTCTTTACAGTGGGAAAAGATTCTTCAGAGTATTCAAATATTCTTCACTATGAAAAAAAAAATAGTTATTTTCACTGAAAGATTTTTTAGGAAACCCAAAATGGTTCCTCTATGGCATCATTGTGACAACCCCCTTTTGGAGCCTTTATTTTGAAGAGTATTTACAGTAGCACATTTACTCCACAAATTACATAACATACAGTTATACAAAAAAAGCAAGATTTTGTAAAAAGGTTGATTGACAGAGGAAAGTGATTAAACAGGAAAGCGTAACAGATCTTCTAGCGTCTTCTTAACCCCTCTGTTGCTAGGGAGGCGGCAGTAATCTCCTCCTCGTTTCCTTCCTAATTAGTGAGGGGTATAAATTGAGTTAGAGGAACACTTTGTGTCACCCTGATTAGACTGACTGGACATTATCATACCACACAATCCTAAGGGATTTTACTGGCAAACCAGTAACACAACATCATCTGGGCAGCAACAGATAGGATTTAGTACATGAATCAATCATTTTGTGGCTTGATAATGGACGGGGAATCAAAAGCATAAAAACAAAAAAATCAATCAATAACTATTTATCTTAAATGACATGTCTAGGAATTGTACAGTTCCGTTGGATACAGAATGCAGAAGTATCAAATATCAATTAAATTTCCCTATTACAGTGCATTATAATCACAAAGGTGTTTCTCAGCTGCTGATATGATATGATTTATTCTAGCCTAATCTTATTCTGCTCTCTGCAGTGGCCTGCACATATCAGGCATTGCTGTCATTACAGGCGACATGATTCACTCTGACCCAACATAGCAAGTGACACACATTATCTATGGATCTTGGGGAGTCACCTAACACAAGGCCTCTAATTTAGGTGCCCTAAAAGGGGAGGGTGAGATGTGCCAGAGGTCACTTTTTACAGCGAGGGGGGTTGGGAAGGGGTGCGGCTCCCCAAAGGTAGCAGGGTCAAACCCTTGCCATTGTGTGCAGCAATCAGTTTAGTAACCAAGACAACCAGGGTTGATAATTACAGCGCAATGCAGGAAACAGTCAGGCAAACGAGGACATACATTTTGAGCCACAGCCTTTATGGTACTTTTGGTCTGTTTAATAATGATTATCTGATAGATCATCCTACAAAAGCATGTAAATAAAAAATGTTATAATATAAAACGCGATAACACATCTATAATCGGCGGTCTAGTTTCTTTAAGGTTTCAAATGAGCGTAAAAAAACAGAAAATAAATGTTATGCTTTAAATCTCCCAGTCGAGGCTCATCTCACCAACTGACAGCGCTGATCCAGTTAGCTCACATATGCTAACCTGCTAACATACCTGTAAGCTCGCTAAACAGCTTTAAAAACAGCATTCCCGCTGCAATATAGCCGGAAAAACATCGACAATTGTTAATTAAAGACCGAACAGCACAGCCCAGGTCGGCTCCGTCGCCTTTCCTAATGTCATTATACCGCATTGTGGACGTACCTGTCTGGTCGGGTCATTCCTGCCGTGCTCCGAGGACAGGTGATGTCTCAGCAGCAAGGCCCGCTTGTAATTCCGGCGGCCTTTTACCAGCTCGTCGCTGTTGTTGGTGGCGATGTTATGGCACCAGGAACAAGACATCAGCCCTGTTTCCTGGCTGAATTTGAGCCAGGGAAACTCCTGCAGCCAGGAGGTTTGGAAGAGCGAGTGTTTCTGCAGCAGCAGCGTCTGAGGTCTCATCTCCAGCAGCGGCTTTCTAGCGGCCGCTTCCTCCGCCTCTCCCGCGCTACAGTCCTCGCGGTTCACGCCGTTGCCGGTCGCCCACTTACAGCCCTCGGTTTTCACCATTATGCTGTTTAATACGCCTCTGTCATGATCTTTCCCCGCTGTCCAACTGCCCCCTTCCGGGTCCTCGTCCTCCTCTGCCTCCGGCTCCGTGCTGTCGCTCACGGACTCCCCGCCCTCGACTTTCCCCAGCGATGGTCCTTTCGCCCCCAAATCACCGTCGTCCTCTTGATCTGGCCTGTTCCCGTTCAAATGTCGGTCTTGACAGGCCGGGGCCTCACAGCTGTTGCCGTTGCTGCCTGCTCCGACGGCGCTGGCACCGGTGACGGCTAATCCACCTCCTCGGAAAGCCAGCGACCTGCGGTTTCGCTCTCCGGACATTTTCTTGAAATAAATTACAATCTACACTTTCTCAATAAAACAAAAATCCGATCGCGGCTCTCTTAAATAAAGTATTCCGCATGAAACGAGCCGTTTTTCCGCGCTCCAGCCTCCTGGTGAGAGTATGTAGGTTATGCGGAAATAAATAGGGGTTTTAAAGGCATAATTAATTTCAGGGTTCTGCCTGCGTCCGCGCAGGCCCCGCAGAGGTCGAATGGCAACGTCTTCCCCCACAATGCATCTCGGTCAGCGGGAGGAGGGTGGGCCCGTGTTAAAGGATGTTGGGGGTGACGCCGAACAGCCAGGGGTCTTTTGTGTCGGTGACTGCACCCATTTTCCGCATGCTTTTTCATCTATAGAACTACACGTCTCGAACCAATATGTCATTGTATCCCTTTCACGCCTTCCGCTGTGCGTGACATTAAAGACGTGTTTGTGGCTAGAGTTGTGATGGTTGGGACTATGGAGTCAATAAAATGCCACATATATATGCAAAATAATAAAGTTTTGCAAAAGAAAATAAAGTTTTGCAAACGAAAATAAAATTTTTGAGAAAAAATAAATGTGTTTTTTGCAAACAAAAATAAAGATTTGCAAAAGAAAATGAAGTATTGTGAGAAAAAAAGAAGTTTTGCAAACAAAAATAAAGAATTGCAAAATATAAATGAAACCGCACAAAAGCAATGATTTTGCAGTACATATTTTCCATGGCCATATCTAGTAATTTATTTGCAACACTGCTTTTATTTTGCGTTTCAGTCAAGTTTGAGCTTGCAATATGTTTTTCCCTTTGCGCTTCAGGTTTCTGAGGCCCTGCCCACATTGCAAGCGACTATATTAATATAAATTAATAATAAACGTATTAATAATAAAACACAATTAGCACCGAGATGCTTTTGGTATGGTAGAACGGTAGTACTTTTGTCACGCATTTCCGAGGTTCTGGGTTCTAATCCACCCTCGTGTAGTGTGCGCTATTAGGCGCATATCTGATCGTTTGTGTGAAGAGTGGAAGCTGAAGGCGCTTTGCAGGACATGGAGGCGCCAGCGCCATCACTCACTCGCATTTTTTTTCTTGATAGTTGAAACAACTTAAAATACGCCGTAATTTTTGCTCATAAAGGTAAGAGTAGTACATTCGGAAATGTAAAGGGTCTACTTTTATGTGTGCATTCACAATATCAACAAACGTTGTGCTTTTATAAAATAAATAGGAAAACAGAGGATGCGCTTGCCGTCTTGTCTTGAAGCCCGATTATATTTTTTCTGATTTTTATGTTGCTCTGCTCTAAATACCTTAAAATTTAAAGGAATTGTTGCAATGCAATTTTGTCTGATATGTGAATTATTTATTATATTTATTTAGATACTGATTTTAGTTGGTCTAAATTAAGTAGGTTAGGCACAAATTTGCTTATATGGGTTCCCTTCTAGACACGAGCGCTGTGTGTTTGTATGTGCTTCATAACCGTGCATCCCAGGGAGCCCGTTGTAATAGCCTGCACTGGGGCCCGTCATTACTAAGTTACACCACTGACTCCTGGCATAAATTAAGAAATGACTAACTGTTAAGTTTAAAAAAAAATGAAGCTTGAGTCTTTTTGGTTTAGTTTTGTCGTGGCCACGAGATATTAATTAGTGGGAACGTGATAATATGTCGTGGCCATGAGATCCTATTGAGCTGGAGCCTTTCCCAGCGTCTCAGGCCATGCATATATAAATTCTGTAATTCAAAAATAATACAAAGTGTTTCTCAAATCTAGTTCATGTGAGGATGATCACAAGTCTGTTAATTTAGCTAAAAACAATGTTAAATTTTAAAACACTGCCTTTGTTTAACTATATAATAAAGGCCTGGTAGATACAGTCTTTTGGCAGACATTTGTGTTTACGTCTTGGAGAAATACCATTGACGCCACTGAATGTCACACCGTGCTTGTTTTCGTAGTCCTTTCTGACCTCCTGACCATCCTATCGGTGTGTTTTACAGGTGGTGACGGAGATGGATGGATTGGTTTCTTGATATCAATGTCTTGAGTCACCACTATATATATATATATATATATATATATATATATATATTCATTCGTTTATTTTAACAATTTTAACAAAAAACTAGAAATTTTTAATACCAAATCTTGTTTTAATTTGAATGATGTATTTTTTTGTGGACAAATACATTATTGTGTTGGCTTGAATAAAATAGTTTTACTGATTTACGGTCACTTGTTTTTATTGAATTGTCTTTTGATTTGTATTTATAATGTAGGTATGTGTGCGTGTGTGTGTGTGTGTGTGTGTGTATATATATATATATATATATATATATGCCTATTCATAAAGGCCTGGTAGATACAGTCTTTTGGCAGACATTTGTGTTTACGTCTTGGAGAAATACCATTGACGCCACTGAATGTCACACCGTGCTTGTTTTCGTAGTCCTTTCTGACCTCCTGACCATCCTATCTTCATCCTGGTCATCTCGTCTCCACCCAGCTCCCTGCATCTGAGCAGCCTGTTCACTCTCGTCCCTCCTGGGCTGCAGTGAGTCGATGAGCAGCCTCCCCTGGAGCCAGAGCCTTGCTGTCTGAATCTTCTGTTCCCCTCCCCTCATCTTTCTCACGCAGGGCCGCCATCTGCTCATTCCTCTTTTCTGCGTGCCCAAGTCTCTCTGCAGCTGGTACCCATGGGCCATTGTGCGATCTGACAAGCAGATTGTGGGACAAAATCTGAGATAGGCCTACCGTTTGTTTGTTTACTTAGTCTAGGTATACTGTATTTATGATATTACTCTGGATCAAGTGGCAAGAATTGTGAATTGTCTGATCTGCAAAGTGATTTAGTTCTATTGCATCAGTGAGTGAGTCATCAATGAGAGACCTTTCACACATAAGTAAAAGCTATGGGTGTAGCCTTATGTCCTTTTCTAGTGATGGACAAACCTGTGGATTAGGACATCTGCTCTAACAGTGTGAAATTCAGTATACGATTTTAATTGTTGCCTCAGCAGTCATCAGTTGTTCATGTTTGCACAGGTAGATCTGCATTTTGTTCTCTTTTTGCTGTCATGGCAACATAGTCTTTCAACTTTTTTTATTTTCCTAACAGAACTACAGGGAGGAATGAGGAAGCTGCATTCAAATCCTCTATAGCCATTGTTTTTTATTCCCCCCCCCACATGATTGTGGATGTGAACATTGCGCATTTTGCTTGACTCAGTTTGGTGGAATATTCAGCAACTCAAGATTGAAAGTTTACATGACTGCCAAAAGCTTGCATAGGATTCTTTTGATCTCATTGGTGGAAATTTCCACTCCTGGTGTTTGTTGGTGCGCTGTAGTGTTTAAACTCCAGTCTGCATGTTATTATAGTTATCTTTTTGATCTAAGTTAACTTAAAACAGAACTCAAAGTGGAATGGTAGATTTGTGATGGCTTTGGTCATTTCTGTCTTCATGTGAAGTTGAAGTAGCACAGGAATCTTTTTTTCATACTTGTCATTCTTTTCTCTGTCTTGTTCTGTGCTTGCTGGCTGTGTGCGCACATGCATATATTACACTACCATTCAGTCATCCATTATATTTATCAATTCATTTAGAATTTGATGTATTATTGTTGCAAAAAAACAACAACAACTATTTAAAATAAACGCAGTGCTTTTGAACTTTCTATTCATCAAAGAATCATGGAAAAAAAGATAATGGTTTCCACAAAAATATTAAGCAGCCCAACATTTCAACCTTGGTAATAATTTATTTAAATTCTAATAATATTTAACATTATTACTGTTTTTACTGTATTTTGATCAGATAAATGAGTGTTAGAGTTTTTTAGAGACCCTCACATTGTTCCACACCTGACTTCATTTCTTCTGTCAAACACACACACACACACACACACACAGGTTTGTTTTTGTGAAAAGTGGGGACATCCCATAGGCGTAATGGTTTTTATACATGCATAGATACATATATGTAATTAGATGTATTCATCTTTTTGACAAATCCTAATGTAAATAGGCTAAGTAAATCCAGAAAACTGGAAACTTTAAGTAAGTGTCAAGTTTAATTATACAGTTGCCTTAATTAATTGCTGCATTAAAAACTTGCATTAAGTAAATCAGTGTGGATCTAGGTACATGCTCCAGAGATACGTTCATTGCACTTTTTCCGATCACCTTGGATTTTATTACTGATGAAGGGAATCAAGTTGAAAACCACACACAATTGAGTTTAAACTACTAGTATTATTTTGACAAATAGAATAGATGAAAACAGCTGTTCTTTCAGCATAATGCTAATGCTGAAAACATTTTTATAGTTTTGGTCGAATTGTCGAATAGCATGTAGCTAGTCCCTGTGGAGGTTCAAGAAACGTCCCAAAACACAAAACGAATATTACTCTATATATACTGTAAGTAACGAATATTATACTAATATACTGTAGGTAAAGTAGGAACTTTTAAGCCCACCCTGTGAACGTGAAGGACCAGGCTTATCCCCATAAATAGCTCTGCTGGTATCCTTTTGTCGAAATTAGAAAGGTAAAATGTTTATTAAAAGAAAGCAATTTAATATTAGTTCCGGCTTCTTCATTGTCCATTTTCTTTTCTAACACAAGCAATTTCGTATGTCTCTAGGTTTTTTTTTTTGTTTTTTTTTGCGATATTTGTCTATTTAAATTTGTTATAATAAATTCTAACATTTAGCTATTGTAATTATAGGCTACGTGCATTACATTTCTTATTATTTATGTCAACACAGAGAGCAATATTTCTTTTATAACCTACCCTGAGCACGGCGTAAAAAGTAATTTTTAAATTAGCCGGTTGATTTTAATGAAACTGTCAAATATAAAATGATTATTTCGATTAGTTTATTTAAGTTCAGTTACTTATCGTTTAACGCTGATTCTAAATGAATATTTCAGCTCATAAAACGCGTCGGGTGGGTCCTCGCGCCCGTCTCGCTCTGTTTACATCTCTACGTGCTGTGCGTCCTGACGTCACTGACGACCCCACCCCACCTCGCGCAGCAGCCTAGCTGCGGTGGCAGCTTTGAACTCAAATTTGGAAGATTGAAGTGGGAAAGCGGGACCGCAAGGATCAGAATAACTCGCAACATAAAGAAGCCGCAAAGACAGGATGGAGGAAGCCGATCAAGGTAGCTGAATTCTTTTGAGAACGTGACATGACATGTCGGCACAGATTAGAAATGCAACAAAACTCAACTTTCAGAAGGTAGCTAGCTTGTTTGTTAGCACAGCCAGCCAGCAGCTGGAATAAGGGTGGTTGTTAATAACAGTGGTTGTTAATTTGATGGTAATATGACAGTCAGTCAGGATAGATTTGTGCAGGGATTTTATTCGGGTTCGAGCATTTTTGCACATTGTAATGAGTTTGTTATCTAATAATGTATATGGTGTCCATAAATACTGTTAAAACATATGAAAGTACCAGAACCCAACCATAGTCTCTCATGTTTCTGCTGCAAAATATTTTATGTATGTATTTATTGTTTTAGTCAATAAGAATGTCTGTAATTATTTATTTAACTTGAGTGGGCTTAATTTGCAGCATCGTTGAACCATATGTTAGCATTAAACACCTGCTGTTAATGTACTGCTTCTAATGAAACCTCTCTTTGAGTCTCTGTCTGTATAAAAACAGGTCTCTGTATTATTTCCGTTTTTAAATCGTGCCAATTCCATTAATTGATGTTAATTTTTAAGAGTTTGTATTTTAATGTCTTGCAGATAAACCGTCTAATTTAAGTTATAACAACGTGTCCTGGAAAGCGTAAAATTAAAAATAGAATACAGTTTATGGAACATAAGCTTGATTTAGTAGCCAGCCACAAGTTTGGTAGCTTTCTACCTCTTTCCTTTTGTGTGATTTCATTCATATGTAGTTTTAAATCCAGGAATGAGAATTTATGTTGTGGTGATTAGCATGATCATATGCATCATACCTGGTCATTATAATGTAAGATTTTTGGCAATGTGGTCCGTTCCTTCTGATGTGATCTGGTCAGCTTAGGGTTACTGTACAGCCACTGTATCATTACGTAAATAGTCTGCTAAGATTAATGTCACATAACACCACTTTTTTTTTATTAACTGCTGGAAATATTGTAGCATAAATTGCAGAACATCCTGGATGCTCTTTTTCATAAAGAGCTTTATAAATGAAAAGCCACCTTAAAAGTGTCCATATGTCTTGAATATTACCAAGTCCTTTGAAGCCTTGATACAATAGCTTTGTTGGAGAAACAGACCAGAATAGACAGAAATAATTCCACATTTAGAATAATGCAACCAAAAATAAAGATTCAAATTGTGATTTCCTCACACAAAGCTAGTGTGAGGCTTTTGTAATGTTTATGGTACAGTATGTTTGTGATACTTGCCATATAAATGTGCCTTTTTGACAGCCCCTGCTCACTTTCACCGCATGGAAAACAGCAGCAAGAACATCCTGCTTCTGTGTTCCATGTAAGAAAGAAAGTCATGGGTTTTGAACAATGTGAGGGTGAATAAATCATGACATTAATATTGGATTTTTTTTGTGTGTGAAATTCATAGAACAGGGTCGTTTGTTTTCCTGTGTGTCTGTGGACCTGAATTTGGCTCTTTAAGACCACTGAACCAGTGCACCGATACAAACCAGTATATTTACATTAATTGTAAAATGTGTTGTTGTGGTTGTAATATTACAAAAAGCTCACTAATCATCCAGTTATTCTTTAGTGCAATAACACACTAGACTGTTATATGATTATGCAAGATCGTCCAGAAGCATCTGTGTGAGTCTCACATGGTCCCAGGGATCACATTTTACACAGTGTTTAAATGTAGCAGTAGAGCTGCTTTTCTTACCATTTCTAAAAGATGGTTTAGGTAATTAAATCAGCGAGTTATTAAGTTATCATGAAACACAAGAAGAACAGTTTTGTTGTAATTTAAGATGTGTCTTATGTATTGTATTTTTCATAGTTGAGAATTTTGGCCTAGTAAAGGTGTGGACTACAGTAACATTGCACTGAGGGGAGAAACTTAAGGCCTCTCTGTGACCCTCCAAACTGAGCCTCCTCTCAGCCATGTGACCACACAAACCATTTTGAACAGCCAGCCTTAAGATTGTATATTTGCAGTATTTGGTGTTGACAAATGCTAAATGCCTTTCACACATCATGTCAGTAATGTGTTTCACTAAAATATCTTCCATTTTCCTTTTAGTCATGCTTTTGTCAATTCTTATATACAAGTTTCCAGAAACCAAGTTGCCTTTTTCTAGTGTTGGTAGGTAGATAGATCTTCTCCATTTCCCGCCCATTATTCCCCAGCGTATATGTCCATCAAGCCTGCTGGAGTCGCACTCCGTCCCATGATTCTCATTTTGTCCCAGTCACGGGACACAATGCGCTTGGAATAACCCAGTAATTGATTAGATGCTGTGGTTTGTTAGGTGCTTCAAATGTCCTCTTTGTTTCTTTACTGGGGTTTTTATGTTCTTGAGCTCTGAGTTTAAATGCAAGTCATACAAGATCAAGTTCACAAGGATTCCTGATGTTGAAGAGACTCAAGGCCATTGAAAGGCTTCTCCAACTCTATAGGAGGTCATGGGATTCCATGTCCATCCTATTATTGGCATTGTGAAGATCACATTGTGAAGGCCCTTGTGGGGTCATGTGAATGTTAGTGGGCCAAAGGCAGAAGTTGGCATGTCACTGGTAAATATGTGTTGTTTAAAAGATTATTTAGTCAAAACAAATGTGTGATTATTGCTTATTTCCTCTTTTAAACAATACTTCCATTCCATTTGTTAAAATGGGAAGTTGGGCATCTTCCTTCATTGAATCTCTCTGTTCTATTTCTGCAGTTTGCTTTATTTTTCCATAGACAGTGACAGTCCCGGTCCCTCCTAACGTGGAGGTTTACTTTGGGAGCTCATCACATGTTGTGAAACTCTCCCCACAATACAAAGCTCATGAAAAAAAGGCTTTGTCTGAACTTGCCTACAGGTGCTGAAGTGAGATGTTAATAAAAATCCATAGTATTAGTTTTATGTGAAAAATGATTTGGGATGCAAAGGAACATAAATTAAATTTGCCGATGGCTGCGCATTGCATTCAAGTCTCTATTTGAACATCTGCATGCTTTTGTTGTGCAATCTAGTCTGGATGGAAGCCAACAAGGACTTTGGTGAAAGACACATATCCGGGTACTATCCTGCACGCAGCAGCATGGAGACGTCAAGGTTCTGCCATCCTAGACTAGACGTGTGAGATGAATAGTTGGAGTGTTAATTGGCGAGCACACACATACACAAGCGCACATGTGTGTTTGTCACTGCTCGGCTCTTGTATGCCCATGTGAATACAGCTGAATAGAGTCTCTGTGACTTTCATTATAACCTGATTCTTTGCGTCGTTGGCTGTTCTCACTGATCTGTACTGGAGACAGTAGACCCGTCCCACATAAGACAGCTACTGTAATCTGACAGTGATGTGTAATTCCAGTTCCTCAGGGACAAACTCTGTAGAGGGTGTGTCATGCATAGCATGTGTGCATTTTAAAACCTGAGGAAATGAATTGGAATGTGCAGTGATGTGCTGATGTCTTGTGTTTCTGCACCACTTGTGGCAACAAATGGAATTCCAATTGATGTTATTGGCAATATCATGAATATTGAGATTATTTTGAGATGGGTTCATTCATTTAATAAGCAAGCATCCACACTTAAATATCAAATATGAAAAAAATAAAATTAATAATAATAATAATAATAATAAATATTATTAATAATAACAATAAAACATTTTACTATAATAATAATTATTATTATAAAATGTTTTTTATTTTATTTTTAAAGGCTCTTTGAAATCAAAATTGACGATTCATATTTTTTGATGGAATTTTGTGGTGTATATTTTAAATGAATTATCCATGAACATCATTTTTTTTTAAATGAATGTGCCCTTGTAATCTTTAATAAAAAAAATGTATGTCCCCTCCCCCTCACAATGACATCTCTGATGTCGTGTTTACAGGTGCGAGGGGTGGGACAATAATCTCTCTAGCATGTTGCTAACATGAGATCTATTGCAGGAATTAGAAAATGACGATCTGGCGTTCCAAACATTTCCTGAAGGACAAAACCAAGTCTGTTTTACTTTTTTTCTTATTCGAGAAGCCATTTCACTTGGATATATGTTATAATAAGAAAAAAAGTCAGTTTACAGTTACAGTTTACGGTTCATGCTGATTTAAAATAAAATGTGTGTGTGTTATTTCATGTGGATGAACTGCGATGCAGATTTTCCATTATGGTTGCTCACATGAGCATTTAGAGTTCTCTCTGGTGTCTCTGGTGATTCATTTGACCACTATACACATGCAATTATTTAAAAAAAAAAAGATTTTTGTATTTAAGAAGCAATAAAGCCAATATTTATAGATTATATGTATTTATAGAATATTTATGCATTAAATCATGATCTTCCACCATTTGACAGGACCTATAATATTTGCAATATAATGCAGCAGGGATGTAAAATATTACAGTATAATGGTACTGAAGACACCTGAGTGTATGTCACCACTTCTGAATGTCTTGCGCTTGGCTGAATCCATTTCAGTGTGTAATGGTTTGTGCAGCCGGTGTGTATCTGAAGCGGTGTGGAGGCCCTTTGTAATGGATTAACGTTGTAATCTAGGCCACCGCAGATTACAGCTTCGTTTCGTGGGCTTGCCCCAGTGTCATGTGACCAGGGGACAAATGGATCTTCATTTCCCATGGATGATAAAATGGACGGCGGGGCTGAGCATAAGCTAGTCCAGCACAGGAAGCTGAAGACGATTGCTTTTTTCAGTCTTTAAGAACACTTTTACAGGATTGTCAACAATACCTACAAGGACCGCTGAGATTACAGCTGGGAGTGTCGGCTCGTGACGGAAATAGAACGCTCTGGAGAGGTAACTTATTAACGTGCTGCTGTCGTTGCAGAATCCGCAACACGCTTATACTTGCAACCGTAGCTAGAAGATAGGACAATCGGCACTGTGATATCCTAACAGGCTCGGTCACATGCAGTCATTTAGTGTCCTGAGAGCTTCCTGTTCATGGGCAGCATGGAGGAACTTGTAGAGGAGTACAAGTCTCCGTTCAACTTTGAGCAGGGAGTGAACATCAGCTACCTCTACCTGTCACCTGAAGAGAGTTTCACTCCACCTGGTTCACCGGTACTGCCGCTCAGAGGTAACAGTGTTTGTTCAGGTGCTCAGTGGGGGTGTGTGTGTGTTTAGGTGTGGACTGGGGTTTGTCACAGTATAACAGCAACAGACAGAGAATGTTATTGAAAGAACGGGAGAGCCCTCTTCCTGTCAAGTGCTGATGTTTTGAAGAAGCTCATCCGTCAGGAGCAGATGCTGTTCAGGTGGGCCGTAAGGTTGCAGAATAACTGGTAAACACCAGGCTCATGCAGACTCAGTGCCATCTCTGTATTATTATTCATTTGTAATATTTCTTTATTTAATTTTTAAATAGTAGTTAGTAGCTTTTTTTTGTCATGTTTTAGTTTTTCATGCCATTGCCTGTTGGAGTTAAAAGTAGGGGTCGACCGATATGTGTTTTTCAAGGCCGATGCCGATACCGATTATTACAGATCAAGTAGACCGATAACCGATATTTTGAACCGATATATATGTCTGGTGTAAAAATTAAAATTAATGTCAAAATGAAGAATAACAAGGGCTCTGACAAAAACTGCCTTCCCTGGTGTTGGTTGAGTGTAGTACTACCACAGTAAACTCTTTATTTTAAAGAGTTAAACTCTTTATTTTTTTTGCAAACAAAGGTTTTACCATTAAAATTAAAACATGGAAGAAATAGCGTATTGTGTGATTGTTCTTTTAAACAAAAGTTGTAATAATTGTTGTAGTAGTCTGGGGTTAAAGCAAAAAAAAAAATCTTTTGACTGAAAATGTTTCCTCGGCCAAACCCCATTCCTCAGCCATACCTGTCACACACCCAGTTTAAGAGCAGTGTTTTTCTTGTAATCAAGAGCGCTTGTCCTCCTAATTAAAAAAAATTAAAGAGCACCTTCTGATCAATAATAAAAAATTCTGAACAAAAATTAGCCTTCCTAACATGAGGTGAAGTGATTTACAGGGGCATTTTCTTTTTACCTTTGCAATGGCATCATTTTCATGTCAAATTTTCAAAAATTTGTTTATAAGCTTTTTAAAATTTC
>NW_015544176.1:432525-432733 GCF_001515605.1 Sinocyclocheilus anshuiensis
CTATTTTCGTTGAGCAAAATCAGGCAGTACGTGTTTATTGAACTGTTGTATTAAATCAATATCACATTTGCCACATTTGCTTCGATATCGATACCGATACCTTGACTTCGATACCGGTTCCTGAACGATACTTTTTTCGATACCAATTTTATGAAATAAATTTTAACAAGATTACATTATCTAAAAAAAAAAAACTTTGGTTTTATTT
>NW_015544176.1:433536-434069 GCF_001515605.1 Sinocyclocheilus anshuiensis
TATTTTCGTTGAAGAAATAGAGCAAAATCAGGCAGTACGTGTTTATTGAACTGTTGTATTAAATCAATATCACATTGGCAAACTCCTTGAATAATTATTAAAATATGTCACTCTGCTTATCGCGATCTGTGGGCGCACAGAAAATTAGAGTTCTCAAGATTCAAAAGCACGTGCAAATGATAAGTTCCGTCATCTGTCATCGCGTTATAAGCGCAGAACCTGCGGGAATGAGTAGAATTATTATTAATAGCCGCAATCCTGCCCCTGAAATTCAAGACCTGCTCTGTCTTCTCTGCTAATAACCCGACTGTGAATGATGCGAGTGGCGTTATGTTGTCAGTGAGAAGCTGCAGCCGTGGCGGGGATGATTTTTGGTGTGCTGTCGTCAGAACACCGGCAGAACAACAACAATGTGCTACATGTTACATGTTTCTTCATTTTTTCCAATTGACGGAAATCCGTCGTAGCGACGGAAAACTTTCATCCCTGAGTAGTGAGTAGTATATACTGCACCACAGTAATATATTTCTGAT
>NW_015544176.1:436187-457777 GCF_001515605.1 Sinocyclocheilus anshuiensis
AACTTGTTTCTGTAGGTCTATGTAAATGATAGGAAGATAGTTTTACTCCAATGAAACTGTCAAATGCTCATGAAGTGACTCTTAGAGGGAGTCAGAGCAGTTCTGGAGATGTTGTTCATGTATTTATGTCCTCATGTAGTGATACGACAGAAGCTGAAATCACCGCGAGCGTCGCACACTTTGTATGTGTAGACAACAAAACCGCTCGTCTGTGCCATTTACATACACAGATACGCAGAACATGCTGGATTCATATTTAAATAGTATTTTTGCGGCTTAATATTTGCATATACTAGTCCATATTGCGACTCTATTTAAGTGTACTGACCTACTTTTGATTAATTCATCCAAACTTTGACAAATTCCGTGACATTCCGCGTCATACAGTAAATTCCATTTATATGACTGGATTCCGCGATTCCATCCGCGTTTTCTGCATCGCGGAAATCATAGATAATATTGAGGTGTTTTGCAACTTCAGTGCAACGTTAGTGGATTGGGATCTATTGCAACTTAAGCAACGTCTGCTGCTGCCTTACCTTTGAGAGACAACTGAAGCGTGATCACTGAAGCAGCTCAAGTTAGCAAGCGCTTGGAGTGAGAGTGAATTCTGCATTGATTGGTCGGACTCATGACTCCCAACAAATCAGATGAGCGGTGGGCGGAGACTGCTTTAGGCCACAGAGTGGCGAGTTCTGACAGGCTGCATCAGAGCCAAATAGCGCGTTTCAAAATTAAGTTATTTTATCGGCGAATCGGTTTTGAAAATGACCGATACGATAATCATAAAATGCTTAATATCGGCTCCGATAATTGGCCAGGCCGATAATCGGTCGACCCCTAGTTAAAAGGTCTTTTTTGTGTCTGTTTGATTTTTGTGTTTTGATGTGCCATTCACATCTCTTTCAGATGTGTAGTGATCAACAGTCCTGTCGATATAATTTAAATTTTTCCGTTCTAATACTCTGAAAGATCAGACTGAAATAAGTAGGGACCTTGTTAAAAATAATAACATCTAGCTCTTCATTTCTTACATTGGGATGCTGCAGGAGGACATGCAGAGCAGTAGGAGCTACACCAGTGTAGTAATAGTCAAGACCCGACTCTGACTCAACTCCATCTCAAGTTTGAGTCTAAGACAATGTTTTCAGGAATATCTGGACCCGTCCTGGACTCAGGCTCAAATGAGTTGGTCTCGACTAGTCATAGAAAATCTGATCTTGGACTTGAGACAGACTTTATTTAGTCTGGTCTTGTCCAATCTCGAGCATTATAACACTGCTACACACAGCCAGTTCTTCTGCTGAAGACTAATGGTATCTCTGCTGCTTTCTCATCACCCAATAGGACATTGGACATACTGATGTGTAAATGTTATGTTTATGTAGGTTAGTTTCAGTAAATGTGCTTTTTGCATCCAGTAGGAAGTTTTGAGTTCTGTAAATACAGTATATTTTCTTAAATAGGATGCACAGATATTCAAAATCTGGTTTTAAGATTTTGGCAGGTAACAGATAATTGGCCAGTATTAAAATTATATTCTGATTTATCTAAATGAATTGCAACACTAAAAACTAAAATCATTTGTTTCAAATCCTGCAAGTGAATTAATGCATCACAGCATGATAATGCACAGTATGATTAATTGATATTCATTTTGAGATTTGGTAAAAATTGCCTTTAACAATGTTATTTAATTAAAATAGTTATTACAATAATCATCCCATACGGATAAAAAAATCTCCAGTACCAACTGATAACTGATGTTGTTGGGTTGTGTTTGTTTTCATATTATATTAAACCCTTTTATCAAACCCCTTTAACAAACATTGATTGAATTAACAGGGCAACAGGACTACTGGAAGGTACTGAAACTGTACGGTAAAACTGTATCTATAAATTATTCCATGGCCAACAATGCTACTATAATGCAGTTAAGATGTTAATCACTAAATGGAAGAGCAGTGAGCTTGGTTAACAAATTACAAGTGTGTTTACACAGGGCCCTCAATCTCATTATACAGACACAGTGAGGTCATGATCAAGCCTGTGAACCGTCATGGCACATCAGGGTTGGAAATATTTATTTTATATGGTGATTCGTGAGATGGCACCTATTCGAAATCTTGTGTATCTGGAAGTCCACAAAGAGACTTTAAAACATAAACACCCCAAAAATATTTTGTTAGGGATTTGTTGTCAAACAAGCTATAAAAGATCCTCACTTCTGTTCCTAATTATCTTTGTGGTAAGTTAAAGTGGGAGGCAGACCTACCCGTTTTTCCAGAAATACCCAACAAGCAGCTTACAAATGAGTTGCACACCCTCCTCATGTGATGCAACCTTTAAGTTTCTTCCTGAAACACGTTTTAATCCTCTGCAAGCTGAGCGGAGACCTGAACCTCATATTTGACCTTTGTTGAATCTAGGCATACAATTAGGTCCATCAAATGGACATTGACATGATTTTTTATTTATTTATTTTTGCCAACTAGCACAGAAATGCTGATTCTGTCAAAGCTCTGGAATCTGTGTTTAACAAAGTGAATGGTGTTATCAGGTTATTTTTTTAATCCAATAATAATGGAATGCACAAAAACACTGATTGGACTTAATAAGGACATCAGCTGATAATATTACAGTATGATATTATATACAGTGCAGTGCAGAGCCGTTCATTCAGGGCTGTCATACTCTTATCAGTTTGATTGACAGTGCTGAATTTTTGGCCTTTCCTCCTAGTCATAAGCCCATTTAATGGTGACATCCAGGAGTTTTATTATTTATGTTGTATTTCCATAGTATGGTCTGTCAGTGGAGGCATCAAAGTACATCTTCCAGACTTCATCATGTAACAAGCACCTTATAAAGTTTTAAAGCTCTTTGACGCATGACTTCTCTCTGACCTCCTCATCTTCTTTCGTGTTTCTCCTTCTTCCTCCTGGCCTGATGCCTGACTCTACATGATCTCTAAATCAGAACCAGAGTCTTTCTCACCACTGAGCTATCAGCACTTATATTCAGAATGACAGTTCAACTTAATATGAACTAACCTGAAGCTAAAATTTCTATCACAAAAGATCAATGGAATTTGTTTCCAGAACTAAAAGGGAAGGGAATTATGATTTTATACATCTTTTTACTTGTTATTCTAACTTTATATGGCACACTGTGATTGTTATTTCTGGTAATTGTGACTTTTGTCTTCTAATTGTAATTTTATATCTCTCAGTGTGATTTTATCTCTCATAATTAGTAACTTTTCTCATGCAACCTTTTCTTAGAGTAGCTCTTTTATCAGCATCCTACATCACCTTAAAATGTTTTATAGCGCATGTTTGTTTTTGTAGGGCCCAAGAGTCCAGACATCTTCCCAGAAGTAGGTGAAGATGCAGTGAATGCAGTGCCCAGTTCACTAACTGAGGAAGAGCAAGCAGAACTCCACCGTGAACTAGCAAAGGTCAACATCCTTGAATTCTGTTATATTTCAGATTCCAGCCAAAAATACCACATTCAGTGGATGAGATTGCCTAAGGAGCAAGCGTGGTTTATTCTCAAGGCTGAAGTCATTTTGCAGTGCTTACTTTCTTCACTATTTCAACATATGCTGTATCTTCTAACTGGACCTTATGGATAAACCCATAAGTGAATTGATTTTTTTTTTTGAATGAGTGTCACCACACTTAACCATATTTTCCATGTCAGGTGAATTCTTCTATCCTGTTTCCCTACAGGTGGAAGATGAGATCCAGACTCTTTCTCAGGTGCTGGCGGCCAAAGAGAAGCAGGTGGCGGAGATCAAGCGGAAATTGGGCATCACTCTACTCAACGAGTTCAAACAGAACCTGAGCAAAGGCTGGCATGAAGTCACCACCTCCACTGCGTACGTGCCCTCACTCACCTCAGGCATCTGCGTGCCGCCTGCCACCTCTCGTACTGCTGCGGAGAAGCGGCTCCATCTGTCAATGCTTCTGCTGTGCAGTTCACACTTGACATTTGGCTGAATTGCATTAAAGACACACAGTTGTGAACATGCTTGATTTTACTAGCTCACTCCAGCTGTTAGAATTACATGATCTTGTGATTTCAAGTTATGTTGTATGTGTTCTGTACACATCTGTCCCCCATCTGTGCTGTACAGGTATAAGAAGACCTCCGAGACCCTGTCCCAAGTGGGTCAGAAGGCGACGACAGCGTTCTCCAGTGTGGGTTCAGCCATTAGCAGAAAGCTAGAGGACGTGAGGTGAGATGGGAAATTGAAGTCCTTGTCCAACTTATCCTTTGATCAAACTATCCTTTGTACCCTTTTGACCTAGTAACACATGAATGAATACTCCCTAATGCCTTTTAATAATGTCTGTTCCAAACCACTCTGGTTACATTCACACAGCAGCAGATTTATACAACCTTTATTTTACCAGCAATATAAAAACTCTTGAGATTTAAAATCTATTTTACCAGAGTGTCTTTGCCAAGCACAGGTAATGACACAAAGTAAGACCAAGCGGCAACCTTCCGGTCTCTCTCGTGAAACCAACACGGAAGTGACTAAAACTGCAATTCATCGACTGGCAGCAAGAGGCTGGCTCCAAAAGGGAGTCAATCCCATAGACTCCCCATGTTAAATTGCCCAACTTTACAGCAGAAAAAAATTTGTTTACAGCCTGGTACAAAAAGTGGTTTTGTTCTATATAGCTAAATTTGCCCTTCATGATAACTGTGAGGTGGGTGAATTTTTTTATAACTCATCCGTTTAAATGATATTAAGCCTTAAAGTTCTGCATAATTAAGGGCGTGGCCACTTGAGTGACAGGTGGATTGCCGCTGTTGTCACCGCCATCGAGCTGGGTGGGCGTGGTTTCAGCAACCAGCACCCGCCTCTTTGCCCATTTTCGATTATCTGGGAGTGATGTGCGGTGATGCGCTGCCAAGATGGCAATGGCCCACTCCGCCCACTTTGAGCTTCAAAAACGCTCTCCAGAAATCTACGGGTGACGTCACGGACACTACGTCCATGTTTTTATACAGTCTATGAGTAAGACACAATACATGAAAACAACAAAATTTAACATCACAGTCAACTCAAACAGCAGCTATAGTTATTGGTCGTAACATTTGTAATCACATAAACCAGATTTCAGATCATTTAAAATTAAATTAATTTAGTGAATACATTTAACAGTTGTGACTTTTTTTGAGTTCAAAATAGGGCTATGTTATACAGAGTGACTATAAAAATGGGAGATAATAATGCATTTAATAATCAAGGTGAATATTTGAAGGAGTCACAACTGCATTTTCATAGCAAAGTTTGGAGATTATGTATGTGTTCAGAGAATGAGCCAAAACTCCAGATAAATGTTGGGTGGAGATTTTGAACACACATCTGAGAGGATGCAGGAATTCTCCAAAACTCCACAGTGGTTAGAACACAAAACTAAACCCGTAAACGTCATTTACTCGAAACACAACTGAAGATATTTTAATGAAACCCGAGATATTTCTGTCCCTCAATTGAAAGTCTATTCTACCAAGACTTTGATGCTTAAAAAAGTTCTTAAAGACTTTGTAAACATAATCCATATGAATCAAACCTTTTAATCCAAGTTTTCAGAAGAGATACAATACAGGTTTTATTAAAAATATCTTTATTTGTGTTCCGAAGATGAAGATCTTACTGGTTTGGAACAACATGAGAGTGAGTAAATGATGACTCTGAAGACACAACTGAACATTTTGATATTTGCCATCATTCTGTCACTATGTTCACAGCATTATGTGAGGTTGATCATACAGACAGTATTCAGTCCACTATGTCTTCTGTAGGACATGTTGAGAGTCAAATGCATTCGTCAATCCCAAACACAGACTGTGTGAACGTAGCCATTGTGAGCACCACTTACACATACAGGTGCATCTCAATAAATTAGAATGTCATGGAAAAGTTCATTTATTTCAGTAATTCAACTCAAATTGTGAAACTCGTGTATGAAATAAACTCAATGCACACGGACTGAATTAGTTTAAGTCTTTGGTTCTTTTAATTGTGATGATTTTGGCTCACATTTAACAAAAACCCACCAATTCACTATCTCAGTGCATTTAATTTATTTAATACATGAGTTTCACAATTTGAGTTGAATTACTGAAATAAATGAACTTTTCCATGACATTCTAATTTATTGAGATGCACCTGTACATGTGCCTTTAGCATAACAACACTACTGGACAAAATGGCAAAGGACTGAATTTTACTCCCACGCACAGTGGAATTACCAAAATTGGTAGAATAAAACCATTAACCACAGACACCCACATCATACTCTGAAGTCAAAGGAACTGACATTTGCTCAATTTCACCATCTTACGACACTCTTGCTGCAACGCTAGCAACATTGTTAACCGTTTTCGCTAATGACACCTCTGCCATTTACAGATTACAGTCATTTTCCAATTCTTTTGGGTAAGACTGTTTACAGTGGCTTCAAACAAAAGCCGGTTATTTTGGCTGCTACACCTCTCGGTAGTGTGATGAATGGGTTTATAGTGTGGCATGTACTTGGAGGTAGTGCTAGTCTCCCATTTCTTCCACTTTGTTTCAGTGCATGCATACCTTTTCTTCTTAAACCTTTGCTTGAATGCGTGAATGTACGTGTTGAATGGATATTTGCTATTCAGACTTTTTGAGGATTTTTGTTTTAAAATAGGTCACCCGAAAATGAAAATTGTCATCATTTACTCCAGACTAATTTGACTTTTTATTCTGCTGAATACAAAAGAAGATATTTCTGTAAAAGTCCAAAACGACATTTGACCTCATTGACATTGTATGGACAAAACCCCCCCCACAAAATATCATCTTTTGTGTTCAGCAGATGAACGGTCATACAGGTTTGGAGTAAAGGATGGCTATTTTCATTTTGGGTGGACTATTCCTGTACCTTAGAAGCTAAGTGTTATACTTTTAAGAAATTGATTTTTTTCCTTTTGAGTCAAAAAGATTTCCCATGTCTTATGCAAAGACGTGTTTTCTGATTTTCCTCCTGCTCTTTGCCTAAAAAGCAGCATAATTTCTCATTATTCTTCATTGTGTATGTGCTCGTGTCCCACACAAATCTATCGATCTTCTAGCTGTCACTCTGCTGAACATATCAACCCTGTGACAGTGATGCAGACGTGCTTAAACCCAGTTTATTCCCTGCTAATTCTCTCACACACCCCATTCATCCAGACTGGGCGTCCCAGCTGTGGTGTGAATCTGTCAGTAATACCGGTAATATAGTCTGAAACCCCTGATGGATTAAAGCCTTATACTCTTACTCAATTTCACACAGCATGAAGGGCTGAGGTGCTTTTTCATGCTGATTATGAACTCATAGACGTGTGTAGGTGCATGGCTTTATTTGCCCTCTTGTAATACTCGCTTTGGCTAACTCCCATCTGCTCTTCTTTACTGCTGATGGGATAGTATACGCTCCATACAGCATTCGGCTAGCATGCCGGTGATGAGGTAAGAATTTGTTGTGACAGACCCACATTAGCCTCTGTATTGCACAGGAATGCTTGATTCTGATTGGTCAGTTGTGGCATTCTGTGGTCAAATATTGTTGTATAATGACTGTTGTCCCTGGCAACTGATGCTAGTTTTGTCTCACTTTTTTCTCACATTTTAAAATTAATACATCTTAAGCAAATATTTCTTGTTGATTTATTCATTACAAGAGATTCATCAATGTCCACAGTTCATTGTAGTAGTCTTGTGTTTAGCATGTTGCTAAGCTAACTCTTCAAATAAGTGTTAAAAAGAAAAGAAAATGTTAATTTGACAGAAATATTTTCTCTAAGTTTTCAGTACTGATTAAAATATATCTATAATCAATGTTTGCTAGCTTGCTAGGTTTTGGAGCACAGCTATAGAAGATGAATTAGCAAAAACAAAAACTTTGATATACCGACACACTTTTTGCACCATATTGATCAGGGCTTTTGCACTCTGTCCTGCAGAGTTTAGTTCCAACCTTAATCAAACACACCTGAACAAGCTAATCAATGTCTTCAAGATCACTAGAAAGCTACAGGCAGGTGTGTTTGATTAGGGTTGGAGCCTCCAGGACCGAAGTTGCCCAGCCCTGATATTGATTGTGAAATGATTGTCTGTTTTACATCATTATCATGTCTCTTGCAGAAACACACCCACCTTCAAGTCATTTGAGGAGAAAGTGGAAACCATAAAGGTAAAGCAACACTGATAATATCAACACTGTGCATGTGATTTGAAAATGCTAAAAACCCTGACTTCATTTCTGACTTTGCAGACCAAGATGAACCCGACACCATCAACAGGCGATACCGAAGAGGTTTCAGAATCCACACCTGACGGAAAGCCAGTGGTTGAACAGCCAGCGGGAACGTGTCCACCAGATCAAAAACCGCACTGAGGATCCACCCTCAAACGCTCCCCACTTCTTTCTTTTTACCTCCTGTCCCCCTTTTTCATTCCACTGTGGTACTTCTACATGGTCACAGTGAGCTTTGTTTTGTGGCCATATTTGTCCACTGAAGTCTGGGTCATCTCCAGACGGGACATGGTAGTCCTACACTGGAGCAGATGTGTCAGAATGTGAGATGTATGTTCACTCGTGCACTGTCAGAGCATTACACTAGAGCATTGACCTTCGACCCCTAGTTTCAGGTCTGTGTTGTTTTAGCCTCTTGAGAGGCTCAGGCTGTCCTTTAGAAGTCCCTAAACATTTATTTTTACACTTTTGAAGAATATATCCTTAAGTCATTATATGAAGTTTAAATATGTAATTGAATTTGACTTCTTGTTTGTGTACATTCTCTGTTAGCACATCTAGCTACTTAAAATTGCCAGCCAAATTAACCAAATTTCTCTGTGGAGTTCATTTTCCGTTTTTAAAACAAATGCCAAAAACTTCTCTCTAAGTGTGTACTATGAACTAAAAGATTTTTGCATAGAAAGTTTATTGATTGTATTATTAGCATTAATACCAAATATGATCAAACAGTAGTGATGTTACACTATCTCATTACTCTTTTTCTATATTTTGGATTCTTGATTTAGCTTTAGAGAGTTTGTGTCATAAAATGAGCAGACTTGAGTTAACAATGTGCTTTGTGACTTTATTTCTCTTTGTTTTTATGCCGTTAGTATAGTCGCACCACTGAGATCCCAGTGCCTTCTGTTGTTAAAACTGGGGAGGTTTAATCTCACTTTAAGGATGTTTCTGATGACTTTGTAATTTGACCACTGCTGTAGTTTTTTTCTTTTCTTTCAGAAAACAGGACATACTATGAGAGGGACAGATGTCATAGTCTCCTAGACTACACTTCTTCCCTGTTGTTTTAAACTGTCTAACACAGCTGAAAAGCAGTTAAACAATTAGCTTTAGATCCAGTGCAACTCCATAATATTTACACTTATAATTACTAAATCTAGTATTGTTTGTGTAGTTCATGGAGCCGCTTACACTGTAGTACCTGCTGTTGTGGCATCTTCAAGACTGCAAAATTAAAAAAGTATATTTTTATTGATATTGTTAGCAGAGTTTCTGAACTGTAGATGAAATGTAACATTTATGATATGGTAGTGGTTGCTAAAGGCTTTGGAGTGCAGGGGTTTCTGCTTGTGCATATTTAGATGGAACTTTACGGGCAGATGTGTTCTCATATGGTAATATTTAATTATTGGCTCGTGTACTTTTCTGCTTTCTGCTATGCTGCTGCAAGAAATATTCATATAGAATAGGAATAAAAACGTTTACAGAGGTTTAGATTCAGTATGTTTGATCTATTACTCTAGATCTAGTGTTGATATCCATAATAAAATAATACTAATGTAGAAAATATTGAGTATTAAGAGTTTTCTGTTTAAAACAATGTTTTATGTGTGTTTTGTGTTGACAATAAATGGAGGGTGGAAATCCCCAGTGGGATCAAAACATTTTTTTATTTATCCCCCTTCTGCCTCACTGAAGTCATACTGCAGCTCAGGTGGTGTTTATTTCATCTTTCCTCACATCTTTTGAATATGAATGTTGCTTTATAGTGAATGTCTCTAATAGGCTTCTGTCTTAGGTTACAGTTGTGGTAGTTGAATCTGCTGTTATGTTCATTTATAATTAGCATCCTGAAACACTAGAACTACTTTGAGTAAAAAAATATATATTTTGAAACATTCATTCCTTTGTATGTCTGATGCCTAATAAAGCACATTACGCGCTGTTTTTGTCCAGAAGTCATTTTTCGAAATGTTGCAGCAAGTCAGTGCAGCTGTATTCCAGCGACAGAACACTAGATGGCACACTAACGTTCACTTTCTCAAGGTGACTTATACACGTCAATGTAATTGTTTGATGTAGGAGAAAAATGACTTAATTTAACAAAATAGTTATTAGGGCTGTCAATATTTGTTATTAAATTATGATGTACTGTATGTAAATGAGTCGTTATAAAATTATTGGCTGAGAAAACAGACTTGAAGAAAATTAAGACATTACATTATTGTCATATATCTGAATATATAAAGTGGCTCTAGAATGTTTTCAAGCCAATTTCTGGCCTACAGTGCTCAGGAATGCATTCAACAGGACGTGTTCTTGTAGTCCGTTAACATGCTAAATTCACGTTTTTTTTTTAGCATTTTTACAGAATGTGGGGTAAAAAAAATGTTTTATTAAACGTATGGAAATCTATTATTAGCTCAACCCGTTTCCCAGTCGTTAGACTTATACATAATATCCTAAAGGCTATTTTAATTAGTCTACCATAGGGTCTGCACACTCCAAAACATGAAAGCTTTGTGTGCTTTTCTTTTCTGTGTTTCTAAACACAAGTCTGACCTAAGGCTGTTAATTAGCTCTTAACAATTCAGTCTGCAACCTATTATAATCAAGCCCAGTTTCTGGAATAAACACATTACGCCATGTTATAATTGGATTAGTAAACACACACCAGATATTGTATAGTAAACAGCTGCCGAAAAAAATCTTTTTATTTTTTCCATGACCATTAACCAGGAGCTCATATGAACACAGGCACCTTGGAAATGTCTTAACACCAAAGAAAACAACAACAGCGGCACCAACGAGCACCAGAACATTATCACCGTAGCACAATTACAATGGCAGTTTCTATTTACACACAGCTCAGAGTAAAAACTAGTACAGCCAGCGAGACAGATCATAATAACAGTCACCAAGAGTTTTCGCCCTCAGAAGGAAGGGAGATTAAAATCTATTGAACTTTGGGAAAAGAAACAAAACGGTGCAATTAGACAAACATTATAAGACATTGTACATAAAGCAAGTGCTTCCAGTTAATGTATTGCGATATTTTATCAAGTCCAGATACTGAAATATCATCATCTCCCTCTATGGCCATATATCCAGACTAGTGAGTTAATGCGAGAAGTGTAAAAAAAATTACTTCTTTCCGTCTATTATGAGTTATATTTGTCAGGTGTTGCCGCGTGAACCTGTGCACTAACACATACAATTGCATAATTGGGTGAACACAGAAACTCACAATGACAAAATATAGTGGCACTAAGCCTTAAAAATATCCTCTAATTAAGGCCCTCGTTTCTGCTGATACTTGACACCGTTTAACAATAGGGCTACATTTGTATTCATTCCATTATATTTAAATGTTGCCGGCTAACAGCCTTCAGCAGCAAGAAAACCCTCTGAACCCGTGAAACCTGCGCCTCGGATCGTTCTGCACTGCATTATGATGGGTTTAGATGAAAAGCTCGAGGGAGCCCGTGAGAGGCTGAAGCCCCGCGGGAACGAACCTAACGGCGGGAAACGTCTCTGCGACGCACTCAGCTCGACCTGGCGTCTGACGTCTGTGTTAAACCCAGGATGAACTCTTATTAATGTTGCAAGAGGCCGCTCATTTATCTCATCGCCTCAGATACAGGTCAGTGTGTGTCAGGGGACATCTACATCACTTTACCGTTCACACGGAATGCGGGAGGAATAGAAAATAACGGATGTAGTCGCGACGCCATTTTGAATCATTTTCCAAAGGAAAAATTTGCTACACTGACGCTCTTTTCTTTTAACATTTGCTGGGCTTTTCTTTTCTCACGTTCTTGAACGCCACAACCACTTAAGCGTGAATGGCCCTTAAATGTGCAGTCACATTTAGCTTTGTACGGTGAAATTCCGGGGGCAAAATGCAGGCATTTCAATAGCAACCCAAGCGTTTAGGAATTTTGTGTGAAGGGGAAAAATTTCCTCTTAACGGATTTTACATCAGATTCGAGTTTGTTGAACTGTTAACACTGAAATTTGCCGCATTTACCCATAATGCTGCTTAGTTTGGAATTGACCTCTGAGTTAAAGGCACTTTTGACAACGGACCTACTTTGCCCGCAACAATTCAGCCGGTTTTGCAAATGTGAACGCATCTTAGCGGTGGATTAATAAAACTTTAGTTGTACACATTATTGTGCCTTAATTTTATGTTGTGACATTTATACAGCTTATTTGTTATTTGCTGTGATATGTCTAATTTGAAAAAAAAAAATTTCTTGATTTTGAACCTTTCATAATTTCAATTGTAGGCCTAATCCTCAGTTCGTTAGTGTTAATGTCACGAAGTTATATGCATAATATGGTACAATCAAGTTACAATTCACTTTTTGAAAACCTGCCAATGTCAAGGGTGTCCCTTTTCAGAATATTTTCATTTATAAGCATATAAATATACCATCCATTTATTCATAGCCACATTCATAGCTATTGCTTGTACATTAAAATAAGTCCCCCCATCAATGACTTTATCCCTCACATTGGCATAGAGACATCAACTACCTTCCTCAATGAACAGCTTCAATATACATATAGTCAGTGTGCAATAATGAATAATACACAGTTTTTGAATATAGTCTAGACATTGCTTACTGGTCAAAATAATTTTGGTAAATGGCATGGGTCACCCAAACACCTCTTTTCCTTTATGGCTTTACAACTCGACTGCTGCATTATTATTATTATTTTTTCTGCTAGCAGTGGCATGGAAAGATGAAGACATCCTGAGTTTTCCCTTTTTCTCTTTACACAGTAGACTTCCATCATGTGCACAGGGCATCAGATGCCCGTTCTTAACATCAAACAATACTTATAAAATCAGGAATGTCAAAAGATCAGACAATGGGACAGACATGTGTGAACTAAAAACAAAAAGCACAGTTTGGGCTGACTACATTTGGTCTTTGAGGTGAACTGATCCTCTCTTTTAGATCATTTCGAAGTGCTTATGTAGTATCCGTCAGGCGTTTGTTATTATCACCTGTGCTACGATGGTCAGAAGCTGGTTGTTTTATCATCAGCATCTGTTTGATTTTATGGCAGTCCCCCTCCTCTCAATGGACTATAAAATCACTAGATATGAGCACATGCTGCTAAGTATAGAACAGGTCTAAGAAGAAGCCACACACATTTGGCTTTCGGCCCAGACCCAGTGGAATGACTGCAGAATGTGGCAGTTTCTATCAGCGCTTCAGCCAATCAGACTCAGGAAAAAAAAGAGTCTAAAGAGATTTTACCTGGAACACAAAAAATAAATGTTTTGAAGAATGTTCATGCTGCTCTTTTCCATACAGAACAGCTTATAGCAGTGGTTCTCAACGTTTTTGTTTTAGGCCCCATTATCCACAATAGTTTTTTTTTGGGTGGGGGGCTTTGTTTCAGAACATAGCATGAAAATGGGCGACTATGAAAAGATGCTGAAATCACATGATGAAAATACATTTTCAGAGGAAGTGGATTTTGCAAGTAATTCCTATAGTAACAGCAGCCTGCCTGCCCTGTGCCTGTTTTTACAGATAAAACATCACAAACAACACATTCATACATTCAGATCATATTTTTTTGTTTCTATTCTTCAGCATGCACATGCAGTATTAAAAAATACAGTTAGATCAGCAAATACTTGAAAAAGTGTAAAAATCCAGTGAGACAGTCTTTGAGTTCTTGAGGTTAACATGGTTCTTGATTGACAAAGGTCAGCAGTGAGATAATCCATTCAGAGCGCTGAGCCTACATTCCTATGGTGTCTTTTGGCATCTTATTTTCAAGATGTAAAGCAACTTGTTTAGAATTTTTTGTTTTTTTTTGCTGACAACAGCAAGGCTTGAGACTGAAATGTGTCACATTACGTCCTGCTTATTCTCTTTGAGATCCTTTGCGATAGGGCTGCATGATTAATCAAAATAAAACCAAAATCGTAAGATGGCATAATACAATAATTAAATCACAAAGGCTGTTTTTTTTTCCCCAAATCATGCAGGCCTACTTTGAGAGACATGATGGAAAGCATAAATCAATATCTGGATCCAGCCAAGCTTGCGATTCATAATGCTAAGATCTTCTGTGCATGGTCCTATCTGTTAGGCTAGAGTTGTAGTCTCTGACAATAATGGATGATCTCACTGTATAAGCATCTTGTAAGAAAAACACTCCCCAGTCCTTAAAACACAGCCGTATTCAACAAACCTCTGTTTAAAATGTTGATTAAACGTTTCCTGCTGCATTTCCAAAACTGGAGATGAAAACAAGAAGCCAAAAACAACGATATTGTAGCTAAAAATCATTTACAAAGCACAACCGGGAAAAGACACCCCCCACCCCCAAGCTTCAAATTCATCAAAAGGCTCTTTGAGCAGAAAAAAAAGCAAGAGCTAGTCCTCAAATCAGTAAAAAAGGGTCCTCCACTCCCACACGTTTAAATCCAGACGAAATGTTGAACTCAGACAAGCCGACACCAGAAACATTCCTTTGCTTTTCTGTGCATCTCCACGCACAATCTCAGACCTCACCAAGGCACAGTCAGACTCCTACATATCCTCATACAAATACATTCCTGAAAGCGGTCAGAGGGACTGGCCCCCTCCACGGAAAACAAAAACAAAACCTCTCAGGGCCCCTTTCCGCCTAGGACAGACATGACCTGATCATGTACCATGGGAACCCGGCAGCTATTTTATCGGTAGTATGCATTGCAAAATGCCAATACTGTCAAATGACAGCAGTGATTATAAGCCCTCTAAGAGAGAGTTAGTTCCATCCTGATGATGCGGTTTCGTAACAAAAAGATTTAAATGTGCAGTCTGGAATGTTCGTCTCGACTACAGCCTTTTTTTTTTTTGCAGACTCAGTCCCATCAACGGCCTCTACTCATTCTTGCTGCTTGTGGCTCGACACAAACACACAACTTATGTAAGTAGACTACTGAGTGGCCCATCTGCCATCTGGCAGACAAACGATTCAGTCTACGCAAAGACAATCAGATTGGGTCAGTCTGACATGGGATATGCACACCCACTCTAAACATCTGCACAGATCCAACACTAATACCAACCAAAGACATATGTGTATCTGATTAACATCGCACTTTCAGATTTTCCTCACATCAGTGCGTGGGAAAAAACATGGCACTGTCTTTTAAATCGGCTAAACTAGCATGTTAAACTCTGGACCTGGTGAAAGTTCAGAACAGGAAGCATCTTAATATGTTCCCTAGGATCTGTACACCGGTGTTGTTAAAGTAGCTTAGAATATGGATCAAAACAGTTACACATTTTGAGTAATATAATAGTATTATTAGTTATTGTTAATTACCTATACGGTATGTTTACACAGAACCAGAGAAGACTACTTAGGCTAAAGACAGCTAACACCTCAGCGTCCTACTGAATCTGAACAATGAAAGCTTAGTACTGCGTTACTATGAGACGTGGACCAAGATAGCTTTCATGAGCAGCACTAGTCCTAAATACTGTATACCAGGTAGCTTATATAGGTATTGTAGGTACATTATACTGTTTAACCTGTGAACAAAGTTGGCGATAAAGAAAGTAAATAGTGAAAAGACGACATACTCATGTTGCAGCTTGATATGCACCGTGTCTGTTAAATTTCACACTGTACAACAAAAGGGCTGTGCACAAGTAAACTAGCATCCCTAATGAACACGAGTAATGCGCCGTGGTCTAGCTAACAAAACTGCAGCCAATACATAAGCACCATGGTGACAGGTGTGTGAAACATCATTAGAAACCAAATGCACCGTGATCTTAACTTCACTTAACAGCTTATCCGAGGCAAGAGCACATTTTTAAGTAACTTTTAGGTACCATTTAGAAATATATTCCCAAAACCCATTCCTAAAGGTCTCAATTGTAGGAAACGTGATGGAAGGAGTTTCCCCAAGTATATACTGAGTGTAAACAACTGTAGACATCAGCTTGCCCTCTTACGTAAAACGCCTGTGAGATCTCTCAGACCCTTTGGTCTAAAATAGCACCAGGAAGGGAATGGAGAGACAAGCAGCAGCCTCTGAGATGTTCCTCACACCAGCGGAGGGGCCAAAATATGCAGCTTTTAATTATTAAAACTCATTTTCATCTCTGGCATGAGATCACAAAAAGTTTCAATAAACATTGGAGTAGAATTGGAGTGCTAGAGCCCTTGGGTGCTGGTGTGTGGCTTCAGCATAGCTGTGCTTTCACAAACGGCTTGCCTCCAGTCATACGGAAAATGCACGGTCCTGGAGACCTTTTACATGCAAGATCTGTTGAATCGTGTCAACAGAATGGGAGAAAAAAGGAAAATTATAGATCAAAACGCAGAAACAGTCATGAACTCTTGATTGTTGTTGTTTTTTTTCCTCTTGTCTATTAAGACACTAAACCAATGGGAGTTTTTTGGAGATGTGATTTAAATGCATATTTATTGACATGGATTTGAATTATAGATTCACATTTAAAATGCTCTTAGTTTTTTTCCGTTGGTCTAGTATCTGGCTTTATTCACACAGGCAGCGAAAAACCTTTTTTTTCATGAAAGGCCACATAAAACAAACCAGATCCAAACCACATCCATTTGTGGCATGAAATGAGATGAAAATCCATTTTTCGCCATATTGGGTTTTTTGTAGTCAGAACTGCAAAAGACAACATGAAATCTGATGTTTATGGACTAGATCCAAACCACATCCATAACAGGTGTGAAATCAGATTAAATCATATTTCTTTAATGCATCTTAGTGTAAATGGTCAAATCAGGTTCCAAGTAGTCTACTGTACTTTTAGATGTTTGTGAGCCTCTTTCATCTCTTGTCAGGGTGATGGTTATAGCATTCCTAAATAACCCATGTAGATAACACAGGATATTGACTACATTGTGCAAACAAATGGATCTAATAATTGAAATCGGATTTGAAACCTGATTTGTGTGCAGTGTGAACAAAGCCTTACTTTATTCTTCCAATAAAACCAAGTGTTACTCTGGGCATTCAATACTATATATCTTACCTATATACACATATTGATAGTAAGTGAAAGGGGAACCATGTGATGAACAAAACAGATACAGACAATGAGCTGATCGCAATAAGCACTCTTTGCATGTATATGATGAGTTAATTAGCTTGTGTTGATGTTATATAGACAATATCATATTAGACTATCAGAGCCACCAAAAAAGTGCCAGATAACAATTGCCAACCGAGCTGCCGTATTCCTTGTGAGCCAAACCAAGTGTCAACGTCCCAGAACTTAACAATTTTCATTCCATCCTGGTCACCCTTTGCAAAGAAGCCCATCGTGAAAAGATGTCCATCCTCCTCTGACCAATGTTCTGCCGTGTTACACAATACTGTACCAACTACTGAAGAATAACAAAACCACATCTGAGTGCTTCCAGCTCCTGTGCTGGAGTAGATGTGGCATTTGCTATTTTTATGACTTCCTACTTGAACCTGTGAGGTCAGGAAAAAGGTGAGAGGTAAAGAGCTCTTCACCTTTCAGAAGTAAAATTAACCACTTTGCAGAGTTTTCTTTACCTTTACCTCTCTAGGCAACAGACTGTGGCGTGAAAACACAGCGGGTTCATATATGGCTCTAATATGAATGCAGTTCATTCCTGCTGATGGAGTCCTATGGGAAGGAGAGGTTGTGTTGCCTGAATGACTGTTTTTTGCGATCGCTAACTTTGATGCGAGTCTGTCCCATTGGGTTTTAATGATCGCATTTTTTGTACTTCGTTCTGTTGAAGTCAGTTGCACAAAAAGCAAAAAAAAAAAAAAAGAAAAGGGAAATGGCACATAAAAAAAACATTTTTGGTAGCAAGATATTCCTGTGACAAAAAGCACTGAGTTCTTTGCTGTTAAATCTAACTGCTGGTTTTGCTTTTACTGATTGCATCCCTGAAAGAAATGTCCTATTGGTAAACGCAAATATAAAACCAGAGATATAAAATCTGTCCTTTGTAGGTGCAATTGCTTGTGTCAGCACGGCTGAAAGGGGGAGCTGAAAGTCCTTCTCTTCCCATACTTTTTTTTTGTTTTTTTTTGCATTGATGAATTTCCATTCAGGAGAGCCGTCCAGTCAACATCCTAAAACAAACCCCTGTGGTGGTACATTCTTGAGAAGACAGGGTTTTCTGGCTGTCCAACCCTTAACCTTTAATAAAATGGGCAGGAGAAATGCAAAAAAGTGCCCATGGAAAAAGAAACACTTTCTCCAGTTGTGTTTTATAGCATTTACAAAGTCTGAAAGAGAGCTTTCTTCTCTTTTAAAAAGAGCAAGGGCAGAGGCTGGTCTTGCCCTGGCTGGTCCTTTAGGAACTGAAAAAAAAGGCAGTATACTGAACACAAACAAAAAGAGATGGATCACAAGTCTTTTGTTTTATTTTTTGCAGTGTAAAGCAACTCTCCTCAGTTGGTTTTGGAGGGAATGCATAAGGGTTTGACCCTCGAAGTCCACGTGGGTTTAAGGTGAAGCAGGGTGGGGCTGTGGTCAGCAACAAAGAGAAGGGATGTATTTCATTATGCTATGCATGCAAAGGAAGCCCACCCTGTTTTTGTGTTTAAGCCGTCACAGCTGTTTCAGTCAACAAATCTCTGGCAGGCTTTCTTCCAGCGGCAGGCCGTGCACCACATGTCTCTGTTTTCCATGCCGTACACCTTACGACACTTCTTTCCCTCGCCTCGTGACTTCCTACTGCGCAGCACATGAAAAAACACAAAAACGGTTTTACAAAAAATGTTCAACATATAAAAGCAAATATTATTTAAAAAAAAAAAAAAAAGTACTTCCATAATAACAATTTGGTTGAATAATTAGTTGTTGCTGGATCTTATTGTGCCACATCTGGAGCTCAAGGCAAGTTCATTTGAAGCTTGTGATTTTCAAGTAAGACATGGATAATGTGATTTCAAAATCATGATCATAGGGGAATAATAGAGATTTTTTGAGGTCTCTGATATGACTGGAATTATTTAATGTGAGTGTACATTGTGTACACTGTAATCTAAATGTAAAAATAGAGAAATAGAGATAATTAAATATACAATATCAACCAATTGCGATAAGTTAAAAAAATTATCTAATATTGGATAACCAATATGGTACCTTCCAGTATCTGAGTATGATCATACTGCCTATTAACACAACACCACTGGGTTTACGGACTTTTCACATGCTTCTGGCATCATACCAAGTAAGCAGAGACCAGAACTTATTGATAATTGTACTTTACCACACTACATAAAAAGGGTTTATGATGTGCAAATAGATTCTTACATCTGGACGCCCATAAAAATTTGAAGAATGTCCTTTACGGGAGCCACACCTCCAGCATTCGTCAAGTCTAACCATTTTACAGAGCCATTTTAAAGGGGTCATATGATGCAATTTCATTTTTTCCTTTCTCTTTGGAGTGTTAAAAGCTCTTGGTGCATAAAGAAGATCTGTAAAGTTGCAAAGACTAAAGTCTCAAATCCAAAGAGATATTCTTTATAAAAGTTAAGAGTCAGCCACACCCCCCTAAAACGGCTCGTTCGAACACGCCCCCACATATCTACCTCACTATGTGGGAAGACATCATATGACCCCTTTAAAGTACTATGTTCATTCCTTGAGGTGTAAAACTCTTAATTTAAGACTGAAAGGAAGTGTAGTTAAGACTGTACCTGAATGAGCTTGCGGCTCTGGGGGGAGACGAGAGCACTGCAATGGTTTGAGAGCGCTGCTCCCCAAAGCCCTGCGTCCGGCTGTGAGTGGGAGAGGCCTGCAGTCAGACGGAGAGAGATTTAACATCCCTCACACAAGGCCAAAGACATCATTCATCCATTTCCGGTCATAAAAATCTCAAAGCACAATTTATAGAGACACTGAGCACTGTTTAGCCTGTTTTGTGAGCGTTTGTGCATTCGGTTATGTATCAGTGTTGAGATTTGTGTTTGTCAGACTGACTCACATCTCACAGTTGTGTTTGCACATTTGATTTACCTGACATCACTGTCATCAAATGAGAGGCCAAACTGTGGTAGATCAGGAGGCAATTATGAGACACGATCGGTCAGGACTCTATTGTGTGTGTGTGTGTGTGTGTGTGTGTATAAAGGGACAGCCTAATGCAAGGCACACTGGAGTTCAGTGTGTGCATGTGTGTGATGGGCACAGGAGCGTGTGAGTGTGTGTGTGTACTCACATAGGTGCCAGTAAAAGTGACGGGTGGGGACTGCCAGGAGATACTGAAACTGCTGCTGGAGGGGGTGAAGCCAGTGGAGCTGGTGGAGGGGATGGTGACAGGGGCTGTGGCCTGTGGAGTGACAGTCACACTGATATACTGTAGTCTCTATGGGCCCGCGATTATGATTGGGCTGCATGTATATAATAACCATTTTGACAGCATCTAATATTTAAAAAATGGGCTTTCCTTTATTATATTATTTTATATTATATTATATTCAGGGACTGAAATTAACACCCGCCAAATGCGGGTCAAAATCAGCTATGGCGGGTGACGTTGTCAAATCACTATAGCCAATTTGGCAGGTTACTTTTCTTCACTCATTAAATTGTTGGGGAAGTTAATGTAAGCCAAATCTGCGCAGATTTAGTGCAAATACTGAACTCGTGAGTCATCATGATTTATTAAATACAGCCTAATTGCGCAGCATCTGCGCATACCTAGCTTACTTGAACATACCACTCGCTACGCAACAAATAATAATTGGCGCACGAAGACTCAAAAAATGACTGAAAACTCAGACACTGTGATTTTCTTACTGTCCAGCTGAACTCTCCTAATATCATGCAATTTGATCCCACCAACATCTTAAATTCAGTTAAATCAAATTTAAGGCCATAAAAGTCTTAAATGGTACAACAAAGCCTTAATTATTATTTCAAGAGGGCGTAAATTTGGGGACGGAAAGACAAGAATTGCAAAATAGCTTAATGTGAAGATTAAACTTCAAAAGGCTGTGATTTCATTGAATAAATATGAGCGCTGCACGAAATCTGCATTTTCAATAAGCCCTTCTGCTGTTTTTGTGCAGACCATTGCGAAAATCGACCCATATTTTTACGCAGCAAACACTGTAAATGTGAACCGGTTGATCGACAAGAAGCTAATGCTAATGCATTTTAAAAATCTAACCAATTAAGAAATCAATATACAGTGGGTACGGAAAGTATTCAGACCCCCTTCAATTTTTCAGTCTTTGTTATATTGCAGCCATTTGCTAAAATCATTTAAGTTAATTTTTTT